>NW_008794520.1:1455423-1482668 GCF_000699145.1 Aptenodytes forsteri
GGGACAGCTGACCCCAGCTGACCAGAGGGATATCCCACACCATATGACGTCATGCTCAGCACATAAAGCTGGGTGAAGAAGAAGGAAGGGGGACACGTTCGGAGTGATGGCGTTGGTCTTCCCAAGTCACCGTTAGGCGTGACGGAGCCCTGCTTTCCTGGAGATGGCTGAACACCTGCCTGCCGGTGGGAAGGAGTGAATGGATTCCTTGTTTTTCTTTGCTTGCATGCGCAGCTTTTGCTTTACCTGTTAAACTGTCTTTTTCTCAACCCACGAGTTTTCTCACTTTTACCCTTCCAATTCTCTCCCCCATCCCACCGGGGGGAGTGAGCGAGCGGCTGGGTGGCGCTTAGCTGCCGGCTGGGTTTAAACCACAGCAGCATTCAAACCTTAACCTCCATGGGAGTATACTTAAAGGCGAGAGGAAGAGTTGGTTTTTCAGACCCACGTGTGCCACTTTAAGGTGCTTTTTTGAACCTGAAGTCCCTGGATTTGGAGTGCTTCTTGGGATTCAAAAACCACTGGGTTTCACCATTCTGGATCAGCTCATTGATAAATGAGGATGGTTGTGTTGCTCCCGCAACCTGCGGCTTGACAAATGTGGTCTCTTAAACTGCTCCCAGGAATAAAATAAACTTTGTTGAAGCAGGAGCAGTTCCCAGTCCCCTCCTTTCCATCGCAGCACCAACACACAGGTCCGTGCAAAGGGAAGGCCTCTTGTCAGTGGTATTGGCTCCTCCTGCCTTCCACTGGTTGTAAAAGCGAGGCACCAGAGATGCTGTGCAACAGGAAAGGGACCCAGCTGCTACCAGAAACCCCCAAACTATCTCATCAGGGAAGTTTCAAAGCTATGGGGGACAGTATGTGCTTTCTGGCATCATCTGAATCAGCTTTTCATGGAGTACTTACGCTTTGACAAACTGTCAGACTTTGATAGTTTGTGATTTCTAAGGTCACAGTAACTAATGAAACCCAGAGAGATGTGGTGAGGTTGGTCGTGTAGCTGCTACATGGCAGACTACTAAGGGATGCAACCTAGAAAAGGGACCATGCAACACATCTCCTGGTGTCTCTCTTGCACAGCTGCTGTGAGGCACATACCGAGATTTCGCTGAGGAAGGACATAAACAGACAACTGACACTTGCATAGACAAATGTTAATGGGATTTGATACCCTACCTAATGCTGACTGATGTTAAAGGGACTTAACGGGTAGGAAAAGCTGCTAGAAAATTGTTCTACTCGAGCTCAGATAAATGGTGCTGAGTATCTGGTGTGTGCAATGAAGACGAACATATGTTCATCACTTTGGCATCTCTTGAATTATTAAGGCCTATTCATTCTCCTATCTAAAATTCTTGAAAACAATATCTTATCGCCCGTTGCACTGTTTCCCTGAGGCGGTTCACAATATTGTTTATCGTAAGCACTGTCGCATCTTACCATTGATTAAAACAGTAACTTCCAACTTAATCTTCCCGTGGGAAGAAAGTATTTTAGATATTAGTTTTCCAACACTACTTCAATATCAGGCTTCTCTTCATTGCAATACTATTTTTAATTAAATCTGCTGACCCTTTGTTAGGAATTCTAATGTAAAAAAGGCTGATTAATGCCCAGGCACAATACCTACTTTTAAAAAAACACCTGCATTTTATTCTGACAGCCAGTTAACATCTAAAACATATACCTCTAAACATTTATGTATGTCCTTAGCTTTGGGGATGTCTTCATCGAGTTGATGTGCCTGAGGCCTGAAATGAGTTGTTAGATAGAATCATAGAATGGTTTGGGTTGGAAGGGACCTCTAAAGGTCATCTAGTCCAACCCCCCTGCCGTGGGCAGGGACATCTTCAACTAGATCAGGTGGCTCAGAGCCCCGTCCAACCTGACCTTGAAGGTTTCCAGGGATGGGGCATCCACCACCTCTCTGGGCAACCTGGGCCAGTGCTTCACCACCCTCAGCGTCAAAAATTTCTTCCTTATATCTAGTCTAAATCTACCCCCCTTTAGTTTAAAGCCATTGCCCCTTGTCCTGTCGCAACAGGCCCTGCTAAAGAGTTTGCTGCCATCTTTTTTAGAAGCCCCCTTTAAGTACTTGTAGGCTGATGACGCCGTCTCTGTTCCTGGGAGCAGAGTGTGGGTTTGTTTGAAGCACGGAGGGTCTGGCCCGTGGTTGGGGCTCGAAGGTGGCTGTGAGCAGAAGATGGAGACCCACCTGCTCTCCTTCATCCCCACCAGTTCAAAGGGACCCGCCAAAGCCGTACTCGGAGCCGAGTGATAATTGTACAGTTTTGCTTTACAGTTAACCGAGTGTTGAAAAAAAAAAAAAAGTGGTTTCTTTTCAACGACGTCTTGTCAAAATGCCAGACGCCACTTGTTTTTGACGTTTTCAGCTGCTGTTAAATAATAGTCTTGCTTCTGTCACAGCTAATGTTGACTTGAAGGCAGTTGTGCATTTCTCAACTCAAATGCTAAGCAGACAGACTTGGGTCTTGACAAATATTTTCCGGGCTTGCCCAAGGCAAGTAAAAATGAGCTTCTAGTTATTCGTTTGTTTTAAAATTCAAATTGGTGAAATAGGCAATTAAAAAAATGACAATTTTCATCAAAATTTGCAAATTAAATGTCTCTTTGCAGTCAGAGCGGGTTCAAGAAACTGCAATAGATAATTGCTATTTGAAATCAGTGAAGTATCCAGCATTTTAGGGCCGTGAGGATTGTGGCTGTTCTGCCTTAGTAAACCTTGATTGATTTGGTAAATAAGCATTTCAACTTCTCTCTTTAAAATAAATAAGCAATTTTATTGCTTTATTGCTTACCCCTGTATGGGAGGTAAACAAGCTCTCGAGCAGTAACCCTGTAATATCGTGAGCCCAAATGCCATCTGTCACCGAGAATTTTGTCCCTTTATGCACAACAGCTTCTTATGGCATTAGGCCCGTTGTAGGTTAATTGATTAGCAGAGATCCTCCTTTCAGTTGTTCCTGCTTTTCTTCACTAAAGGACCATATCTCTCATCTCCATTTCCTTTTCTCTCTCCCGTGTATTAGCATACTAATCACACTGAACTCCCACTGCTAAAAACTCTATCCATTTTATACCGGGGGAGGGGAGGAGGAATAAACTGGCATTTCCTGAGAGATTTACAGATGCTGTTTTATGACGGTTGGAAGGGAGGAAAAGAAAAGAAGAAGTGGTGGCAGAGGTGAATAATGCACTGTGCTGACTCTAGTATGCCAGTGAAAGCTGAGACTATAGCCGCATAAATATTAAACACATTTGAGAAGCACTATTAAAATAAATATCAAAGACAAAGTTGCTCACACATCTGTTTCTCCTCAAATTTTGCCACAGCGCTCTGTGTTTGTTTTCTCTCCAGCTGTTAACACCTGTCTTTCTGTCAGTGGTAATAATGCAATTTTAGGTGGGCTACGGAGCTGACAGTAACATGAAAGAATTCTCTATTTTCAATATAAGAAACTCCTTTTTTCAAAACTAAAAAGGTCTCTGTGAACAAAGATATATCCTTGTGCTAATCCTTCAGAGCAGTATATGGGGTTTTTGTTGTTGTTTTAGGGTAGGTTTTTTCCAAACTACGGAGAGTTAAACTTGTATTGCACAGCTGAACTTGCAGTAGATGAGACATCCTACAGCGGGCAGCTACTGCTTGCCTTTGTAGTTCTCATTTTATTGCTGACATATATTCAGAAGGTTGTGTGTGCATGGTACTCCTCTCTCCATGTGATGCTTGTTATCTAACCTCATCAAAAGTGTATGCTGTGCATTGATTGCTACCAGAGGGGACACATCCAGCGGTGATGTCTTCTTTACTCACCTCTTAAACGAGCACAATATTCACAGGGCTGCCCAAAGAAAGAGTTTTATGCCTTCGCTGTAGCCATCTCGATGGATGGATGATAGGAAGTGCTCAGCTATCTTCGCATTGAAGATGATGGGACAGATCCTCAGCTAAAGTAAACTGGGAGAGTCCTTTTACCTAACGCAGAAAAAAAAGCTCTTTATTCCTTTTGGCCTACAGAAACACATCCTGAGACTCAGGGCAAAACATTGATGAACCACACCAGAAATAATCCCAGATAAGGAAGAAACAATGTTGTAAAAGTGTGCATTAGCAGCAAATTAACACTCTTCACCCAATACGAGCTTAGTATTCTGGCTGGGGTGCTATAGGTGTAGGCTCAAGGCTGTTGAGCCCATGTTTAGTCCTCCGTACCCTCTTCTCCTGCAAGGTAGCCCATGGGTGAAGCAGCTCCCACCTGCTGCGGGAATGTACGTTTCCATCCATAATCCCTGCCTGTGAGTCCTTGGAGAAAAACTTGAACTTTGCAAGTCTTTCAGCGCAGATTGTCTTTGATGCCTGGGTGAAGCTGAGCTGGCTCTCAGACAGGTTTTGTCAAGAAATCACTGTGTGTGGCTGGTGTGGCAAATAGACGTCCCTTTCAGCCCAGTCTCATCTCCAGGTTTAGTTTGTCTTTGAGTGATAAGTACGGTTTTGTCAGCTATTTCAAACCAACAGTAAAGTCGTCTTCTCCTTCTGAAGGTCCTACGTAATGATTTATGGCCATGTTATTCTTTCATTAATGAATGAAATGGGTTGATTTTCAAAAATATTAACTCGCATCAAAGTATGCAACCAGGGGACCAAAACTGACCTTACAATAAATAGCCTTTAAATTCAGAAATTACCATCTTTGTCAGCTGTAGGAGGATATGGAAGTATGAACCACGTCATGGCCAGCCCGGTCCCATCAGCCACCGCTTGCAGAGCTTCACGGACGTCAGTCAAACAACCTGTGAGGGGGATGCAGGCTCCCCCAGGAGGGCAGCAGCATTCCCGGGAATGATCCCGGACCGTGAGCTGTAATGGTTAACGCGGAGCGGTTGCAGCGTTAGCATCTGCCCTTGACACAGCAGCTTCACTTCCCCACCACGATTCCTTGTGCAATGCCTGTTTATTCAGGCTTCAAGCAGAGATGAAACGTTTGACCCATTGTGCAGGACCAGGCGAGAGGGGAGGGATTTCCCGAAGCACTCTGTGCTGGCTCCACTCTTCTGCCATTAAAGCAGTGGGGGGGTCGGGGGGCTCATTGTTTCCAATGGGAGAGGATTTAGGCCAAGGCTGAATGCTTCAAAAAAATCCCACCCCAAAGATCTGCAATAATAGAAAATTGAACCCAACTGTAGCTCTGAAAAAGGGAGATAATATTATTGCATGAGAGAGCCCCTCGTGCTTTCTCTTTGCCATAGGGGCAGCACGTGCTTCGGGGAAACCTTTTTACGTGTTTAGTTCATGCTGGAACATTTTCCACTGCCCAGGGAAAAACCCTGAGGTGCCAAAATCCACTGTCACCCCCGAGTCAGCTCTCCCATGTTTTATGTGCTGTTAGTGCTGATGGGTATCCACACCATATTAGAGCTCCCGGTAACTCTCAGAAACTCAAATATTGTGCAGATTACAGCCAGGATGTTCAGGGAGCAGAATGTCCCTCTCTTAGCAGATGGCTGCAGCCCACAACATCCTATAATCACAACATAAAATATTACTACTCTTGCATGCTGTGTTTGGGAAAACATGCCAAACTGTAGTTAGGTTTCATAGGATCAGAAAAGTTTCTTCAGTAGGAAATACTTTGTTTGGAGGATTCGGCTTTGGGATTCTTTTTCTTCTTTTTTTTTTTTTGTTCTTACCAAATAGATCTGTCTTCAATCTGCAAGTACAATAGGTCTCTGAGTACGGCGCTGTCACAGAGGTAGCCTGGAAAAGACCGTACTTCACTACAGCAGTGGCTGAGAGTTTAAAAAGTCTTCTAAACCTATTTGGGCTGACTGATCTGGCATCACTTTAGGGGCCTTTGCCCTTAGAAAGTCGTAGGGTTTGGCTACTATCAGGACAGGAGCCTCTAAGAAGACAGTTGGCCTGACGCGACTGCAGCTGAGCATTGTTCTGCTGCCTCCGGGCGATTCTCCCGGATGATAAATGATGCTGTACACGGAGTGTGCAGAAAAGAGCATCCTTCCTCCTGTAGACAAATTACTTTCTAGTTTCTGCAGGCTGCATGATTGTGATTTTTCCCCCTGATGTAATCTATGTTGGGTGTAACATTACATAATAAGCGATTAAAGACCAGTGATGACTAAGAAGGTAAGTGATCAAATATTTTACCTGAGACACAGGCACACATCATTTATCTCACTTTTCTCACAGAAGAAATTAAACCAGTTTCCTTAGCTGTTAGTCCAAGGCAAATGAAATCCTGGATTTGATTAAGTGTTGATCCTTCTGCCTTGCGTTCTCCTGGAGATGTTATTCAAATGTCGGGACAACAGAGATGAGATTGGCCCTTTGAATGGCTTTCATCAAGTCCCAGTCCGTATGGTTTCTCTTATGGAGTAAAGAAATCACATCAGTTGGGTTATTCTGAGACTGTAATGTCATGGCAAGGAATTTCTCATACTTGATAGAGAGGTTTACTGGCCAAAATATTTCCCTGTCCTAGATGTGAATGAGTAAAATCCTGTTTTATAATGTGGCAGCATCTATCATTTTTATCCGAATCATGGCTCTGTTACACTTCCATTCTTATGAATATGTAAGTCCCAAATGTTGTGCTGATATAACTGATAAGCCATAACAACTGGATGAAACAAGAAAAACATCAGGAGAGATGCCTTGGATGAGAGAAAAACAAAACCTTTAGTATAAAAAAGTCTTTAGTATAAGCTGGCTACACAATTCACATCTGTCCACGGGCAGGGATGAGGATGCTCCAGTCTAACCCCCGTTCCCTGCCCTCTCCTGGTACTCCTCAACTGTTCCTTGAGTTGCTTGGGAAAGTGCAAATCTGCATAAAATCAACTTAATTCATCATCAACACCTCCGTCTGAAGAGTTTCCCTTGGTGGGACATTACCGAGGTTGGCCAGATACCCTGAAGTTTCCTCCTCTCCATACTTTGCCAAAGTCTTTGTAAATTTAGCCTTAAATCCAGCGATTTTCCAAAACGATGACTGCAGCACAGCTGCTGTCCCAGCTCCTCCATGGTCCCGGGCCATGCAGGAACTTCTTCACACAGATGTAGGACAAATCTGTGCCAAGCAGCAGGGCATTTAAAAGGAGCGTTCACATCTGATGTTGTTCAGGTTTTTTTTTTTATGTGCAATGAATTATACGTTTCCAGCCAAATTCAGAGCATTCAGTTTGCTCATCACAAAAGCCACCAGCACAGCTGGCAACTGTCACCCTGCCTCGTACGATGGGGAGGGCTGTAAATAAGCCCGCAGCCAAATTTTGGGCGAACAGTGTGTGTGTAAGGCTCTGCAATCCAACTGCAAAACATCACTGTGCCAAGGAGAGAGCTCAACGTGGAAGACAAACAGGACAGGACATTTAATGTCTATGCAGCAACAAATGTATTAGAAGTGGAGTCAGGCCATGGATGCTGAACAGGAATTGAAAAGTTTCCAAAATTTGGGGATATTTCTATTAGTTTGAGCTTTCAAAACTTTCTGAAAACATTAATGTCCAATTTAATCTGAAACATTAATGTCCAATTTTTTTTTAATTTCTCTAGCGTGTATTAGAGGAGGGTGTGCAGTGAAATATTTTTTCCAGGCTTTGCAACACGTCCCCTCACAAAACTGTCCTATGACTTTTCCCTTCACAATGTTGACATTTGGATCGTGGCGTGCCTGCAGTGTTTGGTGAGCAGACAGCCTTCAGGCTACAGAGGTGCTCAACTACCATGTTTTTGCTCCACTAAGATTTCATTCCGCTTGGGCTGAAATATGAAGTGTTAAAAACTGCCATTTCCCTCCTTCCAGTTGCATTCCTGAGGGAAATATTGGAAGGCGGCCAAAACCAATTTGAACGCGAAAATCCTGTAGCAGAGCAGTGCAGCGGACGCAGCGGGAACAGACTGTGCCGGGAACGCCTGGGGCTGCCGGGGCAAGCACGGTGGTGGCCGGCCGTGGGGAGAGGAGCAGCAGCACTATTTCCTCTGCCCTCATCACCCGCTCCTATGGTTCATTTTTGTTCTCTCTGTCATCCAGAGTCAAAACATGGGGTCACAGCTCTCAGGCTTTTGGGGAGAAGGAGTCAACGCCCATGGCCCAGTGCCGGGAAATGGCAGGGAGGGCAGCAAGAGGGAGCAGAAGACAGGAAAAATTTGTCCTCCCCACCCTGACTGCGGGCATCCGGAGCACAGATCTGCTCTCCCTCTGCACAGCATCCCCTCACTTCCACTAGAAAACATCACCATTAGTACAGTGGTAGCACACTGTGCTTCAGGGCTTAAATGCTCATGGAAGGGAGAGGTGTTGTTGCCCTTATGTATACTAAGCAATTGTGTTGGATGAAAATTAAAAGCATATTTTTTTTAAAAAAATGTGTATAAAAGGACCAGGAAGCAACAAGTAGCAGCAGCGGAAGACTGGAATGCACGGGCTTGGTTGTTCAGAGACAAAGGTACACACAAAATACACTTCAGTGATTACATCTTTGACAGACTTGAACTCTATGTTAAATAAAACCCAGAAAAGGTCACAGAGACATTCAAGGAAAAGGTATTAGTCAAACAAGCATCCTTATGAGGAGGTGGCAGAGACTGCAGGGTGTCCGGGTCAGACAAGCAGTGTCCATTCCTCCTGCAAAGGATGCTGATTCTCATTCCCTGTTTTGAGGGTCCATCAGTACCAAAGGTACTTTGGGGCAGATGAAGACCATGAGCAGGGTCCATGTCCAGCTTCTGCTCTGAAGGCTGCTGCAGAGCAGCTCATGCTGTATAAATAGTTCTCATACTGGAGGGGAGCTCAGGCAAGTTGTAATCACTTTTAAGGAGATTCAGTTGCCATAACACACGTGCCTCACGCTCCTTTGGACTCACTCAGCTGCCAGCCCTGGCCTCCACTACAGAAGGTGGGGTCTCATGTAGGTCCTCTCTCCTACCTGCCAACCCCATTCTGATGTCTCAGGTCCCCCAGAGCATCCCACCTGGCACTAGAGACTTATGCTTCAGCCGCTGAGCTTCATCTTCTGGGCTTTAATTCCTCCTCCACATATGCATTGGCAAACTGTGCCTTGTTTGGAGAGCTTCTGGGAGGGGTAATTCAGTAACAGTGAGGAAAGACATTATGACCTCCGATGCAAATTACCACCCTTAGGAGAAGACAACACACCCAGATACTAAGATAAGTGGCTGTCTTGCTAATCAGAAAATGGCAGTATTGAGTCCGAATGTGATTATGTTCTGTTGGTACTACCTGGAATAACACGTAATGTGACTACCTGGAAGGACATTGCTAGGGCTGTGCCAGAAAAAGGCTTAGCACAGATTTGGATGAAATTTAATCTAAATATTTTAGGCTCAAGAGTCATGTTGCTATGTTTTCTTTCTCATCCATGTTTTAATAGAGCTGTTTCTCCCTGGGACCTGGCCATCAGTTCTGTCTCCTGAAGCCATGCTGAGAGCCAGGTTCTGCTTGAGGCACACGTGAAATGCCATGAAAAACCCTGCTCCAGCCACTGCGCTTTGTAACGTGGAGGCACAACGCTCCTTTCAGCAGCAGCGCCAAGGAAAACTTCTTAGAAAGGTTTCTCCTTTTTTCCACATGGGAGTGTTTTCACTGTACCATCTCCAAGAAAGTTCTGCTCTGGCTCCGTTTAGCTCTATCTTTCCTCAAATATTCGATACATCACCCGCTTCAGGGTGTCTTGTTCACAAAATGGGCAGTTTTCTTTGTTTTTCCTGGCAGAAATGTCTACCTGGATCTGATGAATAGGGACGAGGTCTTCAGAGCTGAGCACTTTAATGCTGCAGAGCCAGTGCGTGTGCTCTTGGAGGCAGCAAGTCATGAACCATCCATGGGCAAAATCAGTCGAACTCAGGATGCTCATTGTGCAAAAGGAGAGGGCGTGTGTTTTTTGAGGGAACCATGGGATGTCTGGTTGGCACCCTCCAAAGGGGTTTCGGTGTCGGGGTGAGATGTCCTAGGGGTCCTAAAATGGGCTGGGAGCAAATAATGAACCTTTGAGGATTTTTAAACTTTCAAAAAAATGATGCAGGCAATGCATTGCATGGTTTTGTGACAAGTCTCTACAGCCTGAGCTCTTTTCAGAAGTTCAAGTTACTTCCTCGGACTACATGTTAAAAACTTGGGACTATGGAATTTAAACCACTTTTTTCTCATTGATGCAGTGTGTTATTTTATGTATCTGAATTATTCCAAGATAACAGTAAGCCTAGGTTTTACTATAGCTTGTCATAGTAACAAATGCAATTTTAAACAAGTTTATTTCTGTAAAAAAGTGTATTTAATTTAAATGAAAATTATCTTTACAATCCAATTGGAAATATGCATTCCTTTCCACCCTGATTTAATCTCCTGTCAAGGGCTATGGAATCCAACTCCTTTCTAAAGCAAGGAAGTCCTGGGGATTAGTTTTTTTCATCACTAATAAATTTCAGCTTATTTCTAGTCCAAATGTGTTTAGCTTCAGCTTGCAACTACGAGATATTTCTGTACCTCAGCCTGCTAGCTTAAAGAGCCTTCTACTGTCAGAAATTCCACCCCCCCCATATTATGTGCAGACAATAACTAAACTATTGCTGAATTTTCATTTTACTAAATTACATGGACTGAACTTCGCACTACAAAACAGCTTTTTCAAACACTGAATCATTTCCATGGCTCTTTTTTGGAATTGCTTTCAGGCTGCCTATGTGGATTTGCTGTGTTTGGTGGGCAGGGAGCCGAAGCCCCTCTCTGGGAAGGCACAGGAGGAGGAGGAGAGCAGTGGTAGGATGGCAGCTCTGGCACTGCTGGGCTTCGCCGCCTCTATCGCCCAGCGGCATTTTGGTGCTGTAGCCCTGATGGCGAGCACCAGTTTGGGACAGGCAAGGGAAAACATCAACCCATCTCAAGCATCAAGCAGTCAAACCCCACCAGTCTCAGCTCTGGGTTTGAGGTCAGCTTGAGCAACACCTATCACCATCCTCACCCCTGTTTTATGGAGCCTATGTGTGATCGCCCATGCGTTGTGAGGCTGGAGCACCCCCGGACATTTGGCTGTATTAAAGCAACCTTCTTTGGAAACACATTATTTCTGAACAAAATGGGCTGATTCAGCAGCATAATGTGCTGAATCCAATGGGAATAAAGGAGGGATCTCAACTGGCTGGCACAGCTCAGCACGGGCCACGGTGCTGCTGGTGGGGCGTCCCCCAGCCCACCTGCCAACTGGGCTCATTGTGTTCTGGGGAGATAAAAATCGAGAGTTTGATAATATTTGAGACTTGCAATTTCTTGCAGGTCTCAAGTGTTATTTGTATTTATATATTTACCATTCGTGCATTTTGCCTAAAGAAACGGTTGAAAAACTTTCAGCTGTGGCAATTTCCTTGCAGCCTAAAATTTCCCCATCTCTCCCTCTTTGTGTAACCACAGTTGCTACATAGGCTGCCCGAAGCACTGTTCAGCAGGACTGCATCTGATGAAACCTTTTAATTTGAAAATGAGTGACGGGGGAAAAAAGGCATTCTGAAGCACCAGGCATTTTCTCAGATTAAACCTCTGTTCTCCTTTTTAACAGAAGTATGGAAATCAGTGGCACATGAATTCATGGCATGTGTTTCCTATCATATCATCACTGGGAAAAGTATACAATAAATGAAGGGGAAGTAATGTATTGTGAGGCCTTAAAAAAACTGGTCTGGAGCTCTTTTCATATCTCCTTCAGTAATTACACATGAAAACATCATGCACATAGTATATAATCTGTCAAGCAATCATATGCTTTAATCCTCACCTGGCTTTGGGGGACTGCTGGCAGGCTGAAGGGCAGCCGTGGGGGTTTGAGGTGTAACCTCTGCAGGAGTTTGAGGGACCCATCTGTATCGAGAAGGGTCTCAACTTCAGTGGTCTGAAACCAGCTCCTATAAGTACAGTAAAGGCAAATTCCCCAGGAAACTGCTCTGTGAGCCCTACACACCATGTGGGTCACGTGAGGTGTGCAGATTATTTAGAACGAACTTTAATAGAGTTGAGAGTAGTTTCACCCTGTGTGTGACATCTAACAATTAGGGTACCCTCTATGCTTGTATGAATCATTAACTTCCAAACCTGCTAGTTCAGGCTCTGACACAGAGCCATGCATCACCGCTAACTGGTCTTCACCTCAACACAGGCACCTGAGCTGTTCGGGTAAAAGTTATAATTCATCTCACTTGGGCAGCCCATGCTTAAATCCGACTGGAACGACACTAAAAAACTCCAAAGATCAGAAAATGCTGGGAGCGAGCTAAAAGCCCAATGACTTTTAGAAAGGTTTCTTTCTATAGGATGTTTTTAACACTCGTGAAACTTTTGTGTTCATGTTAGGGTTAGTCTAGGCATATCTGAACTGTAAAACTTTAATATTTTCATGTCAAAAATGATTTTGCTAAAGTTAACTTTCCCCATACTTTGACTTATCAGTTTCAGTTGTGGTGGTGTGCGTTTCAGTTGAAGTTTTATTACATTATGTTGGCAGCACATTATGTTTTTTACACATGGATTTGATTGAGAAATGAAACTGGAATAAGAATGAGGTAGCAGCAGCATCTGCTGGGAGACGCAGCTAGTGCTGGTGTCAATCAATCTGATTGATTAAATATGGTGGCACACATTTTATTAAAACAAAATGCTCTCCCTGAAGAAGACTATTATGCCAATATAATACACAGCTTTCCTAAAGAACGTTACAAAAGAGGTGGTCTGTTTGTGGAATACAATACTTGTAAATAACTGGAAAGAACTGAAGAGTTCAAATTACATTTGGCTGCTCATGGAAACAGCTATTATATTGTTTTGGCATGCAGTAGCTGGTATTGCTATTTTGGCAAGATGAGCGGCACTGATGGAAGTTTAATTATTCTGCGGGACCACAAAAAGATTTTACGTACTCACTGATGTTATTAAACAGGTCTGAGACTTGAAAGTGCTCGGTGGCTTGTGACCAGGGTATACGACAGACTGGCTCAAGGCTTGAGATGGAGGCAGTGCCTGCCCACCCCACGCCTCGGGCACGCTGGAATTAATTTCCAGGCAGCCTCCTGGCTCTCTCTTTGCAGGGACGGGTGTTCGCAGGGCCGGCCTGAGCCTGGGAAGCGAACTCCTCTGGGGATGGACGGTCATCAAAGGCGCAATTACCTGCCCTTCCAGGTACAAGGCGCAGACGTCTTCGACTTGCCTTCTCTCTCGCAGAAACAAATGGGATGTGCAACTCCACCCCGAAATACAGCTGGTTTGCAAAAGAAACCATTTCATGGTGCATTCTCTGCTCTCCCCGGGGGAAGGTCAAGAGAAACAATGAGTCATATTATTTGAGAAGTGCTTAGAGGCTATAGTGATGGAGAATTTAGGATATAATAAATCTTTGCAGTGTTTCCTATCCACCTAAAATTATGGCTTCTGCTGGGTATCTTAAGGAGTCAGTAGTAGTTTTGCACTGGCTTCACTAGGGCTGAGGTTTTACCCACTTCCATTTATATTCCACACAATAAGATGAATTATGAAAATTCTTAACCAATGTCGATATTTTACTCATTTTCCTCCTAATGTAAGCATTCATAATTTAACACAGGTTTCTGCTTGCTTCCTTCATCCTCACTAAATGTATCCAAATAACATTTGCTTCAGTAAATAATATAAATATAAATAAACATCTGCACCACAGAAGAGTGCTGCATGCTACTCTGTATGAGTGTGATGGCTGGGGATCAACCAAATGTATGCTCCACTTGGACACGGCACCGCAGGAACAGATTAAGAGGGTGTTTCTGCCATCGGGGCTCCTACCGCCTGCCATGGTCCAGGCACACAAATTACAGTAGGAAGATGCCTAATACGCAGACTAGGTAACAGAGCAATAGCCTACAAAACGTGCTAGCTGGTGCCATCCCTGCTTTCAAGAGGAGGGTGGTCTTTATCGAGCTCTTTGGGTTCTTCAGATCCTGCGAGGTGAGGAACAGCAGGTCCAGGGGAGAGGAAGGGAGGAGGGGAGGCCTTTGATGAGATTGGCAGTGAACAAGGAAAACAGCAAGGAGAGGAAGATTAGATGGGGAGAGAAGAAATTTGTACGGCGAACAGCCAGTTTCCAGAGGGGAAAAGTTGAAAGGAAAAACGGTTCGTGGCAGAAATTATCAGTTTGATTTCAGAAAAGGGCAAAATGCAACAGTGACACTCACAGTATAACAACACACCTATCATAGCATAGAGGAGAAAACGTTAGGTTTCAGTCCACTCCCTTTTCACTTTTATTGCTGGGGTTTCTCACGGTAACCCCTCTGGGTCACTTCATCTGATTTCAGTGCAATTCCTCGTCCTTGTGGTAACTCCTATGGGTCACCACTTCCAGTTTCAGTGCAATTCCTTGTCCTGTTTTAGTTCATTAGGAGGACACAGCCTGTTCGCTGCACCGTGATGTCGCAGCACCTTCAAACCCCTGTAGCTGCTCTCTGAGCACCGCGCTACTCTTTGGCCATCTAATTCAGTGAAATACTTAAGCGGGTGCTTAGAATTAAAAACAAGCCCAGCAGAGAACCTCAGCACATTTAAAGAGATGGCATCAAAACGACATGAGTACAGATGGCTTAGACAATACCTGTGTTGAATTTTTAATGGCAGATTTGGAACTATTTTTAAGATCCTACTGTTATTTCTCCTGAGAGATCTTTTCTTAGCAATCTAAGTAGAAAATAATAATGAGGAAAAAAACCCTTGCTAGGCAACCTCTTCAACATGCAGATGGTTTCTGCAGTGACACTTCTGCTGAGGCTAATCTTTCAGGATTGAGATATTTTGAGAAACATCCATTTATGGTTTATTTTTCCTTTACTCACAAAGACACAGCTTTGTATACAAATCTTTTCTCCATTCCCACCCGCTTATTTGCTGGTTTGAGGCTCGCCAACAACTTTTTGCATGAACAGACATCTCTGTTGTACTTTGCAGACCTCAGAAATGTAGCTAATGATGGTATTTGTACTGACGCATACTTCATCTGCCTGTGGCAGGTGACTCTCCCATTTTTTCTTCTAAGTTTGTCTCCTTTCATCCCCATTAATCTTCTGTACTTCCCACCTTCGCAGGAACTTATCCATTTAGTCTCCTTGTTGCTTGGATGCCCCTGGGCTGGGAGACTTTCTAGTTTGTTGTGCTTATATCGTCACCCTTTCCTGATGGAGAAACCCAAAGGCAACACAATCTCTGGATTTATGGTTAATGTGCAAAGACAGGAAAATGGTGTGGGCTTGGGGGAAAAGCCTCAGGTTTGTTATACGAGCAGAGTTAAAGGATAGTCACTTCAGATCTTGGTAAGCATCTGAATTAAAGCAAATGCAGTGACACTGCCCCTCTTGATATTCCCTGACAGTGCAAAAGCTAAGGTTCACATCGGAATTTGATTTCATGCTAAAATGCCAGACTCCACAGCAGTTCAGGAACGCTGTGTATCCTGTGCAGGTTTACTTGCAGCAAGCCCCAGGAGCGGCCTGGGCAGGAGAAATCACTTCAGCCATAATGGTTTAATAGCTGATAAACATGCATCAATATTTAAGAAGCATAGAGCGAAATATAACATCTCCTAAAACATTCAAGATGAGACTAAACATCGCCAAAGGAGTGAAAATAGCCTGACTGCATGAGACATTTTCAAGCTTTTTTCTTTAAATCTTCATGAATCTACCAGTTTTACTACCAGAGACTCATAGTTACAAACGTTAACTCAAGATTCTCATTAATAACAACTGAAGCGCACAATGGTACTTTGATGCATATTTTGACACATCTGCAAACGCTGGTGTGGAAAGGACTTTAACTTGCTGCTAGGTGTGATCAGCCCGAAGAGAAATATTTTGTATAGTGTCTCCACGGGATTTTAAAATCTTGATAGCTAGTGAAGGTTAATTAACATGTATTAAAACATAACTAAAATCCAGTACTTTGGCCTTCACACAGGACAAGGCACTGACCTATGTTTGCTGAAGTAGGCAACATCTGCTGTGGAGATCCTGACCTGAGACACGGCATGAAACTGGGACCTACTGATTTCTGCACAGTCCGGATTTTGCACATTATGATCTGAATAAAACCCACAGTTAGGTGGAAATATTTATAAGACTGCTAAGCAATTATGTATTTGTTCGTCACCACATCAGAAGTGCTTTTGCTGGGCACAATGGACAACAATTTCTCTTTTTGTTTCTCAGGACTCAGAAGCTATTTTTTGATAAGGAAAATGCCCTTGAACAATGCACTACGAGGGAAGACCAGATGGAGCTCTGCTTTGTGGTTAGTTATATTTTGGAATCCTAAGTAGCTGTTTGCCTATGTCTATATTCATTAGGCAGGGATTTAAAGTAAAATGTACACCATTCATTACTGTTACCGCAGCACAGACCTCTACAGCTAGCCCTATCAAATAATGCAAACCAAGTGAACAAACAACCAACATAATTTACTGTCAACTTCTGTAAAAACCTGGAAAAAATCCCCACAGCCCAAAATACTGTGGGTGGTTTTAACAACATTGTCCACAGTGCATGAAATGCCATATTTTGGGGGTAGTAATTGCCGTTATTTAAACCTCAGAAAGCCGCAGATTTATATTTGTTCGGTTTCCCTTTAAGCTGGATAATAAATCTGTACAGCTTCTTCTGGGCTTTTTTTTCTGTCTTTTTTTTTTTTTAAGAAAGACTTCTGAGAAGATAATATGTGCCTATACTCTTCTATTTTTTTGGCTTTTTAAAAATCACAGAAAAGATTTTAACTGCTGAGTTGCTCTATATGGAGCAAATCGCATCTTTAGACATACTGTACTATAATTATTGAAGATAGCATCACAGATACATAGCAGAAACCAGCAGTCAATTTTGACTCAGAAGATAATACACCAACTGTGTATTAATTTTAATGTAGATTAATGCGAGTTGCTTTCCTTTGCATGTATGTACACAGATACAAATAATTAAGATTAATTCCACTGGATATAATGGCCTTCACTGTGCACGGTGCCATAAAATTCTTCTTTAATAGCTGTTAATTGGATGTATTTGCTTTGATGGTGAAATCCTGATTAGTCTTGTTACCCTACAACCCCTTCCCCCTCCCTTTGCTCACTTTTGTGCTTAGGAAAAGATTTATAATAAGGGAATCACAGCTATGCAGTTTATTAGCAAAAAATCAATACATGTATCTGTTTACATGTATTAGAGTTTCAGCTAAACAGGGGGTGCTCTGCATAATACTTGAAGAGTAGAGATGATGCATGTTTTCATCTTACCTTCTTTTCCCCACGCAATGCTTTCACAGGTAATAACTCAGGGTTCTTGCTGGAGTTCTTTTTTTTATCTTTGTTTTCTTTCTTTGGCTTCTGCATTGAACCTGCAGAGTTGCTTCGGTGGTAACAGGAGAAGGACGGTACCTTCGGCATGCTCCAGCGCCAGGATGTCAGGTGTATGGCTGAAGTTAGGAACTGCTTTCATACAATGATTCAATGTGTTTTTTCTGCAAAATAGCCAGTAATTATTTTGCCATCTCTGTTCTCTGAAATACAGTAAGCCTAAACATAAGGGACAGGGACTTCCATGTGTGCAAATCAGCATGTCTTCACCAAAATCCAGGTGGATATTTGATTTGTGCTGAAGTTCTGGCCCTTTTTTTAAGTAGCTCATTTTTAGCAATAATACTTTCATTTGTTATCTCCAAGGAGCACAGCTCTTGTTATGGAAATAATGAATAATGGATATATAAAGGAAGAAATTAAAGGTACAGCTACGGCCTAAGCCAATGTCTCAGAGCCGGGTTCCTGGGCACGGCTCCCCTGCTCTCCCCCATGCACTGCCATGTGTGGAACCGCAGGCAGTTTTCCTGGGGCGTCAGCCCAGCAGCATGTAGAGCTGGGGCATTTTTTCCTTCTCGGAGCAGTTTTAAGTACCTGAGCCCAGCCACCCAGGAGCTGTGACAAAGCCAGGCCTGACTCCAGGAATTCTTCACTATGGATTTCTGCTCCAGCAACTCAACCTTACTAACACAAATCATCTGCACCGTTTTATCATTAATATACTGGCCCAGTGCCTTTCCTTGTATGAGTATGAACTCATCACCTTACTGCATTTCCTGCTCCCGGTGATCTCCACGGAACCCAATGAAGAGGACAGGGGTCTTCCCTTCTCCTCCTGCCTTTTCCCATCTGCCTCAAGCCACTGGACGTTGCTGGGACACAGCCACATACAGAAGGGGGAACCCCAGTTTGAGGTGGTTTGCACTCTAGCAAGCAGGTTCTCCCTCAAGGAACACTTGAATTAAATGTCTGTGGGGTCTGGTCTACTGCCAGGAAGGCTTTGGTGGGACCTGGTCCAGCCGAGGATGGGCTTCTGCCTTCCTCCTCCCCCGCCGCTGTGTTTAGTGAGTCAGTGCGCTCCAGCAGCCAAATAGGACCCTTAAAAATGTATGGGTTATAAACGATCAACCTGATTAAAAATTACTGCATAAAGCGCTCCACAGAGGACAGGCTAGCACTGCTAGTTGCATGAATCACTGCTATTTATGTCCTTTAATTAGGAAAATTGCTGTACAATGAGTGTTTTGGAAGATGTCTTCTGACAGATCTTCAGTGCTCCCTCTGACTTTATCTCTGCATCCAAGTCTGCTGCTTATATTACTTGGATCTCTTACTGCAGCCAGGGGAAGTCCAGACAGGGCCAATTCCTGAAGTGTTTAAACCTGAGAAGCCCCATCACGATGCCCAATTACACCGCCATCTGAGGATCTGACTGAATGATTTGGGGACTGAAAGAACAAGTCTTTTACGAGATTAATAATCTATGGAACATTAATATGTAATTCTCCCCCCTCCTCCAAAAAGGATGAAGTCTGCACAATAATGGTAATTATAAAAAAAGTTAAAAAAAAGAAGGCCATTTCTTTGTAACCATTTAAACCTGCTTAGCAATTATACACTAATTGTCAGTATAAAATGAACAATTCAGAAAAAGCTGGGTGAATATCAGCAGAAGCAATTAGGAAAAGTGTTTATTTTACTGAGGCCTCTCCATTTTAATTTCAGAAGTAAAGCTCTGTCACTGAGTTTGCAGTTGCTTTATTCATGCTTTTAATTACAGCCCATTTCCAAACTTGACTATATCTGCCCTAGGCAAGGCTGTATTTACATGCACTTCTGCCTAAAGACCCCTCTAGCAAGGGGAGGGTTAAAACCAATATTTGTAGATAAAGAGGTAAACATATTTACATTCAGTTTTTCACACTTTATGCATATGTCATGCAGTGAATAGTTTTAGAGGTATGTTTGTACTATCTCTCCAGAATTTTTACAGTCTGCAGGACACAAAATCTCTATAAAGTGACTTATTGAAATAGAAGCAGATTGGTAAAACCGTTTCTCTCTTATGAACTGTGAAGAATGATCCTCTAAATGAAATCAGGAAGGAACTGGACAGAATCTTGTTTAATGATGTGACAAAATGAATCACAACTATTCCAAGCATCCATCACTGCTAAAAGGGGACCACAAATGATCTGTGAACTACTATATATTGATTACTCATGTACTACAAGTGTCGGATTTAATGTTCACACACCATGGAAAGGCGGCAGGGACAGATGGTGCCTTAACTCTTCTTTGATAGATTTTAATGGTGAAATATTGATTTCTATCTGGCCAAGGCCTGTTGTTAGGGGCCAAAGTCATTTGTTGGGTATAGCCGGACACCCAGTCTGCTAGGCGTAATCAATCATTTTTGGCAAGGCAGGTGAAATTCTGAAGAGAAGCACCTTGGGTTCCCAAACTGTATCGAGATGAGGCTGAGACCAACATTTGCGCATGCACGCCCCCTCCTCCCCCCACGCACGCATACAAAAAGACTCCATGAAATTGTGCTTGTAAAGAATTATTAATGATAAGACATGTTTACTGAGGAGAGTCACAGCGAATCACAGCTGACATGAAATAGTCTGGGAGCCTCGGAGAGAAAATGAGCTTCTCGCTAAAAGGGACTATATTTTATTTAAACATCCGTCTAGGGCTGAAAACTCAGGTAATCTGTTGTGTTACAAGCCACTGGCTGTTCTTGCCATCCAGAGAGATAACAGTGAGGAGCTAATAGGAACACATCAATCACAATCAGGCTGCAATTCCACCGGTGTCTCCTCTTCCCAGCTCCTTTTTAAGCTCCTTAATAACGATGATAACATAGTTCTGGGCTTGTGAGAGGGTTTCTTCCCTTTGAGGGTCATATTCATAAAGCGAATGGCTTGCAAAACCAGCATCTCACTCCTACGGAAAGGGAGGTGGGGGGGGAAGGGTGAGCGGAGGGAAGGGGTTTGCAGGTGGGAGGGGTGGGGGGGCAGGAGAGGGTGGATTTCCCCCAGCAATAAATCCGTGGACGCCCCTCTTTCCCCTGACACCCTTCCCAGGAGAGGATTCCTGTTCGGAAGCGGGCGGGAAAGGGTAGCCTCTGCCCAGATGTGCCCCAGATGTGGGAAGCCAGTTGAGGCTGATTTTTCGTTTATATTATCTTGCTTACATAATGATTTTTGCTTCACTGCTCAGCTCGATTGTGTTCACTAGGACGGCAGGCTATTAAAATGTCAAGGCGCATTGAATTGTTGTTATCAAGGAAAGAGACCTTTCCAATCAACCCATCTGCCCCGGGTTGCATGAAGGCAAAGAAGGGATTGGAGGAGGAGGAAGAGCTTCTTTGTACCGGGGAGGGGGGGAGAGGTGCAAGGGGGGGGTGCGGGTGTGTGCGTATGTGTTTATGTGACTGTGTGTGCGTGCACGCAGATGTGTGCATGTGCCTGCTGTAGCGCGGTGCAGTAATTAAAATGCCATCTTTTATAACAGGTATTAGACATTTCTCTCATTCGCATTTACAAGGGGAGATGAAACTTCTCCCCGTTGTGCTTTTCACTGCAATCCTTGTAAAGAAAATACGGGGAGGAGGAAACTTGTGTGGTTGAATCACTGGCCCCGCATACTAAGGAGCTGCTGGGCTGGGCTGAAGGAGAAAAACAAAGGCAAATGCCTTCCTCATGTCTGCACCTGCCTTAAGGCTTGATAAGAAAATAAGTTCACTGACCTACTGGGAAAAACACTGGAGATTGTCCGGTATCACAATATTGAACAACTGGTGACAGGATGATACAAACCCAGCACATTTGGAGACACAAAAATCCCCTACCTCTCGTCACCACCACCACCTTGTTCATATAATTGCAGAGCAGTTTATTACACAGAGGCATATCAGATATTGCCACGGATTGATTTTTTTCTTTCTTCTGTCGTAAACTATACAGTACATCATATTGGTTGGGAAAAAATACATTCTTTGGATTTACTTCTCTTTGTTTAAATCATTTCACAAATATTTTGCTTTTCCCCTGTCATTTCTCTTTCATTTTCATTTAAAAAAGATGGCTTTGGTTTTGCTTGTATACGGTTTTGTAGAATAATGACATCTATCCCGTCCCCCATGCATCAAGCATCATTGATTGGCCAGAACATCATTGTCACTACTGGGTGTTCATCTTCACACTTGCCGCTGGCAGGTCCCTCATCTACTTTCTCTCTCTGTCTCGCACATGCCCCTTTCCGCAGCCGCACACTCACTCACAACAGGCATGCCCACTTTCTCTTTTTGCCTAATATGCATTTCTCTCAGTGTGCTTTTACTCTGCGTCTCCTCCTCACGCGCCTTCGCTTTCTCTCCCTCCGACCTTGTGCTGCTGTCCGAATCCATGGGCACAAACCGCAGCCAACTGCTCAATTCTGTAGCAATCCTCAGCTTGGTCTGCATTAAGAAGCCAGGAGAAAACAAATCCTTCCATCTTTTTCCATGTTGTCTACACTGATTCATGAAAGTTTCTCTCACAATATTTGATTCCCTGACATATTCAGGCATGGGGAGGAGAGAGCACTGAAGGGACTGCAGGAGTCCTTGCTAATCCTGCACGTGGCAGCGGAGAAGGGGTACACAATCTTCCTTTCCCCCCATGTTGTTGCTCCAGCTGGCCTTAATTTTTACTGTGCCTTACATTTCCACTCTCACATCTGTCTTGGGACTTGTCTCCGTGGAAAAATTATTGCACACGGGGCTGGGATGTGAATTAATAGCACATCCCTGCAGGGAACATTGCAGGTACAGTGAGGACTTGTGTGCACAAGGACGTTACTGTGGAGCCAGCCAAGGTGTAAATCTCCCACATTGTGGCACCAGCTCCCCCACGCACGCTGCTGGTGCACGCAAGGTCTGCGTGCCCCCCCCGGGACCAGCCAGGCTCCACGCACCCAGTGCCCATATACACTTATGGCACTTCTCAACCAAGAAAAGCCCAGACATATTTGCTAATTTGCATCATCCCATATCTGTACTCCTGAGGCTCATTGATATACTTATTCTTGCAAGTTGCTTGAGAGGTAAGAAAGTGGTATTATTCTCTGTTACAGAAGGGAAACTGAGGCGAGAAGGCTCATGACATGCCTATATACTTCAGATGATGGGATCCAAAGTGACTTGCCCTAGGACATAAGAAAGTGGGTGGCAGATAGTAGGAACTGGCACCCAGTCCCTGAATACTGTACTCTGGTTATTAGTACTCTAGTTATTAGACCAGCTTTCATTTCTTCTATTAACTTTTTTTCTCATCTCCTCACTGCTCCTCTCAATATCTAGCAGTTTCCATATTTTTCTTGCAAACTATAGCTTCCTCAAGCAGTTGCATTTGGCTCCACCACTGTTGGCTGTGAACCAGACATCCAGCCCAGCCCAGGAAGAAGTGAGGCTCCTCCACTCACTTACCAAGTCAAACAGAGTGACCTTCATCGTGGCCCAGGTGTGGGACCCACTCATAGCACCATACGGGCCTTCAGCCTGCCTCTGCTTCTGGCCATGGTGAATCATCAGATGGGATGGGGAAGGAAACTACTACCTTCAAGGACAAAGCAAGCATGTGGCAGAGGATGCCTGAGACCTTTTTGCACTGACATCCAACTTGCATATTGCTCCCTGCCTAGACCTATATCTAAGAGCAGGCCCCATGGACCTAGACCATTTCCAGGTTACTTGGCCTCAGTTGTGCTGTCCTTCTTACCTTCCTTTGCCATTCTGGGTCCATGCATGTCCTCTGAGAAGAAGAATACTGCCTGTGTTAATTTCCTGACTCTATTGTTAGGGTATGTTTTTTTTTTCTCCAATGGGTTATGAACTTCCTACCAGTGCTAGAACTTTTCTCCTGCAGGCTAAGTGCCAGCAGGCAGTTTTCATTACCTAACGAACTTCACCAGCATCACTTCAAAGTCCAATAAAGTGTTGAATGTAATCCTCTCCCACTTCCTCCACTTTCCAACTGTGGGAAAGAGCAGCACCCTTTCTGAAATCAATGGATTCAGCCTAAGAAATTTTCCAAGTGGGTATTTTTTAACTATGGACAGTTAAGAAATAATGGGCAATTTTTGAGGAATCATTATCAGCATTACCAGTATAACAGATGAATTGATTTTACAGTTGGTAAAGGACCATTAGATCATCTCCTTCCAAATCCTGGCCAGCAATGGCCATCTGAACACCGTCATTTTCAGCCCAGGCTGACATAATTTCCCATACCTATTTTGGGCATGGGTTCAAGCCTGAAGTCAGTCAATGGCAATCCTTCTACTGACTCTGAAGGTTGGGAACAGTCCTGTAGTGGTTTGGAAGAAAAAAAGCAAAAATTCTTCACTGCATTCTTCTGTGCACAGGTAACCAGAGTGACTTTCTGCAAGAGGAACCAGCATGGCCTCCTGCAAAGCACAGGAAGGTGTTAAAGGCTGGGGCAGTGCAAGAGGAGCTGGGGAGCCACCCACTGACCTGTGCCTTTGCCAAGACACCTTCTTGCTGTTTGCTGTATTTCAGAAATGTTTTGGAAACCTGACTTCATTTCCCTGATTCCTCAACACATCCTCAAGGAGATCTTGTCATTGACTCACTCCATGGGGGCTTGTTCTCCTGGATTTGGGCGTATCAGCAGTTCTGCTGAGAGGGACAGAAGACCATACGTATTCCAAGCAAAGCAGATTATATAAACTATTCTTTCCTTATCAATCTAGGGGCTGAGGAAAAAAAAACCTGTAGCGCTGTAATCCACAGGGTCCTGAACAGTTAACAGGATGATAAATTAAAAGCAGAAAGCTAACCTAGCTTTTCTTTCAAGGATGGCCAAAGTCAAAAGGCTCAGCAGAGCTAAAACTCAACAGGCAGAATACTTCACCAGAGAGAGATCACCAACTGAAGAAGTAGCAGATCAACAGGGAGAATGATTCATAGCACGAGATAACGCTGTACTGCTCCGTGCCAATGGGCACGATGCTCACACTGCCGCCTGGTCCAAGCGCATGCAGAGCATGCCTGGTTTGTGAATACTTGTGCACTTATACCTGTGGTCAGGCAAAGGGTGGAGTTTTGTGCTCAAGCACAGTGGGGTCTTGGCTTACAGCTGTGATGTCTAGGTACTAACATCTAGGAAAAGAGCTACATAAAGGGGTGTAAGAAATGTCCTTTCCAGGAAAAGTGCAACATGTGTCCCTCCATGCCCTATATTTAGCAACTTCTCTCACTGAATTCACCACATGCTGAGCCTGTTTTGGTCCATAGTGTCAATACTGTGCCTCAGCTGAACTCACATCCAGTAGGAAACTCCTTATGCTTCAGCAGTATCTCAGAACATGAATACTTGTGCCTATTTTTTTATGGTTCAGTCTATACCCTGATCCTAATGCCACAGCATGACCTCCCAGGGCTGGTTGGGGTAAAAGGCTTGTCTTCCTTTCTGAGAGACAAAAAGCCTTCTCTGGATATGGCAGGAGAAAATGGATGGCAGCAGAGATGGGAAGAATTCACAGCATCTTTTGGAAGAAGTGCCGCTACCGGACCTACCTGCTACCTGAGCCCTGCAGTCTGACGCAGCAGCCATTTGCTGCTCCTGCTGCTGCCCCATCTCTCATCCCACGACCTTCAGAGGCTTTGCGAAATGATCAAGAGGGTTTAAGTTTCAGTGCCAAAATCTAATTTCAGACATCTAAGACCTGCTTCTGCATCTGGCCCTTTGCGCAAGAAAAAAACCCTTAGTACTGTCTATTACATTTAAATGTAAATTGAGTGGGACCAGGAGAATTGGTTACTGAACGGCGCCAAAACCCCTGCATTAAGGAGTTGAGGCTGGTATATATATCAATCATGCCAGCATAAAAAACATCAAAGGGACGTAATTGTCCCCCAAGCAGGCCTTATAATTCACAGAAAACTCTGTTGAAGTTAGGACAGTTAAAATAAGTCTGAAGAGAAAGACACTGGAAAGTTCCCGATGATCTCTTGCGATGTCATGCAATAACCTTATAATTATGATTAAAGTTTTATTTTCTTTGGCTTCAGAACTTATGTTCTTCCCTGCCTGCATCTCTTACCTCCCCAGGCGACTTCCATGGGGCAGTGGAGCAGTCACTGATGCCTGCATTTGGAGAGGGTCAGCCCTTTCTGACATGCTTGGCCATGGTGCGCCCTCCCTTCGAATTCATCCCTTTCTCTGGGGACTTCCACAACCTTACAACGAATCCCTGGACTGACACCATCAAGGACGTGAGGGAGAAGGCAGAAACATGGGAGGTGCATTGAAATAGCCGGTTCAGCCAAACCATTTTTGGGGCAGATGTGGCCCAAAGCGAGTCCTGTTGCGTTTGCGGCTAGGCAGCAGCTGCCTAAGCCTGTGGACAGACTCATTCCTGCAGCAGCGACGGGTTACGGACACAGAGCAGCTGCCAGGTACACAAGCAGTATCTTTGCTTTGCAGGTTCTGGCTCCTAGGCCTTCAGCACACAGAGGAAACCCAACGTTGGCCAAAGCTGACCATGTACATGCAGGGTGAGGGTAAAGGTGAGCGGTCTCTGCTTGCAAACAGCTGGCTGCCAAGCCCCTGCTCCAGCCAGCCTTGGCTCTGTGGTTTTTCAAGGGCCCCTGCTAGCATTCCCAATCCATACTCTCCGTCACCCTCAACGTGTCAAGGCAAAAACATCCTGGGGAGCTCCTCAGACATAGTCCAAGCTCTTACAGCTCCGGGATCCTCGAAGCAAGCACTGGAAGCAAGACCGAGACACAACTAAGCCATGTCCATTTTTTTGCATACCACAGATTTATTTGCTAGCAAAATAGCTGTGTAGGGAATGGGAGCAGAGGGCATGGTTGTTGTTTGCAATGGAGCACCTTGAAGAAACTAAACTAGCGCTCAAAGCAGAATAATTGGTGTAGCGGGAGGCTGTGCCCATGCTAATAGTTTTTACTGAGATGAAGCTTATTAACATGTGCACTGGTGCATCTGTATTGCCTCTGGGACTCAAACTCAGCATGGTTCTCTGCCACGCTGCATGGAGGTTTTACCTTCCTCTGACCTTGCTCAGGCTCCTTTGTCCTTTCTTCTGTGCTCTGAGTTAACCTCTTGTCTGCTTAGGCTTATATCCTACATTTTAAACCCAGGCCACCTTTTTCAAGTTTCTTATAAGCTAAAGATTTCAGTAGTGCAAAAAGTATTTTGTGTCCCAATGTTATCATGCTTTAGGTTTGTGGAAAGTTTGTTGTGCAGTGCACACTTCAAATAATCAGCCCATCTCTCAGCTGAAATCTTAAGCTATTGCAAGTGATCAAAAAACCTCACTCTGTGCTTGTCCTAGTGTTGTACTTTGGGGAAAGAGGTGTGCGTTTACTCCACATGAGTTCACAGTCTGAATCCCTGTTTGAGAGAGAGAAAAGGAAAACTAAACCTTGCTTGGAGTATCCAGACTATGCCCTTATTCCATCTATTAATATAGAAGAAAAGAAGTGTAACTTTTGGGGACTAATACGAAATAGGTCAGGAGAGAAAATGTGGTCTCTGCATCTGATCTATGCTGTGAATTGCAAGGCAAACCAAATCTCTACCTTCTGAGTTACTGCTGCTCGCACAGTTTAAGTGGAGTGTTTGCCAGAGTGTTACCTCTTATCATTGACTGTGAAGACCATAACTAAGTCCAAGTAAGGTATGTGGTCTACCTGGACTTCAGTAAGGCCTTTGACACCGTCTCTCACAGCATTCTCCTAGAGAAGCTGGCGGCTCACGGCTTAGACAGGTGTACTCTGCGCTGGGTAAAAAACTGGCTGGACGGCC
>NW_008794520.1:1483987-1522367 GCF_000699145.1 Aptenodytes forsteri
CCAGGGAAGTGGTGGAGTCCCCATCCCTGGAGGTATTTAAAAGATGAGTAGATGAGGCACTTAGGGACATGGTTTAGTGGGCATGGTGGTGTTGGGTTGACGGTTGGACTCGATGATCTTAGAGGTCTTTTCCAACCTTAATGATTCTATGATTCTGTGTGACAAGCCTAAGTTATCGCGTGCAGGGTTCAGCTCTAAACTATTAAATCCCCAAAAGGCATTGACCTTTTTAACACATATTACACAGAGAGTTTCCAGAGAGGAGGAAAAAAGAAAGTTGATATGCCAAGACTCTGGGCTACCACCAGTCCTACGGTGCCAAATACAGGCTGTTTATAATCACACAGGCACTGTTTGCAAAACAGCACTCCACCTTGCTGCACAAACCACTTCACTTACATAGTTCAGGTTACAACCCATCCAGTGCTTTCTCCCTCCTTACAGACAATTCAACCAGGGCAAGAACAAGCCCCAGCAAAAATAAACAGTTAGGTTTTGGTAGTGTTTTGCTAACAGTGCCAACCACCCCAATCTGCAAGTTTCGTCTCGAAATGCCCTCTGCTTAGCTGTAGTTAGAGGTTGTCCTAGCCCAAGGCCTCTTTTCAACAAAGTTCTACACTAAAACTGAACACCCGCTAATTAAGTAGGTGTATTTTGGTCCCAGACAGCTTTAAGACACCATCTGAAGACTCATAGTTTGCTAGTTTCCACTCACTGTTGCACTGTTGAGATCATCTCAGTGTAATCCTGTAAGCTTTCCACGGACAGAGTCGCCTCACTGAGAATTAGCGGATTTTGCTAGTTCATTTCTTTTGTGAAATCCAGTTGTTTTGCACTGAATGCGGCACACCTCCAGCATATGTGATTCAGATCAGGCAATCACCCTACACAGTGTAAATCAATGAGATGAAATGTAGCCATTGACAGCACTTACAATTTTGCCCATTACTATGAAATCCTCTTTCTTTAAATGGAAGGTGCTTTTATGAATCCATTGAAGCATAGCTGACAAAACCTTCAATACTGACTATTGCCTAAATACTGCAAAACATAACAGTTATAAAAGATACATGTGGTGCATATTTATAAGGATTAGAATAAGCACTTTGTTGAATTGCTGCAGCACATTTGTCCCTGTTTCAGGATACTTATAAACCTTGGATATTTTCTTCTTCCCATGAGTCAAATAAACACTTGTCTGCGGGCTTACCAAATCTCTCTGCCTTTCCATGTGATGACAGTGCAAAACATGTACTTCTACAGCTGTGTTAAAAAAAATCCATGCAGTGTAATTATTCTTTATGCTAATATAATAGAGTAGTAAATGTTCCTACACTTCTTGTAGGACTAATTACATTTCAGTAATGTGAATGATCCCTGGAGCCGCTGCTGTTAAATATTTTTGGAGCAGTAGCAAGGGAGTTTGTTATTTGTACACACTAGAGAAGTGTGGATTTGCGAAACAGAATAGCATGGCTCTAAGGCAGTAACACTCCTTCTGACATCATCATACTAAGTCAGGGTAGATGTAACACAGAGAACCCATTAGCCAGAGGATTTGCTGCTTCCTATCTGATATACCAAGTCCTCACACGCAGAACCCAGCTTTTGCAGTGGCTGAAATAAGTTTCACTTCAGATACCAATTACAAGCAGCTCGTTAGGAGCTGCCGAGTAAAATGTAAATTTTATAGATTGTGTGTGTCTAAAAAAATGTAGGGGATTCCAAAACCACGTCTTTTTAAGCTGGCTAAAATAAATTATTTACTATATTATGCAGATTAGCAAATAAAGCCAAAAAGGAGTTAAAGCAAGCAAACTGAGTAATTTCAGATAGAGCAGCAATTCATTGTGGGTATCCTGTAACAATTTGGAAAGGCAGCCCTGCCTAGCTATTGACTTCTGAGAAATACTTTGGTTTTGGCCAAGGAGCTGACACGGGGACAGTCACGTCATTCACTGGTTGAAGCTGTCACTGAAGCTCTAGCCTTGCTGCTGTAGCGACCTGCTTAGTATGTTGGTGGTTAGATGAGTCTCGTCTTCACCCTCTCTGCTCTGCATGATAGCAATGATTACAATACTCTACAACTCAAGCTGCTGTACATCCTGCTATGTTTAATATTATGTAAGTGCGACTCACTAAATGTGTCAGTCAACCTTTCTACTCCAGGGCTAGTTTTGCATGTTGTTGAACCAGTTTTGTGCCAGTCATAGCTTCAGTTGTCATAGACCATCTGGAGGAGCTGGGAATGAAGGCTGTCACTATCTACAGGCTTTATAGTGGCTCCGTGAAGCTGAATGAAGCTCAGCAACCGAAGGCTACCTGCCAGGCCACGTCCTCTTTCTGCCCAGTGTTTTAGCTTGAGCAGGGCTTGAGGTTCTTGCTGCTCTTCTGACCAGGCTGTTGGAAATCTTGGACAGACAGATGATGCATGTGCAGTTACTCTGATGCATATGGGATGCACCAGCCTTGCTGCTTGGGTACTAAGCAGATAGTCTGCAGGAGCACATTAAATCTGAGCATGCACAAATCAGCAAATATAGACTTTTTTGGATCCAAAAGAAAAACTAAACAAAATTATTTGGGTTTTTAGGTTAGATTCACAAAATCAGTCTGCATAGTTAAAGTGGGTGGTTTAGGTTGGATTCACAAAATCAGTCTGCATAGTTAAAGGGACAAATGACATACTGTTATGGAAGTATATCCACTGTACATGCGAAAGCCATAACCTGATGAAAAACTGACTGCTGTATCACAACAAAATAATAAAATTGAAACCATGACCATCCCAGCAAAAGTGCTTCTTTGTCCAGTTCCCTTAAGCTTTTAGCTTTTCTACAGAGGCACTTGTAATGGTTTACAGATCTGCTCTCCTACCCTGTTACTGCTCCTTCTCAAACATCACGGGAAATGATCGCCTTGATCCAGGCGGAGCCATTCCCATTCTGCACTTGGGTAGATTAACCTGGCTTCCTTAGCCACATCTGTGAGCAGCTACCTAGTGTAGCCTGCTCGGGCTGTTTATTCTGAATTGGCCCTGCACCAGAGCTGGGATGCTGCAAAACAGGTAGTTTGGGTCGGGGTTAGGAACAGCAGTATGATAAAGGCTGCTGCTGCAGGGAGATAATGAAGGGTTGGGAGTAGAGTGAGGTCCATTAGGGAAGGGCCACTGGAGGAGTTGGGTGTGACAGAAAAGAGCTAAGGGAGCTGTGGAAAGGGAAATCCTTGGCAGGAAAAGAGAGACTGAAAAGAGAGAAAAAAGACTGGAAAAAAGAGGAACAAAGGTAAAATTTGAAGAGAGAAAATATAGGTGGAAATTTTTGAAGAAATTAGTAACTGCCAGAAGGAAATGAGCATTTGGGGACAAACAGAGAGAATTCGGAATACCTATTTTCCCGCTACAAGTTTCAGTTTTTACCTTTAACGTGATCATTGAAGAAGCTTGAGAGAAGGACAAAGCCCTATTTTAAGTAAGCCTGTGCTGCTCATAGCATCTCATTGAAATGTCTCTGATCTGCAAGCAAACCAGCTCTTTGGGTTTTGAGTTTCCCAGTGCAACACCAGATTGCCCCCGAAACTGTAGCTGTTCAAGCCTCATACCTGTTACAGACCCTTTGTCTTGCTGGTGGGAAAAGAACAAAAAGTCATATTCAGAATGTGTTGCCTCCTTCCTGGAAACCTGGGATGAAATTACTCCACTTGTAGTCAGCAAGCCCGTCCCCACAAGGGTTAATGCTTCTGATGTGAAAACAAGGAATAATAGTAATAATTTTAAAACCTTCTCAATTGAATGTTTACCCGTTTCCATAGAGATAGAGCGCAGCTCTCCAGAATATTTGCTAAATGACCACTCAACAGCACACACCCAGGACATGTGAAGGGACAAGGGACGTGGCAAAGAGAATCAGCAAGTGTCTCTGCAGTCTGTCCTGTGCAGAATTAGTCTGTAATGCTAGGAAATGAAATACAGACATTTACTCAGGCTTTGTTTCAGCCAAAGAAGCTGTGAAATAGGTTTTTGAGCTCTGCTCAAGAACTCTCTTACGGAAGCTGCCAATGCACGGCTGAGATGGCATATTTTCCCTGTCTCCACACCCCCTTTCTCCTTGTGTCTCCTCTCTGCTCTTTAAAATTCTTCTTCCTGATAGAAAGGGATCAGAGCCAAAAGTTCCCTAATTCTGGAAACTGCTTGGGTCTGAGGTTTTGACTTAATTTATTTTTACCTGATGATGTGAGTGAACTACAACCCTGTTGACTTGTGTAGTGTTATCCAAGGCTAAATCAGGATATACCTGATCCACAAAGGAACCATTGTACAGTGTGTTGGCATTTGATCATGCTGGAGAATGAAAGCCATATTTGAGTGAGGCCTACAAGTGCCTCATTACTGCACTGTAAACAACTGGATATTACAGTAATGGACAAGGCTTTGAGTGCTACGAACGGCTTCACATTCACTTTATTGATTTGCAATGTGCACTGTGATGGTCTGCTGTAATAAATACAAATGTCATAGTGTAGAAATGTCAGAACAACTTATTAAAAATGTGTCTCTTCCTTGCTCGTGCAGTACAGCATGTATGTCTGCACAGCTGCAGGATTGTGGCGAGGTGGGGATGAAGTTGTGGCTCAAAATTCAGCATTGCAAGAATATAAATTCAGCATATAAGCAGAACCTGTACTGGCCAGCCCTTTCCTTTTGCTTTGTGCTTCTTTGTAACAGACAAGACTTCTCCTGTGCCTCAGAACATATTTCACATTGCAGAAGAGAATAATCATTTCTCACATCTCAGGACGGTTGAGGTGGTACCAGGTCTCAGCCCATATACCACAGGCAGCTCTCTGCCCACCTTCCACCACTTAGAGAAGCAGGAGGTGCCACTGGAGCCAACATTTCTCTTAACAGTAGAACTGTTTTATCTAAGCATGGATATGGAAAACCTTCAGCTTTTACCAGAGCTGTAGTACAAGCAAGAGACTTGTGGCAGATCATGTGTGCTTCTGCTGGACACACCTAAAGTATGTGTTTGTACTGCTATATACATGTGTATCTCTCTCTCTCTCTCTCTCTCAGGATACACATATATAAATATTCCTTGACCAGATCAACAGTTCCAATAACACCTGCTTGGTCTCTTGATCCACTAGAGGGTGAGAGGCAACTTTCTGAAGAAAATGGCTCGTGTTCATCTGCCTGTCTGTTGAGGTACTGTTTCCCAAGCCATTCTTCTCTGTGACAACTGAGCTGGTCTGCACCTCCTGGCTGGACTCTGTCACTTCTGGGCAAATTCATGCAGTGACTGGCAATTTCTTGCTATGGTTTCCCCACATGGTGTCCTGAAATCCCCTTTTGCTCATTATGTAAAAGGGTGTCACAGTGAAAAATCTGTCCGTGCCTACTACCTATAGGTAGGATTTACTGTTGGAAACCTCTCAGTCCCACCTGCCCCAAACTCTAACTAGTGGAGGAAAGTGAGAATGGAACTGGGAAAATGGCTCTTATTGCTACATAGGAGGAATGATAGGCTATTCATTGTAACCAAAATAAATGTGAGTTTATGAATGAGTGTGGAGTGTGATGGGGGCTACGGAAAGGCTGGGAGGAGAAGTGGATGGAAATCTCTTGCTGGAAACTCCAGTCTGTTTCCACAATCATGAATATAAATATTGCCTGTACTCCAAGAATGTACACTTTGCACAAACATTCAGATAGATATTTCCATGGTATTCATCAGCCTTAGCACTTTGCAGATGACAACTGAATTAAATCCCATCATACATTATTTAAAGGAGAATTACTGTGCTCATCATGCAGACTGAAAAATGGAAAGGTTAGATGACAGCCAAATACAGGGCTTGTGGCAAAACCAAATACATAAGCTCTGATTCCATGTGACTATTCTTTGTCCTTGTATTTATAGAAAAACTCCTTTTGAGTTTAGCAACAGAAGGGATCTATGGAATTTCACAGAAATCTGTAGATGTAAATACAGAAACTGCCGGGACCCCTTATTTTTTAGCGTTGTTCTCTTTGTTGTTCAGGTAGTCCTATGGATTTAGAGATTTCCTATAACGTTCTGCTGTGGATACCATAGGAAATGGGACGGTCTTGAACAGGATAAAGAAGGTGCAATGCATTGCTCCCCAAAGTCCCCCATTTGGTAGGCATGTCAGGAGAGGGGAGGAGAGCCTGCTGTTAACCTCATCTGATGGATAGTCCCTGAGGCACCACTGCCATCTGGTGAAAGCTAGAGCAGCCCATGGGAATGTGTTAGGGAGCCATAACTGACAGCCTCACCACTACGCTAAGCTCAGCAGAAAGTGAGCACAGTCTGGCCCAGAGAATTTTATTGAGAGTTTTTCTTTCTAAGTCTGTTTTAGATTTCTACAGCAAATCCCTAATCCTTTACACAGTCTTTGCACACTCATCAAAAATTATAGTTATTAAACTCTGAGAACCATCTCTATGAGGAAAGCACGATGATGTCCACTCAGACTTGGGAAGGTTTTTGTAGGTTTGCCACTTTTGTCTAAGCAAACCCATTTTCTGAAGCACATGAGAAGGAGGTGTCCTGCTTGCGTTGTGTAAATGCCCTGTTGAGGAGCAGTCAGTAGCAATTACTTCTGCAACATTGAACACACTTCATGGTCAGATTTGTCGAAAAAGAAAGCAAAATGATTGCCGTAAATATGCGAGCAGCTATTGTCTGTTCAGTTCCCTGGGCTTTGGAAAATAACCTGGTTCATATCAGAGATGCTCAAAACTTGTCTTGGCCAGACTGACTATCCATCCTCAGAGGACGAGGGGAAGGGAGCTGCTGGCATGAGCAAGCTGGTACAGGTATATATGCTTTGTGTGGAGCCAATTTGAAGGAAGTAGAAATTACTCCAAGAGCCAGTGGGTGTTTTTCTGTTACTGACCTGATATCACACATGGAATAGAGGAAGCCAACAGGCATGGTGTCTCCCGGGGGTTGATCCAATTTGACCTGTAGGCTGAAATGAGTAGAAAACTGCTGATTAAATAGACCTTGGACCAAGCACCAACTTCCCGTTATCAGAGTTCAGTGTAAGTGATGTGAGGGTGAACAAAATCTCTCCAGCAGAATTGTACTCTTAGTTTAAATGTCATAGTTGGCTGAGGTGATGGATATATATTATCATTTGCTTTCTCCTTCCACTCCTACTTTTAGAATCAAAGATGTTTGTATGGATTTATATGCCTTGGAGAATTATTATTAAAGTGTTTATGGTGTTTTTTTTAAAATTTTAAGTCTTAAAAGGGATATTTATTTAAAGTGTTTATGGTGTTTTTTTAAAAATTTTAAATCTCAGAATCATATTTATAAATAGAGTCAATTGCTACTTTGACAAGGAGAGATTGCATTACAATCAATATTATATATTATATCCTGGGGTCTGTTGTGAGGCCATAATATTAAGACATACATAATTTATTAACAATCTCAGTAGTGGCCCAAAGTCTTTAGTGAGGATCAGGTCAAGTTTTGGTAAATCTTTCGTTAAGCTTTTAATGACTTTGTAGCTGCTACATTAACTTCACTGTAATGTAAACACATTAACTTCTGTGGAGCTAAATAGTCAACTGTTTAAGGGAAGTGGAAAATGCAGAGACTTAACAACTAACTAATAGGTTTTTCAACACAACAAAACCAAAGGAAAGTAAGAGATTTCTGGTTTGGATAATCAATTTTGCATCCTGAAGAACATACTGGGTAAAGGACTGGAAGCTATGAGAAGCCAATTCTTTACGCTTCCAGCCAGAACCTAGCTAGAGGCCTGAATACAGCATGTCATTATGGTTAATTATGGGTAATGAGTGTTTTATGAACCTAAGAAAGAAAAATATTTATTTTTCTGGTATTATAGTTGTAGCGTCTTGTTTTGTTTTAAAGCTGGTAGTGCAAAGCCAAACAGATGATGAAATCCCTTTATTAGCTCTTTTGTTTTGCTCTAGATTGTTACTAGACTTATGAGGCCAAATCCCCATCACACAGTGGCTCTGTCCGTGCAAGAGGCAAGGATTCAGTTCAGGATTTTTTCCTTTTGTTCTGACTAATTCGTTTTCTGTGGCAGAAACCCGATAGAACTATCTAGGATGCTGTTCAACAAGCATAACAGGAGGCAGGACTAGCCCATCCCAGGAAAGGTCTGCTGCTGGGAGTTTATTAGCTCTAGGTCTCACCAAAAGCCCATTGGAACCCCCAGGAATATTTCTCTTCATTTTTGCAAGCCCTCAGACCAGACCATCGGGGGCTCATCTAGAAACCTGCAGCTCAAGATGATGAAAGCTTGAGATAAGCTATGGCCAAGGGGACATGGCTGTGACAAAGGCCCCGCTCAAACAATCCTGCCTAGAATTGACACCCAGTGGCAAGGCCACCCAGCACCGCCAGTCCGGAGCACACCTCAGTGCAAGCTCGGGGAGTTTCCATCCCTCCGGGGTCTCCGTGCTTTCCAGACCGGGGTCCGTGTTAAATCAGCAATGTGCATGCTGTTGGCTTTATCTGCAGAGGCATTCTTGCAGAGGGGCAGCAAGAGGGTGGCTGCAAAGACCCTTCGCTCCATCCGTGTGTTTTAGGGGACTGGGGACAGCAGGGCAGGATAAGGGCTTTTGGCGCTATTGGGCCCTAAGTTTTAAAGAGGGGTTAAAAAAATAGGGGTAACAGTGAGGGAAAAAGAGAAAAACAGATGAGAAAAGGGATCAGTCAGCGAGAGCCCTGGTCTCTGGCTGTTCCCCAGTGCACCAGGAGGTGGTGCAAAGCCCCTGCTCATCCCACAGACAGCAGACAAATTTCATTCTTACAGGGACTACTCTCCAACTTGTACTACCCAGGAAAAATACTAGAGGTTTAACCCTCCCAGCATGCTTCTGTAACGCTGGTATTTTGGTATGTATTTAAGGCTGATAAGATTAACTATGCGAAAGGAAGAAAATGCAGGGGAACTTTATGCTACTAACTGCCATTATCATGCTGCAGTAATGGTAATAAAATAAAGGTATTACCAAATGACTTCTAAAGTATTATATTTACAGGACAAACGATTCTTGCTGTGCAGAATGCAGACAAAAATGTGATCAGATTTTAGATTCTTTGCGCCTGGTGTTTCCATTTTGTACAATTGCTTTCTTCTGTATTTTTTAAATTTTTCATAAAATAATACTAAAATTAATAAGAGTAAAAATAAATAGATTTTCATAAACCATTGTTTCCATGTGTTTTAATAAAAAACAAATTAAAAGCTACGTCATGAAAGTGTGCTGTCAGTTATCTCTTACTCAAAACAGGAACTGCTAAATGTTTTCCCTTTCTCCTTACCAAAATACTGTACATTAGTAATAAGTAGTTTGTAAATACATTGTATGGCCTTTGGTGGTAATTTAACAAAACAACTAATTTGTCTTTGTGCCAAAACTGCAAAAAACATGGCTTGATTGCTGAATTACTGAAACATTAGCAAAATAAATACATTAGTTTCAGATAAATTGAAATTTTTATTCATTTTTAAAATCTCAGTGTATGATTACAAAGCTGCCGTATGAAAACTTGTTTTACACTGTAAGAAAAAAATTGTATGGGCATGAGTTCAGCTTACGCAGAAAATAAAAAATAGCCTCAGTTTATTGTTCCTCATCTCATAGAAGTTCTGTTTTGGTTTTTAAAGAAGAACAAGGGTCTGTAAAAGAAGCATTCATTTCAGCTTCTCAATTGGCAACGATTAGCAATGCCTACTGTGGGATAGGTTAGACTGCCAGTATACAAAAAGCAGTATATTTCAGCATACTTTCTCTGGAACAAAATGAAATATAATTTTTCTAGAATTTAATTTTTGACACCTTTATCTTTTTTCCTTTTCTGGCTAACAAATATTTTTTCATGCAAATTTTACATATGTTCCAGGTACAAAAGCTTGCATTGTTTTTATGAATGCAGACTTCATCAGGCAATATGTATATATGTTGTAATAAGCACATCTCCGTTCAACATGTTATTAAACAACGTTTTTTAAGGTATGTGGGAAATCGAGTTGTATAAAGGTTAAAAGAAAACATCGTATTAAATTTGTGCTAACTTCCTTGCTTTTTAAAATTCTGAGAAATGTTGGATTTTTTTTTTTTTAATCCCTACCTTAATAATAACATATATACATATTTATTTTGCATTTTGCTTTGGAGGTGGGTGTCACTTTGGAAGTGAGTGGCTAGGGAGGAATAATGGTGCGGAGCTATAAATGTAACTATCCAAAGCATCATCCAAAAGATTCAATAGCATATTATTCTAAATTTCAGGTCTAAAAGCTTTTAGAAGTTTGGATCAGAATTTCTGTTGCTTTAAATCAGTGTAACTTCACTGAAGTCAATGGAGCTACATTGGCTTATATCAGCTAAGAATCTGTGCTATTGTTTTGAATCTTATTTTAAGTGCGAGTACTTTTCTACAAACCTTTAAAAGTTCAGCTTTGCTTATTCAAGAAAATTAATGTTTTGAACTGTGACTTAGAGTACTAAAAAGCCATTTCGGAATATAGCCAGATTTTCTGTTCTTGCTAATTTAACTTTCCCTTATTATCTTTAGAGAATGTCATTTTTCGAGCATGCTAATGCAGCAAACTTTTATACCATCATTAAGGATCATGGTTTATTGGATTTCATCTGACTACTGAAGCAAACATTTATTTAGTGACACTCTTAAACACAAGATTGTACTACAAATGTCAGAAATGCTGTTTGAAAGTTTATGAGTAAAAACTTTGTTGCTTTTAAGAGAATCCAGAAAGGAATGAAAATAGAAAAGTTTTACATTAACTTTCTCTGTGGTGGTACGAGAAAGCTATTTGGCCCTTGGGATTTTTTCAAAATTATTATGTGATAGTAACAAAATTTGTAATTAAGTTCGGGAAAAACATGCATAAGGTACAGATACAGCTCAGGCATTGTGGATGCAGGTGTATAACTATCACACTTAAGCAATAATTTTCTTTGACTGCTCTTGATAGCAACAATTGAATGTACAATATTCTAACACCAGAATGACTTTATCTGGATCTTCATGTTGTTAAGCTAATGGGAAGTTTCCTATTTTATTCCCTTTCTTTTGATCTTTTTTCTTTTGTTTAGCTGGTCACTTAAAAAAAAGAAAAAAGAAAAAAAGCGGAGAAACTGCATTTTGCACTTTTTTATAACCATTGCTGAAAATCTGTCACAGCTACCAAGGAAAGCTAAAGAAAACCAGAAACAGAAAGACCATTATTTATAGCTAGCAAGATACAGTATGGCACCATATGGTAGAATTTATCAAATTCTTTCCTTTCTCATGCAGGGCGAATAGGGGCCGTAGACAGTTCCCTCTTGCAGTCCTTGCTTTGCTAGCCACTCATTCATTTAGGCCGTGGGCTAAATCCTGCTTGACCTAGTGCTTTTACACTCATAAACCTACTTATGAGGGCATGGAGAGCATGGTTTGGCCCTCTGTGTTTATTTCTTCTTTCTGCAGATGCAGTTTTGCTAGGAATGCTGTTTGCATTTCAATCAACTAAAACAAGAGGACGGATAAATTAATGCCTGACTTAGCTCTTCACATCTGATACTGAAATGTAAGAGTAGTCTTCCGAGGGTTTAAGTTTGCAGGGTGACACTTACCAGGTGTAAGGTTCTGTAAGGTTAAGAAGCATCAAACCTATAATAAGAGTCTGACTTCCTCTTCATTTTGTCTCCTTTTGTGTTACATACTAGGGCAAGGAAGGTCTGCCAATCACTATCATTTCTTTTTCTTGTTCTGTAAAGACTGGGTCGTCACAGCAACAGGCCTGTGACAGGCTGGTATCCATTTAGAGCTCCAGGGGGGTCCTAATAGGATTGAACCAAAAGATCAAGTGAATAGCTTCCTATTTTAGATTTGTAATAACTCTGAACTGCTTGCATATACATGGACCTTACAGTGTTATGAGGAGACTTTTTACCAGAGAAAAGATCTGTCTGTTTCCAAGAGCGCTGTACTTACGAAAGGATGCCCCTTAGCCTACTCCATCCTTGGAAAAAGGAGGGGAAAAAAAAGCAAACAAAAATTAAGCCCACTTCCCTTTCTCCTGCACACATGAAATTGGAAGGTGTAATTTCCTTTCATTAATTCATTTTACCAGATCAAAGTAAATAGTCTGTTTATGGAGAACAAAGAAGCCCCTTTTTGGTATTCTGTTGAAGTCGCTATCAGATTCAGAAGTTTACTCATCTTTCTGAAATCTGGCAAGGCTGCATGCTGCCGAGATTACAGCCAAAAGTCTCATGCAAAACAGGCAAATAAATTCCATGCAAAACAAATTCTAATGGAGAAAGAATTAGGAGGGAGCATTTTGTTGATCTGGGCGACTCTCAAGAGGCTAAGGCTCTCATTCAGCTTGCAGAGGGGGCTTTGGTAAACCCACAATACTCGGCACGCAGAGGCAGAATCGCTGGGGGAAGGGGGACCTGTATTTTGTTGAAGTTATTTTCACCGATTATGGAACCCATTAGGAAATAGATGTTGCTTCATACATTTCATTCCCAGCCAGATGCTTATGTCTATTGTTCATTAGGAACGGCATTTTATGTGGAACTTCTTGTAGGGCAAGATCCCAGGAGTAAACATGTCAAGATCTAGATCCAGGAATTATAAAACATATTTTTAAAAAGGGCTAAATTCTGGTAGCTAGTTTGTTTTCCTAAAGCAAGGCTTTGGAAGTGTCTCATTCAGAGAAGGATAGCAGGTGGGACTGTCCTGTGAGCTGCATTGTCAAAAGGTTTTGGAGCCTTCTCTCAAGGCACAGCGAGATGACTCCAACCCACCTTGCAAAGGCAATTTTGTGTCGTGCTAGCTGAAGATCCCTAATGCTGTCTTGCCAGGATGCCCTGCTCCCGAGGTGTGTGCTTTGGTATCTCAACTTCAATAACGCTACGTCAAGTTATGACACCTGAAGCCTTGTCCTGGAGAGGCTGTCTTTTGGGTGCTATCCTTGTTCTCAGTTTTTGGCTACTTAGATAATAATTTCTATACCATCTGAATCTCTTAGCAATCAGAATTTTTAGTCTTTGCCTTCTCCACCCTTCCCTAGCAAATATTTTGTTTTTAGCCACAGCATGCCTTCATCATCTTAAAACCAATACTAGACTCTATCAGGAGGGTCTTCCACAACTTATTTTCAAATAACCTGCAGTTTCTATACTAAAAGTGTAAGATTCACACATGTCAAGAAATATTTACAAGGACTGTGTTTGGATAAGTAGATTCTTGTATTTTCCATGTAGGATCTTGGCACATACGTACGTTCCTGGCACTTTTATCAGTACCAGTTTTGAAAAGGATTTTGCATAGATTAGGGACCTAAAGGCACTCAGTTAATTAGAATTAGGGGCATCCCTCTGTGAGAAAGGATTAGGCAGGTAAAAGGCTAGGACTATGATCCATCAACCTATAGGGGCAACGGCAAAACTGCAGTTCATTGGTTTGGACCCTGCGTGCGGAGTTGGGATACGTGACAATGAGCACCAAGATGAAGGGAGTGCTGGGGGAGGTACCACATAGCAAATACCAGGGGCCTCCGTAATGGGCTTTGAATGGATCTTCCTGGGCACGTTCTCCCTAAACCCAAATTTCTCAAACTTCCCTTTTGCATTCAGCCAAATCAAAAGGTAGGCATGCCAATCAGTTTTTTATAAAAGTCTTTACAAGGGTTTCTGTTAGTTTTTAGATTTCTTAGTGAATACAGTGTAACACAGTCTGAAAAACTGGAACAGATTTTGAAATTATATGCATATTTTATTATGAATTTTAGTTTTCTTTTGATGGAGGCTTTTGTCATGCTTTCTGTGATTCAAAAAGAGGATATTTTTTCTTTGCTATAGCTTACCTTTGAAAGACCTGTGTTATGAAGACTTTCATTCTGGCAAAGCAAGTCTTAAAAGATCTTCTTAACAGAATACAAAGAACATCCTCATTTACCTGTAAGGTCTGACGTGTTGATGAAATTATCTCAGAGGTTTTGAATGTTGCCTTCCAGTTGTGAAGGAGGCAGAAAGTCTTTATGGCAAAGAAGTAAAAATCAAGTTCCAATCCCACACTTTGTTGCTAATCATGTGGAAACTTAAAAATCTGAAATTTGCATACACAAGAAAAAAAAAGTCAAGTAAATTCTTTAACTGTTTTCCCTGTTTCATCTGTTCCATTCAGCCAGGTCTACCAGCTTGACCTTGGTGTCACTGTCAAGTCCCTGAAGAGGCAGGTTTGGTTTCCTGATGTTATTTATCCCATGTTAGCTTTCCATCCAAGTCTGAAGCACTATCCTATGTCACAGCAACCTCCTCCCCCCCATAAAAATAACTAATCATTCCCCTTTTTTCTTTTGTTTTGCTCCTGTTTAAATTTAGATCTCACTTGTTCTGTGATACTTTGCAGTCATTTTGGATCTGCGTACTTCCTGGCTGCTGCAGATGGTGAGGCCATAGTCATTGCTGTAAGGACACTAGATAAATTACAGTTTTGACTTAAAAAAGCAGCTCTAAACCTAACATGTTGATCTGGCATTCTTTTTTTCCCCCTAACTTTAAGGCCTCAGAAAAGAGCTGTAAGTCTAACATGATGAAACCCCTTTCTTTAAAGGATTATTCAGTCCATTTCCATGGAGAAGCTAGCTGGCAGTGCTGAGGCCTGACCTAACACTCAAGAGCAGCCAGAACCTGTCTGTCTGCTGGGGGATGTGTTCTTCCATCTTCACCTGCAAGAAGAAACAACTTTACTGGGCTTTTAAGATATATTTATAATGTTTGCTTTTTCAGTGTATGAGCTAGGCAGTGCTTTGCATGTGTGTTTGTAGATGAAGAATTTACTCGGAGCAAAATGCTGGTGTCTAACTGTGCTGAGACTCATAGCTATTTCAACCACTTGCAGGACTACGCTTTTCACAACTGGTTTCTAAGTCAGGCTTTTCAGCAGTTTGATGTCTCTGACGAAATGTTTCAAAAAGGATCCTGAATAAACATGGTGTGATAAAGGTGTCTCTTCTCACCTTACCTTCTGCCTGTCTCCAAGTGTTGTAATCCTGACTCCTGTTAGACAAAGACCCTTCCCGTGAGGAAAACAAATATTTTATTTAACCGTGACATCTGATACATGTTCTCCTTTGTCCTGATCTAGACTAAGCTGTTCAGGTCAGGAGTGGTCACCTTTGCTATTATTCTGTAATCTGTCCACAGGACAGAATTACTTTTTGTTTTATGTTGTACAGCACCTGGCTTCTCACATGGTGCTAGTACAAATAATAATAATGTACAGTACCTGGCACAGCAACACCTTATGCTCTCCATATGTGGCACTGCCATAAATGTGATAGTGCAATACCTCCAGTCAACATGGAGAATTACCTCTTACTGAAACTAAATGGATGTGGGTGCTCTTGATGATAAATCTGCCCACCCTGGTCTATGCTTTTCTTTAGGCAATTAGCTGGAGTGAGGGAATCCAGTGATGGGATTTTTTTCTGACAGACTACCCTCTTTTCGGCTGCAAGCACAAGAAGATACTTCCCAAGGGTTTGTCTGATCATGACATGGCAAAGAGCTGCACCATCGCCCTGCGTGATGGATCCCCTGGGGCTTCCTTGACCCTGGGTCTGGCTGCGGCACTTTATGTCAGCCCAGCTTGGAGCAAAGGCTCCTTGCTCGCCACCCATTTTTACTTCCCCCCTCATGAAGGCTCCACTTTCCATCCTGTGAAGCCTCCTCTTCTGTGAGGTTTGAACAAGAAAGTGGGCAGGCTCAGGTAGAAATTCAAGGGGTGGCTCCAGAGGGAAGCTCTAAGGTGGAGGAAGCTCTCTGTGAAAGGGATAAAGACTACTAGGTTGTCAGCATGCAAGGAAAAGGGCACTTAAAAATTAGAATAAGCAGTAAAAATCAGTCCGAATTGCACACAGCTCGACCTGTCCTCAGTACCAGTATGACTGGTGTGCGGGGACACCAGCGCTGCCACAGCCCTGTGGCCCTCACAGCCCTGACTGGCCCTGACCTGCCCCCTGCGGCCTCCCCCTGCCTGTGGCCCGGGACCCCACTGCAGCCCAGCCTGGGCCCTCCTCCCTGCCCCAGCGAGGTTGGGGGATGCCGGTTTGCAGCGCCACCGATGTCCCGGCCTGGCCTCGGCCCCACTTGATCACCGTGAACCCTCCTGAGGGCCTGGACTTTGGCTGACCCCAGCCGCCATCCTGGGGCCTGCCCTGCTCCCTCACTCAGTACAGTGGGGCTGTGCCCAGCGGGGTCCGCTGGGTTCCCGGCTCCCCTCTTGTGTGAGGTGAACTGCTGGATGGGGACATTAGTCCAAAAATAAGTGCTGAGGGAACAGGAATCGTTGGGACGTCCATTTTCGAGGCATTTCATGTACACCAGCCTGGTTCATATGCCTGAGAGACTGCTTGCCTGAACAGCAGGTACCAGCTCCCTTTCACTTTGCATTGCTCTCTGTTCTCTTTTCTTGACATGCTCAATTTACACCATATTGATGACTCTCCCAAGTATGGTATTATTTATATTATTTATATTTATATTATACCAGCGTGGCAGAGATGAGTGAGCCCATTATTATGGTGAAACTGCATTTTTCCAATGGAAACAGTCCTATCAGATTTTTTGGAATCACTTTCCTCTTTTCCTTGTAGGCCCAAAGTATTTTAGCTCCATTAACCTGGTGTGGAATATTGAAATTTTTTTTTTTTTGCCTTGTCCAGGTACAGAGCACAGCAACAAGCCTCAGGTCTGCCAGACTTCTGAAGCAGTAACACCTAGGAAAGGTCTAGAGCTTTCAGAGGGAGAAGGGAAGAGCAAGGAAGAGGAAGGGTGGATCTTATGCACTATTTTTTTTCTCTCAGCTAGTTTTATCGGAGCTTGTTTACCCTAACTTTCACCAGAGAAAGTCAGTCTGTGGCATGACTTTTACATAACTTCTCTGCACCAATTTCCGACTACATATTCTTTCAGAGTGACTAAAAAAAAAAAAAAAAGTAACAACACTAGGCCCTAAAAGTGTACATTCAGAGCATTGTATGCTCTGAAAAATGGAAAAGCATGCCTGCTGAAAATCTGTGGCTTGGCTTACTGCACACCAAATTTCCCACATAGACAAGCCCTCCGTCTGAGAGAAAGAGGACAATTGGGGCATAAATCTTTTAAATGAGTAAAATGATAGCTGTCTTGGCAACGGCAGATCTGATGAAGTGTATTCCACCTGTTGTGGAAAGGCAGCATATGGCCACAGTAATCTGCAGTTCAATCAGAAATGCAAGGATTTAAGTTCTAGCCTTGAAAGATTTCTTGTCACCATCTCTCCTCAGCTCTGTCTACAGATGAGTCTGTTCACGTGGCATGAGGCAAAGAAAGGGGACGTTGTTTGGTGTTGTGCTCTGGGTGTGAGGAGTGCTGGGCTTGGCTGAACTTTACAGAAATTTCCTTTCAGATCTTCTGTGCTGCGGGGAAACCTGTGCCTGGTTTTCCATCTACAGCCCACCTCCTAGATCTCAGGCATCTCCAAACGGGCACACAAAAGCTTTCCTCTCTAGAACCCACAAGACTTATAACACTTTTAATTACTGTTAATTGCTTAAAGTTGTAATTTTCTTTATTGCTAAGTCCAAGAATAGATATAAGTACAGGGAATATCTGTAAATGCTTCCTCTAGCCTTCCTCCTCCTGGGACGAAGAGAGCCTTATACTGAGAAAGGTTCTGCAGGAATGTTCCACTCTATTTTATTTCATGTAGTTATAAACCTTTTCCATTTTGTCTTTGTGTAATTTTCCCTTTGATTAGACAAAGTGTACTGAGCAATCTACAAGTTAGTATGAGACTGGAGCATTTGTATAGGAGATCAGGGACTTTCTCTTTTCATAACTGTATTGAAAGGGTCTACCTAAGCTTCCATGTAAACCAGACATAGGCTGTGATTAAGTTCTGCTGAGCAAGATTGAATGTTCCTGCTGAGAATCTGAAAAGGTAATTTTAATGGAGTAAGGAAAATCTCTCTGAAATCAATACAGGAAAGAGAGGCTGACAGTTTTATTATTCATTATCTTCTAGTTAAAGAGCCATTAAAGAGTATTCCAGATACTTCCTAAAATTTGGGGGGAGCTATTGATAAAGTTTATGCTTGATGTTTATGTTTAGTGAACCGTAATATAGTTTTATATTAATGTTTCTCAAAAGAGAGGTGAGCTTCAGCAAAGAGCTACGTGCAGGACAAGGCTGCGTATGTGCACACTTTAACCCAGGCCCCAGGTGCAGACACTTTACAGCTCAAAGTTTGAACTCTGTGTCTCATTGTGCTTTCTCCTGGGACTGCTGTAGAGCTTAATTCATTGATTTTAGAGGGGTCTTGAATGGACTGTAGGTATATCTCCACATCTACTGCTTTTAATTCAGGGTTTCATAAAGGTCCCATTACTGCAGGAATCAGTGCTGAAAGACTGACCAAGTTCTCTGCGCCTTCACTGGAACAAAACCGTGCCAGCTCCAGCACATCTGTGGCATGTAGATGCTTGAAAGGCATCGCTTCCATGCCACTTTCCTTTCTCTTGCAAGGAAGAAAAGAAATAACCTGTTAATGGAAATAATGGCACTCCAGTGCAATCTTCCCTCTGCTGAAATGAGCTGTGGGAGAAGCTGCCTTTCTCCCAAGTCGCTCCTCGCCCAGTGACATGGTGGGTGCATGTTTATGTTATAAAGCCCAGAGCCTGGGGGCTCTGTGCAGTTGAACAAGGGGGATTACTAGTTCTCTCTTGCCCCTGTTTGAGTGCAGGGTCTCAGTGCCAGTCTAGTTGTGTCCATTCCTTTACTTGTTGTAATACCTTAGAGCACGGGGACCTACAGTACTTCTGTGTGAAGAGAAATACTCCAACAAGAAATGGGTCTTATGGGAGTGGACAAATCCATATACGTCCCCTAAATTAAATAAAACAAACTAACAACATCAATAAAGGCCACTTTTGGCTGCAGTTTAAAGCCAGCTGGAGCCATTCTCCATGAAATCAGCTTCTGCATTTTTAAACAGTATTAGGTCAGAGACAATCTTCTGTCATTACTACTTAATCTTAACCCTCCAAAGGTCATTCAGTGGTACCGCTAGGTTTTCGGCATGCCATTAAAAATGGAGAAAAAATGTTCTTATATGGTGATAGTGTAATGAAACACAACCTTCCACTGGCCAGTGGGACTCTCAAGGCAGAGATATGTGGGGGTTTTATAGTGTTTGTGAAGGATACTTTATGTTCTGTAACATATGGTATTGTTGTTACTCTTTTGATTTGTAGTTTTGGGCAGACACATTCTCATAACCTTTGTATGCCTTCGGCTTTGGAGGTCCTAAAGCTGCTATTGTTCAGTCAGTTTCCAAGCTCAAGAAGAATGTTTTCTTCATAAAGAACATGTTAAATATTACCAGAATTTCAGCATCAGTTTTATATTTCAGGCATATGATTTGGCATGTTCTGTAGATGACGAAACATAGCTTTTAAGTTATGATTCAATTTAGGTTTTTTAAATTAAAAAAGCAGCTGTTTCTCTACATATGAAATGTGAGTCCACTGTAACTTTACTTACATAAGCGTCGTTTTCAAGGTATAATATATTGTATAACCCAAGAGCAGAGTAAGGGCTGGATTCAGTATAAGATCTGTCTAGCTGCTTCCTACCACTGAGTGAGTGCAAGGCTCTGGTAAGCTTGACAAATCATTGTCAGTGGCTTGGATAAAGTTTATTTCTCTCTCTTTTCAGTTTTCATTCTTTTGCCAGACATACCTGCCTTCTTAGCTGAGCTGAGTCTGAACATTGGTAATTAGATTTATCGGAATTATGGTGGTGGAACAAGTTGCAGTAATGGGTAAACTGGAAGATTGCAAAGGGGAAGGCACATCCTTTGGATTATATGCCAGACAACACCTATGCTGGGTGAAATGCTCCTACGCAGAGAGAGAGTGCAAGATAATGTATCATTTAGGGTCTATTTTAAGAATATAAAGAGTCAGTGTGTGGTGTTGGGAAGAGGGTAAAATTCCCCTCATGTTTAGATGTGTTGCTGATAGCACGGTAAACCACGCACAACACAGGCTGAAGGATGCTATATGGAGATCTTTACAGGTGCCTTGATTTTTCAAATGGCATAAAGTCCTTCTGCCTTTGCATGGTATTTGGCATTAGATTTTTTTCCTAAGATTTGGGTTTTTTTCCCCTTTTTCATTTGTGCTTTCATGAACTTCTAAAAAACAATGAATGATTTATCTGGATAATATTCAGAGAAGCATACAGTCAGGTTATCCAAATGTGTGCTAACAGCTATGTGTTGTGGACAGTACAGTGCCCTTGTAGGCATGACAAGTCACTCTTCTAGGAGTGTGACAAAAGGAAATAACAAGAACGAGTTTTTCCACACTAGACAAAACAGCTGTAACGCTGATAATAAACAGCCACTAAACATTGTTCTTCTCATTCAGCATCTTTTTTGCTTACTGCTATGTAGTCAAGAGCAGTTGTGGTGCAGCCAGGAACCAGTGCTTCTGGATTTCTGAACAGGGAAGGAAAGCAGATCCATTTTTCATGCACCTATCTGCTCTCAGATTTTCACTCGTGTCTCTTCTTGGGGCATCCTATGAAGCAGTGCTAAAATGAATGTCCTTGATGTTTCCTATACTTCATTCCAGGTATTGCACATCATTTACATGCAGTTTCACAATGCAATAATTTTTTTAAGATATTGTGGGTAGTTGAAATATGTGGAACTACTTATATGAGGAAAAAACTTTAGTTTAAACCTTAATGCTGTGTATTTTTTAAAAATCAAATTCTTTCTGTGTGCACCAGTCCTTAGATTAGAGCTTCATGCACTTTTCCAACCCCGGATAGATCATGGCCATTACTGCTGTGCCAGTATGAATTGTGATGGTCACCCATCCTTGCCTGCATAGTACAGTATCAAGGGGAGGCCTGTGGTAATAATCAGAGTTGGGCAAATAGCCTCTCCTCATCCCCACCTCCTAAGTCACCAAATCAAAATATTGAGGGGATCGCGATTCACAATGACTTCCTGCAATATTTTTAAAAATCTTTCTTTCATGGAACTGCTTAAAATGATTTTTTGAGGTCAACAGCTCTAATATAAAATAAACAATTTAATTTTTTTTTTTTGTTTTACCCTTAAAATGTCTTTAAAATGTTTCTTTAAAAGAGTAGCTAACTTCATGAGAGAAGGCAATAATTTGACATCAGCAGTTGAAACGTTTCATTTAGCAAATATTTAATCAAAATGTTTAGACCTTATTTGTCCATTCCACTTTGCTATTTTCAAATTATTTGCTGAATTTGACCTGAATTTTCAAATATTTCTACATATTATCACAGCATGACATTTCCTGATGAGTATATTATTTGTCTGAAAAATGTTACCCCGCTGTGTTGGAAATACCTTGTGTGACTGTAAAACACTGGCAGAAAGTGGATTTTGAAAGAAAAGCCCGATTAATACTTCACATAAGGAATCTCAACCAAAAAATTCTGCTAAGAAAAGTGGAGTTGTTAATGCAAAGTCTTTCACTGGGAAAAGTTTAGGATAGAATGAGAGTGATAAATCAGTGATTTAAATAAAAACTAGAAGTCCATAAATTCCTTTTTCAGCAGTAGTTTAAACTGTCAGGTTTAACGAAAGCTTACAACGCTCACCTGCTCTCTGGTTCTGATTCTGCAAGTGCTATTGCTACCATGTGTCATGCTCACTTCTGAGACCTGCCACACCGAGGAAACATGCCTATATGGGACTATCTAGGACCTTATTTAGATGGGGCACTGCATCAAACATTATTCATATGTAGGTTTCCAGTGCTGCTGTGCAAGCCCTTTGATAATAAAAGCTAAGCCTGACAGATTTTCCATGATCATGTGCAATAGACTTACTAAAATGAGTCTCATTCTGCAGCTACCATTCAGATGTTTTTTTCTGAATGATCTGACTAAAAAGTCACATAATAAAAATATATATATTATATAAATTACTTACTAAAATGAGTCTCATTCTGTGCAGCTACCTCAGATGTTTTTTTCTGAATGATCTGACTAAAAAGTCACATAATAAAAATATATATATTATATAAATTATATATATATAAAAATACATATATATATTTCTCAGTATTTTATTTGGTTTTGATTTAAAACCAGCTCGCTGAGATGTACAGTGGTGAAATACATTTTTCCTTGTCAGGTGAATTGTTTGAATTGTTTTATTTCTTCAAACAATCTTTCAGTATCACTTTTATCACACCAGCTGCTGCTGTGGTGTCCTTGTTAAAAGTCTCTCAGAGTATCCTATACAAATCCTTCATTTCAGATTTTATAGTTCAGCCATCAAATTAACTTTGGGCCATAACTGTTTCTTGGGACAGAAGCAGCTCTGCGGAAAGCATGCTGACAAACCAGCTGCTCCTTAAAAAAGACAAGAAAGATCACAGGAATTGCAGGGGACTTGTGGACTTCATCAAAGTGTGTTTGTGTGAGGTTTAGAAGGACCTAAAATGGACTGTTGCTGAGAAATCAGAGAAGATCAGAGCAGACTAACACAGTTCATAAGTCTTCTGAGTCCATTTTTGTGGACTGCATCTGCAGCACCTCCCCGGCAGCTGTTTTGCCTGATGGGGCTTGCACCCCGTGTTTAAAATGAGTCGCTCCCTAAGTTGTATCTGTTATTCTTCCTGACTGTGGCAACTGTTGAGTATGGTGTATGTATTGAAACTCTACCATCAAGGGTAAGCAAGAGCTATAGCTGAAATAACATTAGCAGCAGAACTGAAAGCTGGACTAAGTTTTATGGGCTTGCTCAGTCCCTTGAAAAGGAATGTTAAGTTAATTTTAAGTGTTGCAAATGCTTTCTGCGGGGCATCTGCTCAGCAGAAATTTCCTCTGCACTTCTCAAAGTCTGGTTTAGACAGGTTAATAAATCTCTGCCTCTCTTCGGCTGCAGAGGGTTGGCATTTTATAGCTGGAGAAGGTGAAGAAGAGAAAGTTACATCTTGTATGGAAAGATAATTCTAGGGCAGCACCAAAAGAGTACACAGATTTCTTCACTCTTAGTGCTCGCTGCTAAGCAGCTGAGCGTGTTGTTTTAATAGAAAACAAAGGCTCAGAGTGTGGAAAGACTGAGAATTGAGAAGGCTAAGTGGACAGAAAGGAAACAGATTTGTTTGCAGAGGAGACTGTGGAGATGTAAGGCATGTGTATGCGTGTACGTGATTTGTGGTTGTCACTGAAGATACAGAGTGGCCTAAATCAGATTCTAGAAACTGTAATTTATTTATACCATTGATAAATGAATTAAAATAATATTGATTCAAGATATTTTCTTATTTTAATTGTTTTTGTGTACACCCAGTTTGAAATGTTCAACACAGTTATAAAAATGTCCTATCAAGTTTATGTACTTCTAAATTGTGATTACTTTGATTTACAAAAGACAAAGTCTAAAAGGAATGGGAACATTTATAACCCAGTAATTTAGTGTAATACATAAAATTACTGGCAAAACAATAGAGTTATGTGTTTAAAAATGTAAGGAATAAGTTCCAGTGATGCCATAAATTCCAGGAAAATATTTTAGGAACTACAACATAGAAATTTATTACAGCTTGGCTGGAATAATGATTTCTCCTTGGCCAACAAAACACTTTATAGCTTTAAATCTATGGATAAGTATCAAAGTTGGTATTATCAGAGGGACTTCTTTTAGATTTATATGTTATTTCCTAAATTTAAAATACTAAAATAGTATGTAAAACCAGGTCAATTACTGATTATTTTATCCTTAAAATGTAATAATTTAAATTAAAAATTAGACATTTTATATTATGCATGATGCTTACAAGGTACATACATAGGCTCAGCAAGACAGTTCTCTTTTTTCCCCCATGGAATGGTGTCAGGAGCGCTGTTAGCAGCGTTCTGTTCGGTTCTCCATGCAGAGCTGACAGAGACTGGTATAGGCTTGGCAGTCACCATCTTGTCTGATAGTTTGGAGGCTCGCAATTCAACCTCTAATGAAAAGCACTCTTCTCTGAGCAATACAGCTATGCAGGCAAAATTAGTGCTATCACCGATTTCCATGAGCTGGCACAGAGGAAGGTTCTGTTAAGTTGTCTTCTGGGTCCATTCTCCACTTGGCTCCAGTGCAGAGATGCTCCCCTTAAACCCTTCTTCTTAGCAGGGCAAAGACAAGGTCGTGGAAGACCTGACCAGTTTTATTGGCCTCTGTGTAATGCTGCAAGTCCTTTTCTTTCTATAGGGGCTTGGGTTTTTTTTTGCTGGCAGATGGAACTGTGGTGCCTGGGATCTATTAATACAGCCAAGTTTTAACACTGGTGAACCTTTAATTCAACTGAGCCATGGCCAGAGATAGTAATGTTCAAAGGCAGAGTACTGCACTGCTGAGATCTTCACACTAATCATTTCTATAGTGCTCTAAGTGAAAGTGGGTGGAGGTTTAAGTGACTGCCAGGTTAATAAAAACTTGATGTTCCTGTCCTAAGGATTTTACTGCCCAAAGTTCAGTTGTGCATTATGACCCAGATTCAAGGACTTTTGAAGTCAATTAAAATACTTCCATTCATGTCACAGTTGCTGAAAAACATTTGAGCTGTGCATTGCAGAGCCATGACTGAGAGTATGCCAGGGAGAGGCAGAGGTGTCATTGTCCCATTCATCCTCCAAAGAGATGACGCCTGAATACACCCTGATTAGTCACCCTTGCAGGCAGTTCCAGAGACCTTGTGGCTCACCCCCTTCCTGGTTGAAGCCTGGTCTTCTGCATGAGTTTGTGAAGCCATTCAGTGCAGAAAGAGGATATTTCATGTCTGTCATGGGTCTGCCAAACCCTGCTTCTCTCTGCCTTATTTGTGGTGACATGGAAAGATATAGACTCCATCATGTTAGGGCTCTTGCAGCTCATGCAGTCTGGAGGGCTCTGTTCATTGCTTCCTTCCCAAAGAGGTCATGGTAAAAAAGGTGGGGATGGCACACTAGCATTGAAGTGCAGCATAGGTACATCCACACTGGCATTAAACTGTCTGACCTGTGTATGGGTTTCAGTCCCACTGGAGCAGCACAGGACTCAGGGCAAACATAAGAATCTGCTAAAGGAGAGGAATGAGTGTTTGAGTCTTGAACCTCCAGGTATAATGCTAACAGTACTCTGTCCAACTGCTTCAAAACTAGGTATGCCTACACTGCACATCTCAGGCACAGTATTCACTTGAAGATATATGCAACTAATGCTAAGGACTATGCAGGTAGTTGTGGCTGTAGTGCAGTACACAGCCTGCAGGAGTTGCAAAATAAAGCAGATAGCATCTGGGCTGGTTGCCTTCTCATTTAATGTTTTAGTTTTCTCATAGGATAATTCAGATTGGAAGGGACCCCTAGGCTTAAGAATAAGATTTACCTCATTTGGTAGTGAAAGTGTTGATCTGGGACCTGCTTTTATCTGTCCAACATCTCTACTCTTCAATAAGGGTTGCTCATATGTGGCCAAGGACCAAAGTGGTTTCTCTGTGGCTTTGTGAGAGAGGAAAGATAAATCAAAGGGCCTAATTCTGGAGGAAGCAACCTATTCTCATGTGAGAGGTCTTCTCTTTCATGTAGAGAATCATCCCAGAGTCTGGCAAACTAAGTGAGGTTTTTCTGGGTTATTTGCTGGGGAAAAGGCCAATAATGCAATTTAAAACTGCACAGAGTCCAAATCATATTTTTTTCCTAAATTTCCCAAATGTGTTGCTTTTTGCATTCATATCACTTAATAATTCAGTCCTGATCTTCCAGTCCGTCTTCATTTTCTGTCCCATTTTGGGGTTTCAAATACACTTCCTTTTCCCCAAACATCCTGTCACATACCAGAGGTGTAACCATATCCACCGTCTTAACTCCAGGTGGCTGGAAGCTGATTCTGCATAAATTAGAGAGAAAAGCTACATTCTTCTCTTCCTTCCCAGAAAATTGCCTGAAATTAAACTTATAGACAATAAATCTAGCCAGAATAAAGCTGTGTCCACCTCTAGTTCAACAGTTCTCCATACTTTGTATTGACACAAACAAAAATTGCTTCCAACCATTGCTGAATCTTATTCCTTTACCTTCCTCTGTACTTTTCAAAGCCCAGATTCTGGCATAATCTGTACACGCAAGAGAAGTGAACAACCCCACACTCATGAATAACTTGATTAAAAAAGCAATGCAGTGGATTTCAATTATAGAAATAGAATCTAAGAAAAGGTCAGACTTTACTCCCATTACCACACAAAAATTAATTTTGCATCATATAACACAAACATATAAAGAAAATGTTGTTCATAAAATCCAGCTTTTGCTAATGTGCACTCAAAGATGTCTGGAACTATTGCAGCAGAGGCAACTGCTCCAGCAGCTAGATACTCCTGCACATGGCTAAGGTTGATGAGGATGGAAACTATATTGGCAGTGACAGCCCGCTGAACCCTTCGATTTACAGTAGATGTGAATCAGTATCATTTTATTAACATCAGAGAAACTTTGAGGTTCAGTCCCTTTACTTTTGCAATTCCAATTATTCCATGCAAAGCGTATGGTTAGAGATAAGCCCAAACTTACAGAAGTTTGGGCTGTAATGTTTCTATAAATGCCCAACTCTTTATGGACAAAAGCAGGACATTTCATAGATTCAGCTGACAGGAGTTGACGTGCATTTTGTACTTACAACTGGTTTTGGCTCTAGATAGAAATGTAGTGAGATCAGATCTCATAAATGACTGCTATCATTAGTCTTGTGAGAATTCCTCCATTTTGGTACTGAAACTTTTGAGTTGTTAGAAATTTTCATCTCTGAATCCTGAATGAAATCTTAAACCAGCTTCACCATCAGACTTGTAGTCTGAAATCGGTGCACTTCAAACTCACACAAAGGAGCTATACAAGAGGTCAGCCCATACAATTCTGCTTTTCTATTTCCAGCCAGAAAAACTATCTTCTTTCTATTCATACTCAGATATTATTCCTGTAACACTGAAGACACTTGTTTGCAAAGAAAAGTAATAATGGATGATTTCCAATATATCTAATTATGGGATACAGCAACTGAACAAAGTCAAAGGGTTGGCTGTGTCCAGGGTTCTTACTACCTTTTGGAAAAAACAGCATGAAAGTCCACCTGATGCATGGGTTAATCTGAGAAAACTACAGCAGCCATCATCATTGTAGAATACTGCTGTCATTAAATATACCAGGAAATATATCTACCTTCAAAATTTCTTATCTCTTTCATAAGTGTTTATTCTTTGCTATGAAATCAGCACTGCTTGATGAATCCAGCACAACTTCTTTAAAATCAAGTGACAACTTTCTGGCTTTCTATTTTTCTCCATTGCAAGTCCAGATAGTCTTTGATTTAATAAGAGTATCCACCGTTAGCCAAAAAGAAAAGGCTTGTAGGAGTGTTGTCTTGATACTTTATTATTTTCAGAAAATGTATTACGAGTTTGATATCTACTGTCAGGCATGAGATAAACAAAAAATGAGCGCAGTACACTCTTGCCCTGGGTGAGCTTGCTGCAACACTCATCAATTATAAGACGTTTTCATGGCTCCTACACTGCTTTCTGAAATGTTAAAGGTCTCACTAATCTTATCAGGTCGTTGATTACCACCTGCTGAGCACAACAAAGAGCCAAAGAATGTGCATTACCATCAATACATATCAGTGTTTTTACTCTTTCCCGCACTCCAAAATTATTCTGTTTCTTTAAATGATGTGAATATTGAAATCACTTTGTTCAAAATGTATGCTGTGTACCTGTGCAAGTCAGCATCTGTTTCAACATGGTGTCAGGTGATACAGCACACTGTGATATAATTGCAAGACTGGGATTTTTAGTGCCAGGGATGCAGCGCTCACCCACGCTGATGACAATGGCCAGCAAAAGGGAAGTTTCCATGGAGCCTCATCCCTTTCCCTTAGCTCACAGTCTCCTGAAACAAAGCCGTAAAGAGGGTGTTGCTGGGAAAGATGTGGAAAAGTTTTTCCTCTGCAGTGGAGTGAGTAGCAGCACAGAAGATTCCCTCATTAATATAATAAATGAAGTGAGAATTTGGAAAAGAAAAGATGCTGTTTTTCAATGCTGAAAATTGAACCATGTGAGATATTCCAGAAGCTCCGAGTATAAATCTTCCTTATACAGACATCAAAGCGGCAGGACTGGAAGAAGCCCCAGGGGGTTTGTGGAGCTGAGTTTTGACTAAAGATGGGTATAACTAATATGGGTCAAAGCTTGCATTCAGTGGATAAGCATTCAAAGTTTGTTGCCTTATTCCTATTTACTGGACTGCCTAAATTTGGCAGGAGATATCAAGAAGATAATCTCTATTATGATGTTTTTAGAATTTCCTGCTTTGGTTCAGCCTGGAAATGCTCCAAGATCAGCTTTCTTGGGATATTTTGGCACTTTTTTTTTCATTTCTCAATTATTTGTACTAGGGCATTCCTTTTTTCACTAGCTGAAGCCTGAATTAAACCTCTGTAGAGGAGATGGCAAAATGAGGCTGGCTGCATTGGACACTGAGATTAGAGAAGAGCTTGAGGAGTGGGAGTTAAAGGAATTTGCTGCTCTTGTCAGAGTGGCATCAGCTGAGGAAATGGGACTGGGATAGTTTCACAGCCAGCAGCAAGATCTGGGAGGAAAGCATAGCCTTGGCATATGCTTTTGTATCCAAAACAGTGATGGAGATATAACCGCATGGCATTCAGCTAGGGACTGAGCATCTCTGAGCAAGCAGATGAGTCTCTCTGCACTCAGACCGCTGGAGACAATCTGTTTCAACATGATACATGGTGCTTAGGCATCCTTTAAATGCCCACATATTTGCCTCCCACTGCTCTGCGATGATATGCATGAGTGTGCTTCTCTGCAGCTCCTGCCGTCTGGAACAACCTTCCCATGTCTCCACCTCCCTGATTCTCCATTTCTCTTCAAATCTTGTTTGAAAACATTTTCTTTTTCCCCAGCCTGTGCCCCTGAACTCTCTTTTGCTCTCCCTATGGTTAGCATTGATCGCTCTCTAAAATACCCCTTATACAACTGGCTTTTGCTCTATTTTGGCTTGAACTTACACCCTGGCTGGGTCTATGCTGTATGCAGTAAAGCATTGTGGGGTTCACGGTCTGTATCTTATGCGATACAGATTAAAAGTTGGGTTGAATTCACAGAAGCTAAAGTACTGCTGTAAGGCATTTTTCCTCCAAGAACGGACGATTAGTGCCAAGGATTCCAGCACTGTGTCTTGTTAGTGGAATAATATTGAGCCAAACCCTCAGTGCCACAGATAACAAAAATCAACCCAATCAGGTTTTTTATACTTTTCCCATGTGGACACTCCTCAGTGTCCAAGGACTTTCTCCAGTTAAGAACAAATAAGAAGACTAGAGTTAGCTATGTGATGTGTTTCAGCAGGCATGCCTATATGCATTCACTTTCTCTCAGTGCTCCATACAAATGAAGTGTTGATTACTGGCTAACTGACAGATGATCAAAGATAAGTCTTCCAGATGCTGCTAGCTAATGTCACAAGTGACACTTCACTCGTGTCAGTGAAGTTTTTGTGCAGTAGCTGCCAAATTGCAAACATCTTTCATGATATGACTTAAGCTGGTGGATACATCCGTTTTGAACTTTGTTTTAAGAGTGACGTTAGTGAAAGGGGCAGGTTTTTTGGATCTGGTGAATCTATTCATGCATTAGGGGTACTTAGAAAATGCAAATCTATCTTTCTCCAGAGATATCTAGCCCACTGACTTCTGCTGAAGCTTCTGAGAGGCCACCATGAATCTAGATGTTTTAAAACCACATACCCATTTATGCCCTTGGCTTTTCACAGGCCTTAGGATTCCATCTTTGGATTCCACCAGGAAATCCATACGCTGATCTTACTTTTGGCACCGTTAAACTGTGAGCTGTTTACTGCATTGATTTGGCCAGAGTAGGAGTGGCAAAAGGACTTAGCAGCAGAAGCTGTTAACATAAGCAGTATTTTATCTATTTAAATTTAATAAAGGATGTCAGTCAAAAGAACACCTTAATGCAAAGTTTTGCTTCTGTAGGAGATTAAAAAAATGTAGGTTTTAATGATGTTGACCAAGCACAGTTCTTAGGACTTGATCCATTGCTCACTGAAGGTACTGGGAAGACTCTCACTGACTTTAATGGGTATTAGGACAGTCCCAGAGTGATGAAGGAAGTGTTTTGTGAGGATTAATTCTTCTACTTAAAGAGCCTTCCCCTCAGCAAGAATTCCTCCTGAACACAGAGGTAATGGACCATTTTCTTCTATTCTATAGCTTTAAGAAAGATAACTAAAAGAAAAGATTAATTTGGTAGTACTTGTGGAGTTATCTGAAATTCTAACATATCAATGCAGAACTGCAACTCCGCTCTGTATTATCTCCTGTTCCTCATCTATAGATGCATTTAATATATTCTGAAAACTGCAGATACTTGTTGTTTAAAAAGATCGGTAATTTGTGATAGACAAAAAGTTTACTAATTTCAACACCCTTTTTAAAATTATGTATTAGGGGTTTTTTTAATCATTAAAGTTTTCCTGTCCTGTTTTTCTTATTTCAATGAAATGACAAACAGTGACATAAGAACAAAATAACAGTCCGATCTTTCTGTTTTGTAATGAATAATAAAGTGTTTTAACCTCTTTAGGGACTTAACACCACGTTAATCCTTTAATCCCCAGAAAAACCAATTTTGTTGACATGAAAAGGGGATATTTAACTTCATCCAATTAATTTTCTACCTTGGAGATACCATGATTATGAAGATTAGATTGAATAGATTAATTAGAGTAACCTTATTGTGTACAAAGTGATAGTTTTGCCAGTAGATAATTGTATCAGAAAAGAAAATTTTATATCACAATTATGCTTAAGTTTCCTCAATTTAAGAAAAGAAACGCCAACACTTTGAAACCCGGAAAACTCTACCACTTCTGTAATAGTCAGATATTAGGTATTGAATCTTCTTTTTAACCATATTTGACAATTAGAAATGGAAGAGAGCAGAATACTCACTACTTTGCCTATGTCTTTGCTCTATGACTTTGCAAATTTTGGTCATCTTCAAAGTTTTACCTAAGCAGTGAAGCAATAAAGCAGCTATTCTGTGTTGATTTTCCAAATGCATGGCATATGTAAATCGAGCCAGATTTTTCACTTTTCACTTAAGCATTTGCAGAAAAGTCAGATTTTCAAACATGTTTTGTGGTACTTCAAAAGGATAAGACTTTTTTGAAAAATCCTGCCTTATAGTTTGCTGTCTCTGGAATGAAAAGGATATGCATAAGAGTGAGGAAGGGTGGTTTTATGGTTAAGACATCAAAGTCAGATTTGGAAAATCCAGATTAAATTCCCCACTCAGCCATAGACTTGACGTGCAATCTTGGTCAGGTCACTTGACCTTACATCTTCCACTGAAAGTGAGTAGATAATACATCCTTTCTTCTAGCCTTTTTTTACTTGTTTTTTCAAACTGGAAGTACTTTGGGGTACAGACTGAGGCTATAGTTCAAAAATATAATAATTGGCTTTCTAGTGCTGGATCAAAACATTTTGTGACTGAATGATGCGAAACACCAAGCCTGGATAGACTTTCTCTGTTAGGCCAAAGCTGTAACTTCTGATGACTTTGTACCAGTGATCTTTATGCTGGATGAGATATCACTCCCTGTACCACTCAAAGAGTGTGGTTTATAAGCACTTTAAGCCAAAGAAAGCCCAGGGTCCTGCTGTGTGTACTGTCTCCTTCTCTGTGTTAGCATTAACAGGGGACAGCTGTGCAGCTGGCTGGATCAGTGAGCTGATCCAGCTCAAAAGAAATCTTACACCCGCCCCCCAAAAGTAATTTTTTGCTCATAGCCAAATGTGTGATCACTAATGCTATCACAAGGGAGAAGATGGGAATGCAAGGCTTGGGGAGGGAAGGTAGGACCACACTGCAGATGCACAGATCTTCATCAGGTTGGTTAAGGGTTTTGCAATGTGAAGTTTCTGACCAATATAAACATGCTGGCAAAATATCCTGACACAGGCACAGCTGTACAGGCAAAACAACAATACAGTATGGAGATACCAGAAGAGCTGTGCCGAAAGAGCTCCCTACGCATGTGCTTGGCCTTCTACCTGAATGCTGGCACTGTCGTCAGAGAAGTGATGTTGAAGATAATTGTCTGCATCTAAGTCTTAATCACAGGCACTCGCTCAACATGCCATGGTGTTGGTAACCAACTACTCCTTACTTCATTCTGAGAAGTGCTGGGCATTTTAAGCTCCACTGTGCTTGCTCAGGAGCTTTGGGGATGAAGCACTTACATCTCAAACACAGGAACTGTTAGACTGAGATTTTTTTACAGATTCCACACTTGATAGGAACCTAATACACGCTGATCTTCCCTTTGGTGTTATTATTTTGTTTTCATTATACAGGCAGATGAAACTGTACAGAGCATGAATTATTGCAATCCATTGGTGGATATTTTGCTGCCTATAGTATTGATTTTGAAGTTATGGTGCTGCAGTGTTGCAGTATTTCTTAGTATTATCTGCAGCACTCCTACTCATCATTAAAGCATGGGATTGCACAGAGTATCACTTTGGGTAGGCAGGAGAACTTGCCCTGACACAATAGAACATAATGGTTTCCAAGGAGCCATTACTTTCTGTCATGTCAATAATTGGCAGATTAGAAGTCTTTAAATAGACCCTAACAGCACCGAGTGTAACAACTCCAAAGGAGCCATTGCCTCCTGTGGTGTCAATAATCCATCGATTAAGGATCTCTACTAGTATGCATTGACATAAAAGATTAGAATGGCTCTGAAGGAGCCAGTTTCGGTCAGTTGTTTGTTTTTGGTTGTTTGGGTTTTTTTTCTACACCCTTCTATTCACATCTTTTGTCCTCCCTTTCCTTATTCCTTCTCCTGAAATTCTGGACAAGTGTTGTATCTAAATAACATAGAAATGTATTTTAATGTTATGTTTAGATTCAGAAGAATTCAAGGGTATTGAACCAATTTTTCTCTTGCTTTCTCCCCACAGCAGTGTGCACATGTGCTCTCACAGAATGAACACAAATGCTGTTCAAAAATTTGAAGGTTATGCACGAGAATGCCATTTGAATTAAGACTCCACTGAATCCAAAATGCATCTTTAACTTAGCTTCTGTACAGAAGTCCTCAATGAAAATGAAAAATGGGTCTCCAAGCCAGCAACACAACAGCAAACCTCATGTGGCTGATATTTTATTAGAAACTCAGTTTTGGTGAGAATATTAGAATAGAACAGAATAGACTATTTCAGTTGGAAGGACCTACAACGATCATCTAGTCCAACTGCCTGACCACTTCAGGGCTGACCAAAAGTGAAAGCATGTTATTAAGGGCATTGTCCAAATGCCTTTTAAACACTGACAGGCTTGGGGCATTGACCACCTCTCTAGGAAGCCTGTTCCAGAGTTTGACCACCCTCTCAGTAAAGAAATGCTTCCTAATGTCCAGTCTAAACCTCCCCTGGCGCAGCTCTGAACTATTCCCACACATTCTGTACCAGGGAGGAGAGAGCAGCACCTCCCCTTCCCCTTCCCCTCCTCAGGAAGCTGTAGGGAGCAATGAGGTCGCCCCTCAGCCTCCTTTTCTCCAAACTAGACAAACCCAGTGTCCTCAGCCGCTCCTCACAGGACATTCCTTCCAGCCCTCTCACCAGCTTTGTTGCCCTCCTCTGGATGCATTCAAGGACCATAACATCTTTCGTAAATTGTGGGGCCCAGGACTGCACACAGTATTCAAGGTGGGGCTGCACCAACGCTGAATACAGTGGGATAATCGCCTCTTTTGACCCAATGGTTACGCTGGTTTTGGTGCACCCCAGGATGCTGTTTGCCCTCCCGGCTGCCAGGGCACACTGCTGACTCGTATTAAGCCTGCTGTTGACCAGCACCCCCAGATCCCTTTCTGCAGGGCTGCTCTCCAGCCACTCCTCTCCCAATTTATACTTGTGCCCGGCACCTGTTACTCCATCCTAGGTGCAGAATCTGGCATTTGGACTTGTTGAATTTCATCCCATTAATCATTGCCCAGTGATCCAATCTATCTAGATCCCTCTGCAAGGCATCTTGTCCCTCAAGAAAGTCAACAGCATCTCCCAGTTTGTTATGATCATCAAACTTGTTTTCATCCCTATAAGTAAGACTCAATGAGCTGTTTTTAAATTGAGGGAAATGATGACATTTAGGGAACAAGAAGATCAGAAAGTTGTGACTTTTAGTCAGGCTGAGGCATACTTCAAGCTGTAGTTTGAATACAGTACTGCTACTCAGAAGTTCACTCATCAAAGCACATTAGAACATGCTAAGCACTGAGTTCAGTGAATCTTAATGATATTCTAACCAGTCTTCCCTGAACTGTATCCATGACAAGGTTTCATTCTAGACTAGCAAAGAAATGAGCACCCAATCTTCCATATTTTACTTTTTCTGCAGAGACCGGTGCTTGCCTTGGCTGACCGATGTCTGTTCAATGGCTTTAGGAGGTTTTTTAAGTTCCCAGCTCTCAACAGTTCAAGAGAAACAGTAAAGTATCTATTGTCCGAATCCTCCTGCTGGCCTTGGGTGGGGTCAACGCGGTTTTGCACAATGGATGTGTGGAGAAAGATGAAGGAGGAGATGATTATATTTTTAAATTCTGAATTCCATCCAGAAAGTATATAGAAAAAAAGGAATGTTAATATTGAAAAGTGAAGGCTTCGGCCATGTTGTGCTTATATGGTATTAATAGGGCTGTATGCATTACAGTCTTTAATTACATGAGCGCATACTGTACAGTGGAATACCGTTCTTCCAGAGCTCACTAATCCAAATTACTCAATTAGCAAAGCACTAACTAAGTGCTCCTGTCATCACAAGATTTTGGGGGTTTGTTGCACAGAGTTTAAAAATCATTATTTCATCCTAAGCCTGAATATTCATTTTCAGTGGCAAAGCAAACAAGATTTAGGATCCTTAAGGAATACATACATGCAGTAAGGAACACTCTATTGCAGTAATATGCAGTTTTACTCATCTGGATAATAATACCGTCCTCAAAATATTCCAGATGAGGAAATTTTCACCATTCTTCACGAGAACCCTGCTTTGTTCAGTGTACTGAGCAGATAGTGCCCTGGAGTGAGTTAGTACTGTGCAATCAATGAAACTCTTCTCTGTGCAGAACCTCACCCCATTTTTTCCAATGCTGGAAGGCATATGACGGAGGCAATGGGGCAATAGTAGGAGAAGCCGCGTCCCACGGTTAAGGAAACTGGATTCCATCCCTGCTACTGTCTCATGCTGTCTGCCTGGTAAAACTGGGCAGATCTTCAGTCTCAGCTGGGCCTTTAGGATGAGTTTCACATTTTCTGGGTGCCCAGTGCAGTTCATCTGTGGCCAAATGTAAAGAGATGTTGAGTTCTTACAGCTGTGACAGAAGTCAACTTGAGCTATGATTTGAATGTAAAAAGTGCTATAACAATGCCAGATACTCAAAAAGAAAACCCAAGAACAAAAAACCCAAACAAACTGATTTCAGATATCTGGGATTAGTGGACACTTTTTGACAGTTATGGTCCTAGCTGCTCTGTGCCTCTGTTCTGCAGCTGTAAAATGGGGATAATAAAATCTGTTCTGCAGAGTGCTATGAAGTGCAATGGGCTGCATGTATGTGAAACTACTGGTTACTCTAGAGAATGCAACACAGAAACAGAGTGGAAAGAAAAAATCAATTCTTTACTGGATGGATAGACAATATTAGTGTGGGGCCTTATCAAAAAAGGAAGTAAAAAGATTGATTGAATCAAAATGAAGCCAGACCCTGCGTACTGATATTGTTACAGTCCATGTACGTGCACATGCTGAATCAACTGTCATTCCCAACATTTTTAGAGCTTGATTTTGTCACTATGATGTCACTATGTCCTTTTAGTGTTATTTGATAGTGGTTTCAGTGCATCTGTTCATATGCAGCTTTGCTCCGATAATGCCAAGAGGCTTTTTTCACAGATTGTTGTGTGAGACTAAAACCTAAGCTGTAGCAGGGATCAAGAAGTTGTGGTGCAAGTGGAATCAATGAAACCTGCTTCCCTGTGGACCTGTGCACTGCAGTTGTACTCGCTGATGTGAGACCTATTCGATGGTTTTCTAGCCCTGGTACTCATAATGTCTCTTACCCATATGGCTTCTCCGATAGCTAATGGAAAATAAGTTCAAGCTGTAGTCTTACCTTCCATAGGGGCACTAATACAATCTCTCACCCTTCTCAGCTGCTATATTTAGAATTGAATAGAATAGAAATAGTAGAAATTTGTAGAGACTCAATACCTACCCTTCTGTCAAATTTGGCTGACATTGCCTGGTAGGCTCAAAAATCGTTTGCGAAATGAAAGGGTGAGGAAACATTCAGACATGACATGATTGCGTAAGCTTCATTCCCGTAAGAGAAAAGGGAAAAAGCAACATGCAAAAGGCAACATGCAAAAAGCAGAGACTCCCTCTCCACCCTGTGAAGCCATTCACCAGAGGACTTGTGGTCTTAAAGCAGGAATGGATCTTGCCACCAGTCCTACACCAATGTGGTTTCCCAATTGCAACTTTTACTACAGTGTGACCAAGGGAAAAAAATCAGCTCCACACATCCAGGCTGATGTACTTTATTAAAAAACGAATATCCATAAGTTCAAAACATGGGGCAGAAACCTGTGTACAACTGGCAGAGCGTCTAAACTGCTTCTCCGTAGGCATGTTGGTATAAGTATTTCCTTTTTAGAACTACTGCTGTGTAATAGCCTTTCCTCATTTTAATCTTCTAAACTAGTCTCAGGAGGCAGATAGGAAAAAAGTATTACAGGAGTGTGTGACCCTTGAAATTTGCTTCTTTCTAACCCCCTCCCCAGAAATTCACACTTATATTCTAGGAGACAGAAGTCTATTGTCCCAATTCATTCAAGTGGTGTATATGTTTCATGCTCTAAAAATGAACACTATGCACATTCAAAATGATATTTGCATCAAAATAGAAGAAATGTCTTGAGCTTTTATTTAATACCTAATGACGAGTGCCCAAATTTTCTAAGTGAAAACCTGACCCCCAGGACTCCTTTAGTGTGCATTGTATTGTTCATTAAGAAGGTGCTGCATATGAGAAAGCAGAGCAGAAAGAGTACTCTCCATCTATTCATACTTTGAAGAGCTTTAAACAATTTCCAGAAATAGAAACAGCACCTGCTAAGGGCAGAAGTATAATTGTTTGCATGCCCTCAAACATTGCTTTACTGCACCACTTTTCATCTTGTTCTCAAAAGGATTAACAACTGAACACTGAGGATTAGAGTGATGTAAGGTTAGAAAAGAAGAGGAGATCAGAGCAGGCCAGGCAGACACGAGCAGGGCAAAGTGGTTGTTTGCAATACAGTTATTTATAACTCCAACGGCCACTGAATTCTGTGACTGTTTTTGCTTGCATGGTAAACGGAGGTACATTGGAGCTTTCTTTAGTGCCCTTCTGATCTAATGGTGCTGGTCAAGTCTTGCAGCTTCTCGTTTGGAGCTAGACTGTGGCACTGTACAGAATTGCACTGTAGACAAAAGGATGTAGGGCTACACCTATGGACCAAGGGCTGATGGGACCATGGGCTAGCACCAAGTGTTGAGTTCAGTCTCTGTTGGGGCAAATGGTACCTACTGTCTCTGGTGTTGTTCCAGTTAAACTTCTGAAGCAGAGAAAGAGAGCAGCAAAGCACTTGGGGATGACAATTTGGCTTTTGGTGACTTTGTCTTGACTTTGTGTATATTCTTAATGTACACAGTTGTGGCAGTGTGCTCCTGCTGTCCCCTGCGTAAGCAACGACCATCAGTGGGGGTTGTGATGGCTGCATCCAGCTTACGCTGGACTTTGGGAATGGATGGCAACATAGTAGCCAAGGGCTGCCTGGAGCAGTGAGTCAAAAGACTTGCTGATATGCAAATGACTATAAGTCAATCATCTTACTCTATAAATAGTGGACAGCCCAGGGCCCGTTGAGCTCTCCTGCATGGCAGCGGCCTGCACGCCAGGATCTCCCCTTGAGTAGGGAATGCTTCTCAAGGTTACTCCTCGAGGTTGAGAGATTCCTTGCTGCAACAGATACTTGGTAAGTGACTAATAGCATGCTAAACTTTGAAATCTTAGCTAAGTGATATAAAGGATTGATTGCGCATATATAATCCTTT
>NW_008794520.1:1522736-1564026 GCF_000699145.1 Aptenodytes forsteri
TTGACCAAGTCTGGGACTAGGATTGGATCCAGCCACACCTAGACTCCTCTCTGAGGTGGAGTTTAGAAAGCAAGGGGGTCCTTTCTGATCCTCATGACTCAACGGGAGGTTCTCCCTGACAGTTTTGTCTGACCCTGTCCTCTATGCAGTAAATAATCAAGTGTACCTTGCCATCAAATCTTGTTAAATCACTGTCGCATTTACCATTGAACTTTGTTAACTTACACTTTAACTCACTGTTTTCTATCAATAAAGTGTATTGTTGCTTCTCTCTTATGAGTGAAGTGCAGTCTCACTCCATCCGTGACAACAGTCCAGAAAAGTGGACCATTGCTGGCTTAGAGACCTGATCTTGTCATCACAAGGCTGGGATTTTAAGTGGTCTGAATGTGATGGTGGGCTAGAATAAATAATCTGGAGCAGAAGCAGGTTGGTAGAAACTGCTTACAGGATCAAAAGCTTTGTTTTTAGAACCAGCATTTTCAAAAGTGTCTTTATATCATATACAAAAGGACACAATATTTTCTGTCATATGGTAGTCAAGCTCTTTAGGAAGTTTCAAGCTGGACAGAAACCTGTTGACTATAGAGGACAGTCATTCAAACTTACGGTGCTTTGGATGGAAGCTGCTGCATTCATCTCTCCCTTTGTACATGCAACACAGCCTTTCACCAATTTACTTCCAGATTTCTGTGGCATGCTTCACAATTCTTATTATTAAAAAAAGAAAGAAAAATGAAAAAAATCAGATTAGATTTAACTTGACTGGAATTACAGAACTGAAATGGGAATGTGGGTGGGGTCACAAAATACCCCAAATACAGCTTGTAGAAATATTTCATTTCTGTCTAGGGGATGATCTGATCTCTAACAGGTTTTTTGGGTGGAAGTAGCTGGTTCAGTTATGGATTAGCTTTGGGAAAACCAAAATGACTTTGAGTAGCTGAAAATGGGCACTCTGCAAAAATGAAAGGAACAATCTCAGCCCAGGTCAGTGACACGATGTGGTTGCTGTTGGGGCAGAGAATGGAACGGACACAGTCATCTCATCCTCTGCTGGTCCCACATGACTGTGGCAGGTGGCATAGGGAAGCTAAGACTTCCAAAGCCCACACAATGCCTATTTTGGGAATACTTACAAGACTTCCTTTTCTTATCTTTTTAACTCAGTATCTTCCTATAAAATCATACATGTATATGATGTTGACTGTAATGGAAGGATTACAGCCAAAAAGGAAGGAAAGAAGTAAAGAAGGTGTCTCCCCTGTGGAGTGATGCCAGATTATACACTGCAAGGTTTGGTCTGAGGAATGTCCACAGCTAGGTTCATTTGTGTCCTTTGACATAGAAGTGCTACTGAACCTTTTTTTTTTTTTAATTAAACAAGTTTCTTCAAAGGAAAAAATATCTTTTCTCTACCAGTTTCTTTCCTTTGCATGTATGTTTTGTTGGGAAGAAATAACAAATCTGTTACCCTGTAATTAAATTGGATTACAGAATAATTACAGCCTTGTTTGCTTTCTGCAGATTACATGGTAATTATATTTGGTATTACCATGAAAAACCAAGAATTTCTAACTATGTCATTACATGGTTATTTCTACAATACAATACAACTGTTTAATTATACATGCAGTTTCTTTACTTCAATGGAAAAATGATTAAAATAATGCCAATGCCTCAAAGTTTTGAACAAGTGCCAGCATATTATATAACACTTATAATATTAGTAAGCATTTGTGTCTGTATTTGCAAGTATGTATTTACATATACAGGATTCTTATTCATTCTTCCAGTCTCTCCTTTGTACCTACGATACACAAGTCAAGTTTTGTAATAGGTACTAATATTCCATTGGATACAGAGCAGTTAAGTGCATATTGTTCTTCAGTATGCCCAGAAAAACTTGGTCCAGAAGCCATGAGTCTTTTCCCTAGTTCTAAAGTCTATTTGGAAATAGCTGTGACAAAGATAAAAAAAAGGATGAGTGTATGATAGATACTTCAAGCTGCACGAGCTTAGTTTTGACAAGGTTTCTTTACTTGTCAGATTATTTGTTGGCATAAAATCCAGCTGCTGAAGGACTGAGCTCTTCTGAGATTCTTCCCTGAATTATCCTCTGCTGTTAAATAAGCTTCTTCAGTGGGCTCTTGTTAGAAACAGTAAGATCATCAATGCCACATGTTCATTGTAATGAGAGGATAGAGTCAACCGGATCTAATAAAGTTCAATGTCTATCTTTTCTAGCCACACAGAAAAGCCATGTACGGTAAAGTCTACTCTTTTAATGTTTGGGTCTAGCATTCAGAGTCCTGCTTTGTAATAGAAGTGTGAGTGGCTGGCAAGTCTTTTCTCATCACCATTTCACACTTTGCTGATGTCTGATGAAAGAAGTAAAACAAAACCGTGAAAGTAATAAGAGAGGCAGTAAGAGCAAATATCTTTTTTTAAATGTAGTGACCTCTACATCAAAGTAGAAGTAGGTGAACTTCCTACAACCATAGTTTCAATCCCTTTTGTTACTGACTCAATCACAGATCCTTCCAAAGAAGTAAATTAATTACTGAATGAGTCACATGGGGAGCTGTGGACCCGTGTGAACCACAGGTCTTTGGAAGAGGCATTAGTGATGCAAGTTCTTCCTCTGCAGAAAGAGAAAAAGGAACAAACAAAGCAACAACAAAAAAGCCCAAAACTTTTGCACTTTTTTTCCAGGATTGGCAAAACATACTATGTTTCCTGGCATACATTTTTCTCTCCCACACTGCACGAGCCATGAGGAAAGCTCCTTCCATCAGTGAAGCCGCACATCCACCAGCATCAACCAGTACATCTAGCTAATACAACTGTATGGAATAACACAGAATTTAGAAGCCTCAGAAAGACTACCAGCATAATCATCTAGGTGATGATAAAGTGCCATGTGCTGTCTTTCTGTAAAGCTGTAGAGGTTTTTTTAATGTCTATTATCAGGGAATGAAATAAAAAGGAAAAAAAAAAATTAGGGCACTGATATATTGTTAAAGTCAGTGTTAAATGTCCCAAAAGAATCAGCTAGGGTAGGACAAAGTCAGGCCTACTACTATTTTTATTTCCCAGGAAGCCAAAACACTTGATTTGAGACGGAAGAATAATACTTTTTCTTTTCTGTCAGTTTATCTCTTGTATATTGTTTGCTTTGATTGACCATGGAGCATTGCTTACAGACTATTGTCATGTTGGGCAAGTTGCTGTAGAAAAAGAGAACTAAGAGATACTTCTAATCTCTTCATATGACAACAAGGTATTGGAGGAATACAGACGTCTGGAAGAGTCAGAAGTTGACATTTAGGCCGTGACTGGGAAACAGTAGGTAAAATAGGATAAGCCGGGAAAATCCTTGAAAGTAAATACTTCTGTTAGATACAGCTGTGACAGATGAATCAAAGGATGGCCATACAGTGAGGGTCAGAGAGGCTTTTAGGATGATATCAGAATCACTGCTGCTCTCCATCTTTATCCATTCTGGATCTGGTCATGCAAATCATTTGTGCCTTTTAAATCAAGGGAAATCAATGGGAGTTCAGTCTCTGGGGGTCTTGCAAGACTGTGCCCTGAGGAGAGGTATATTTTGTACTCCATCCAAATTAGTCTGAATTTGTTTTGTCTGGCAGTAGGCAGCAATAGCTGCCAATGCAATCAGTGTCACTTGCTGCTGAAGATATAGCATGAAAACTCTGTCATTGGACAAGACATTTTGCATCTTGTTCCTGTTGCAAAAAGCTGATTTCAACACTAGCAAATTCAGCAAATCCAGCAAATCCATTTCCCCAGGTTTAATTGCAAGGTCTCTCAGTGTGAGTATAGAGCAAGCAAGCCTGATAACCTTATTCACAACCTTGAAACCCAAAGGGATAGTTCAATGTTTCCAAAGGGTACCTGGATCCTGAAGCTGTATATTAAAGTGCTTATATTAAAATGCAGTTCTACCATCAGGTTTCTCTAGATGGTTGTTCTGGGATTCATACATGGATAGTGAAACTTATAAAAGAAAGAAACACATGACAAATGATGGTTGCTTATTAGTCATCATACAGGGCAGATGAAGTGAATGATTAAATTTCGCTACATCACATTTCTTTCCTGAGTTGCTGTCACAGAGGTTTCAGCACAGCGAGAGCTGCAAAAGCCTCCATGCTCAGCTCAAACACTGTTTTGTGTTAGCATCATTATGTGACGTAGTTAAACATTTTGTTAACTTCAATATTGACAGACAAAACATTTTTCAGGTAAGTACAACTAGTAAATACAACACAGCTTTAAGACTGTGAGAAAATACAGTCATTAGGCTATCTTAATAGGGGGAAAAGAACCATTATTTGCTGTCATTATGCACTGTTTGCTAATTATGCTCATCAGGTGATAAAAATGAACAAGTTAATTTAGCTTTTTATTGTTCTGCCTGAAATCCTCAGAGATTCTTAGGGAAGTAATTCTTCTCCCTTTTGTTCCTTCCCTTTCTCTACCTACAGCATTGTACATTAAGGACCAAAATGTGAAGCTGATAGCAAGTGCTAGATGGTTTTAATGGATACAGTGTTGATTTCTGTCCTAAATTTGCAAACATCAAGGCCATAGGTATTCCGGGGAATCAGGAAAGTCTTTGTGCAGCTGTGCTCTAGCTACCCGCACATTAACTGAAAGCTTCACGTACAACCCATCTTGATACAGGAAACAGTTGCTGATGGTTTTGCTGCTGCTGCAGTATATTAATGTTAGATAGCAACTGGGGGTCGAGGCTACTGGCTCCCTGTTGTTACTTTCTGAAGGTGGGGGCACAGGTTTTGGACACTGGGTATTTTGTGTTTGTTCCCAGCTCAGTGAATGGAGGACATTTTAATGTCACTCTCTGCTCAGTTTTCCTATTTCTTCATCCATAAAATACTTTTCCAACTTCACATGAAATGCTGTATATAATGGCAGCAGTTGCCAACTACATCTGAAGATATTGTTACTAATGGTAGGGTCATTGTAACCTATGTGCCCCTGGTTTGATTCATAGATATGGCACCTATGCATTAACCTACCTCTTTCTGCTTGAATTTCCCTGTGAATGAAATGGGGAGGAGAATTACCTGTTTGTCTCCCAGAAGGGGAGATATGAGAGTTCATTACTGTGTTGGAGTTGCTTTGAGAGCCTCTAAGAAGGGAAGAAGTTCAAGCCCAGGCTGTCATGAAATCCAAAGGCAGAAGGCCATCTCCTCAGATGGTTTAAATCATTGTGCAGCAGAACTGTATCAGTAGTTTGCTGGCATGTTCTACCCCCTTTTTAGAGAAATGTGTTTTAAATACTCCACTATTACTGTGGTTTGATTAATGAAATTCCAATTGAAAATGAAACACACATTTATTTACAGAATATGGCCTGTGCAATACCAGGGAAGATATTACGGTAGTAGTACAACTTAAAGAAAGCTACAAAAGTGTTTTCAGATCTTCTCATGTTTTGATTCAATCAACTGTAGAAGTACAAAGAGTGTTTACGGATGTGTAATAGAAAAAGGTATATACTCATACTTGGATGAGTAGTAAATTCTGATTAGCTTTTTTGGTTCTGTTATTTAAAGTATTTATAGAACCCATTTGCATTTAGCTGCATGATTCTAGGATATTTCTTTGTGTATTGAAATGCCAATTCTAAATCACGAATACATATTGGAGTAATAATATACAGTGCTTTTTTCTCAATGATTTTTCATTTTGTGGTTGAGCCAAGTATCTATATGGGTTAAAATCTATAATTCCCAGAACTGATAGACAATTCAAAAGGCTTAACAGACTTCATGCATCACTTGCTATTGAAACTGTATATCTAGAGGAAAACTAATATATTGACCTTAGAAGGCCATTTACTGTTATTTGAAATAAACCCATTGCTTATAAGTCTATGGAGTGTTTATTTTGATGTTTAAAAGGGAAACATGAATCCTGTGAGCATTTGGGTTTTTTGGGAAGCCCATTTTCAGATCCCAGAATAGCTCCTGTGTTTGATCTAGAGCTAAGTATTAGTTCCAATGGGAGCTCTGAAAAAATACCGATTGTTCCTGTGGTTGTATTTATTCCCTGTAGGATGCCACTACCTAACCAATTCAGAGGTTTTTGTTTATTTGATCTGTGTGTGTAACACAACTTTTGAAAGGAACAATGGAACTTCTTCATGTTTCCCACATAAATAAACAATTATTTATTCAGGACTGAATTTTAAATGCACTTAAGTCCTTTAACAGTCATCGTTTCATTTTTCTAAAGTGACCGGACACTTCCTAGGGCACCTTGGGGCAAAGAATAGGAGGGCAATGATGCATTTTTATATCACTAAGATACTTCTCCAATATATAAAACAGCCACTTCACTTGGCAGTGAGATATTTAAACTCCACGTAACAGTTGCACATCACAAGGAGAATTTTAAAAGCATTGAGAGCTCCAACAGCTACAATAAATGTTAAAGTACCAAACATAATCTGAGACTTGGGAATCTTAAATATGACTATTTGATCAAATATTATTGGGTTAGCTTTAACCATCAAAATAAATTCGTAGTTAGCGATCCTAGGTACAACATAACTAGGGGTAATAGAATAAAAATAAGCATATGCAAATGCTGGAAAATGCTTTCTAAGAGTGAGCTTTAATAAATAAGGAAATAGCGTCCCTACGGAAATTTTGGAACCTTTCTTCTTTGATACTTTAAAGTGCACTAGACAACCCATTAATAAATTTGACCTGTTGCAGATGACCCAAATGCCCTTTCCTTCCTCTAGCTTGTTTGGTTGTATGAAAAGTTGTTTGGATTCTGAAAGAATAAACCTAATTAGAAGAATATTTAACTTAAGACAGCCAAGATTTGGATATAGCTTGTATTCAAAGAACTGTACTTAAAATCACTGTTCAACAGCAAGCAACAATAGCAGGTAGAAGATGGAAGAGAAAGAAACCTTATTTCCCCAGATCTGTATGTGATGGTGGACAGAAGAGATGTCCAGTACCACCTTGGGACATCTCTGGGTGGGGGAAAAAAAAGATTTTTCAAGGTAAAGCCTGTTCTCCAAGAACCACCTCTAAAATATGGCTCAAAAACATCCTTGTTATCAATATCAAAATCAAAGGCTAATGCTAGGACCGAAAGAACTAAGTAACCTCCCAGTAATAGGATTAAATGCATTTCCATGCATCCTCTGGCTGATGGTGAGCCTGAAATGAGATAGTCTGGAGAGCCTAGAAGACACCAGCATTGCCCTGTTGTAACCTTCACAGCTCTGAAAGGGAATGAGAGAGACAACCATTAGTAAGATATCCAAGGACAAGAGGGAATTTCTAGTGACTGCTTACTTGATGGAAGCTGGTTCTCTCCTGCAGTGAAGTATGTGTAAGACAATAGCAGATGTTGGCCAGTTTTTGAAGCCAAGTATCAGCGAAGCATTTAAACACATTCTTACCTTTAAGTAAACACTCATGTGGTTGCCTGAAAGAGACATTTTTCATGAGTGGAAAAAATCCTTACCTGATGTCTAAGATAGAAAGCATCAGAACATACTCACTGGTTCATTTACAGACACAGCGGAAAACATTTGACTCGTAGGGGACACTTAAGGTCACCTATATTCTGTCATAGACAGTAGATTGGTCCTATTAATTCTTCTTCAGTAAATCTCCTCATGATAAAATGTCTGTTTGCATCAGTTCACCAGCACAGTGAGTGGCTTTCTTCACCACCATCCACAGGAAATTTTCATTAATTTATGTACACTGATTTCCCACTGAAGTGTAACTTAATTTTATTAATTCCTGAAGGCGGTTATGTTTAGTTTCCGTATGGACAATACAGCATATGCATCCCATTTTTCTGTTCAGAGGGATCTCTGAAAGAGGGAGAGAAGAGAAAATGATTTTAAGGGAAATGTTAAAAAAGGAGAAATTGGTTTGGGGGTTTGCTTTCTTTCTGGTTTGATATATTTTTACATGTGGTGGCTTTTATTTCTGTTGATATTTATAATTATCCTCCTGGTGGGCAAGGAAAACTTTCAAGAATTAAAAACACTGATGCTGTAATACATACTCTCTGAGGGAACTTCCTCAACTGCATTAATAAGAGTTAGGTGGTGGAAGGCAAGCTATTAGGAGAAGAATAAATACACATCATAAAATATTGCTCCCTATTTGTCTTTCTAATGTCCATGTTTAAATCACACAGGCAGGTAAACCTGCTGTGGGACATCTTAATGGAGAGAACAAACAATACATGCAGAGGTAAAAGCGGAATATGCTCGTCTTGGGTCAGAGGATGAGTCAGTGGTGGCCAGAAGCCAGGCTTCCCCGTATTTATTTCCAAGCCCAGTTTGTCATGTGTGAGATGGTCACATGGACTACTTATGGTGGGTGAAACCTCATTCAGAGTGGTATGGCTTTTCATCTGGAGAATGCAGAGAGAGATAATTTGGAAGAGCATATTTGGCAGTGAGCCATGGTACATGCAACTGATGCAGTGGTGAGGATGTGATTGTTTTGCCCTTCCCCAAACAGTCTAAAGAATTGCGCTTCTGAGAAAGTGTGGCCTGTGTGTATTTGATTAGAGGAGTTATTGTGATGGTAAATAACAGCATAAGCTTATTTTTCACATTATTTGTTTTGTGAGACTTCTGGCTATTTAGTATAAACAGCAAAAAGATATTTCCTGGAGTTCTTTAGAGTGTTAAATATGTATGACCCTAAATCTCAATTGCCTTGCAATGTGCACATTTACAAACACACAAAACATTGAAACTGAAAAAAATCAGTATGTCTCTGTGTTTGATCCGAGGTGTCAAGCGGTATAAAAACCTCTCAGATTGACACATCAACTATGTACGATGCTGTGTGGGTTGGGGAGGTCAGCTGTAGATATCAGTGCTGAAACATTTTTTTAAAATGGCTTTTGACAGAGCTGATGTAAATGTACACATTGCTTAGCAATTTGTTGGTCGTAAATTGCTTGCAAATGTAACTCTATTTTGTGTTTGGGAATTATCTGCAAGTAGACTCTGAATTTTATATGTTTTTTCATTCGTCAGCACTAGGATGTGATCTCCTTTTGCCAGTCTGTTTCAGAAACTGTCCTTGCATATGCAGAGTTCATTAACTGTTAATTCTCAGTATGCAGTCAGCCATGGAGGCCACGTGATGGTGCGGATAATGTTTATCCTCCCTCATTGGAGCTCTAAGATTTTGCCAAGCTACAGTGGAGACATTCAAAGAGATTTCAAGAAGACAGATAGACAAATATTAACCTTCAGCCTTTTGCAAAAATATCTCATAACACTTTCAGCATCGGGGTGGGCAAATACAACTTGTATGAATGCTATTTTGAGAAAACTAAAAAGAATAACATTAAAAAGCATAACCAAATCAAGTTAAGAGTTTTTATTTTTCTACCTCTGTTGGACCAGTTTTATCCTTTTTATTCCTTAGAAGATGCACGGAGTTCTAACAAATTTGTGTATACTTGTGTTTTGGTGATTTTATATGTTTCTTCTTCAGAAGAATGAAAAAATGCAAGATATAGATTTTTATTTTATTTTTGACCCATTTTGACAAAAATAGTCGTAAAATATAAAACATATTACAAGCCTCAAAAGTGTTGTAATAATGTATTTTAGCTGCTGAAGGAAAACGTAAATTTGGTCCAAACTCTTTCTCTTTTTCCCATCTCTGTAAAGTTTATTTTTGTGTGTATTGGAGTAAAAAATCCCCATTATTAGGGAGGCCAGAGCTGTGGTGGGTGTCAGTAGGTGGGCAAAGAGGGTAAAATCCTGGCCTCTTTGGACTCATAGTCATAATTCCATTGGCTTTATAGGATCAGACTTTCATTTGAGACTGGTTATATCAACATTGATAGAATTACTTATTACATGCAACAATAAATATGTCCCTGTAGGACTGGAACCTAAACTAACAACCTAAATTTAGGATTAAATTATGTTGGCCCAGATTTTTGAAATTCTGTTTAACATAGCAAACTTCAGTGAGATAGGCCTGAATTCTGACTTGCATTTAAATCAGGTACTTAAGTTTTGTGTTTCATTATCAAATAAAGGTATCTATTTGTGATTTAGCTATACTAATTTCTTTCTAAACCCAATTTCTTTTTAAAGAATCACAAAGCTCAAGGTGCCCTAATAGACTGCAACAATTAGATTTTCTAAAATAAGAAGCTGGTTTTGATTTGGTAGGAGTGCAAACCTGTCTCATGCTACTAACTTTTAATTTACTGGTGTTCTTAGCAATCAAAAATGATTGAAGAAGGCTTGGTTAGAGAAAAATGAAAAAATAATTTGTTTTATCCTAAAATATCTCTGAGAGTATTTAGCTTTTCGTAGAGAAGACACACAATCTTAAAAGAGAAAGACTTGCCATTGAAAAAATGAATAATACATTTTCTGATATAACTTGCAGTTCAGCTGTTTTATTTACCCTATGGAATTACAAAACCCTAAAGAACCCGGTGAAAGCTAGACAGAGCACGTGTTTGTGTGTGTGTGCATTTGTAAGGGAGAAAAAACATGAAAGGGGGAGAGCGAGCCCAAGCAGAGAAGTAGAAAACATTCTGGTGGATCTAATTTAATTTTGTGTTGTGTTTTTATATTGAAGTTCCTTTACAAGTGCTGACACTTTGCTGTGAAAAGCCATGAATGCAGGATCTGCCACAAATGAGAAGAATATTTTTTAACTAACTTTAGCTGTTGGATTATAATTTGTTAAAACAAACAATAGCTTACTGCATTACAGTTGAATGCAAAGATATTACTGTACTCAGCTAAAATCAAATAATCTTTTAGTTTCTATTCTCTCCAAACTAAGCTCAACAGTGGTGTCATAAAATGACAAATTACAGGATGAACATAAGAGCAGTGCCTTCAAAAATACAATAGTTATACAAGCCATCTATTGTTAATGAAGAATATAATGCAATTTGTCTGTCTGTAATACAATTATGCAAATCAAAGATGGAACTATCCTGAAATCTCTCTACATTCCAAGTGATTAAAATGAGATAATTTATCAAAAAGAATATTACTGATCATGTTTATGTGTTGCACATTAATCCTATTACAATAATGTATCTTTCTACTAATGTAATGGATTTGTGCAATCTAACAGAAAATGACTTTTATACGACCCACAATTACAAAAATATTCAAAGCATATCCATCGCTGCATAATAGCATATGCCTAAGACTGTACAATAAACCTATTAAAACAAACAAAGCTTATGAATGTAACCTTCATACCAATAAAGACAATGCTAAATTCAATTTTATTGCCCTCATTATTTCAACAACTTCATATATAATAAACATGGTGAATAAATTACCTTAACCTTCTTTTTAAAGAAAGAAAATCTTATCAAAAAGTGTAATACAAAATTTGAGAACTGGTTAAGTTGATGCCAAGTATGTAGAACATGCGATAAAATCTTCTAAACCAACATATAAGTGGCAATCCATGCACTTTCAGTCCAAAGGTCTCTCTAAATCTCGGCAATCTGACAGATATAATTTTAATATATGACAAGTCAATCCTTAAAGTCACAGCATCTTCTGAAAGAGTTTCTATTATATGCAGCGAGGCGTGTGGAAATGTCACGAGGTACATATGGACGTTCTTCCATGCGCATGGAAGTATAATAGAAGGCTTAAAAATTCCCCGCACAGAGCTATATTCAGAAGTCACGGTTCTACCTTCAAAAACTAAAAGATGCAAAGGAGAAGACAGCATATTCAGCTGTAAAACTAACATTGTACATGTGTATTATAATACAGTCACTAGGTGAACGATCACATGATCAAGAAACATCACAATAGTACTTATTTTCTGCACCCAAACCTGCACAAATGGATTATTGTATAATATTTATTCCCATTATTGTGTATTTACACTAATTTCCTTTCTAGAGTTCAGCCCATCTTTATTGACCTAGGCTTGCTGCAGTCTTTTTTTCATCCGTAAAATGCTTCATTAGCTTCCTCAGTACGTAGTTGTAATGTACTGTACTTTTTTCCTTCTGGCAAGTAGGCTTTTCTTAGATGCAGTTTAAAGATTGAGTTAGTTGGCTGCAGAACTGATGCAGCTGCATACACACCTCCTGCTAACCCTCTTGTTGACCCTCCCCAACATGCAAATCAGACTACGTTGCCCAGTTCACACCCATTTATTCCTCTTTCTGTGAAAGAATTCTTCTTATTCATCTTCTTAAGCCAGTATATTCTGCATATTAAAACAAGAATATATGTTAAAAGAAGAAGGATAGAAGAGAAAAAAGTGATGATGCTCATGTACAATGAGCCTGGTCTTTAGTGGTCTTAGCCCACCCTACTCTCAAATGTTACTGCTAACACTTCATATGTATGCAATGTTCAGCAGTTCATGGGATAGCTGGCTGCAGTTGCTTAAAACTCATTTTTGCCCTCCCCACCCCTTGCACTGCTTTCTGCAGGCTGGTCCCTTACGTTTTTTCAGAGCTGCTCAGTGGTTTCCTTAATTGATACCAGCCGCGAAGGACAGCACATCCCAGCTGGGCTCACATTCATACCCAGCCGGTGATTTTTTTCCTTTCTGCCATACCTGCTTTCCTTCAGTCTTGGAGGTGAAAGGTTTGCAGTCTGGAGGCACCTGACTTCAACTCAGCAGTTGTCAGGAGCTGTTAGTGTCAAATGATCTTCACCGGGATCGCTAAACTGGATTTTGTGCTGCATTTTACTAACTGTGTGATAAAAACAGACCGTTCCATACTGGAGAAGTTGACCTAATGTACAAGACATGATGCTTTGCTAAATACAGGAACGCATTAACCACTCTACAAATCTATAAATCTGCCCCTCCTGTTGCAGCTACAGTACTATGTTCAAAAGGATTTGAATTCCCAAATTTTCCCTCTGTTCTGTACTGTGAATGGGATAACATGGTCTCATGGGTAGATATTCTCCTTGTGAGACTTGCTGGCACAGATCCCTGCTTTCAGCTCCCGAGAACCCTCGGTTTTGTATGGCGTTTGTAATATACATGTTTCTTTATCATGTGTCTAGGAGGCTTAAAATATTTTTGAACAACTGTTTGTCAAAGCTGTCTAATACAAACTTAACAAACCTCCTGCGCTTTGCAGAACAGAAACACAGTGAGGAGAGGCCTGGCTGTGGCTAAAGCTTGGCAGGGGCAGAACCTTCCCTGTCACACAGTTTAATATTTGCCCATATAGAGTTACTTGCAAATGAATTGAGATACTGCTGCAGCTTTTTTGGATCCATCTCTGTCTTCACTTCTGTCTCTCTTTAAAACACACATATACTCAAGACAACTGACGGATGACAAATATAGACTTCTGCTTCTGATCTTCAGCTTCTGAGAGCAAAGCTGTCTTTTATCAGATGAGAACTGATTCAGAGATAGCCACATTTGGCACTTAGTGAACTTAACACTTCTATATGTTCTGGCCAAGTATTAATTCAACCAGCCCTGTATGACGTGTACACACATAACTTTCAAGTACCTTCAAGTACCTAGCCCAAAGCAACCTCATCAGCCTCAGAGACTTTACACCTCCATAAAACCTGTGTAAGGTGGGGTGACAGCTGGCCCTAAGGATCTCATGTGCACTGGTACAACCCCATTGACTTTGTCCTTTAGTGTTCACTATGACAGTGCCAGTCCATTTGGACTGCTGCATGGCACAAGCTTTCCACAAATTTCTCCTTTCCTTTTAAATAAATTGAAGCTTGCCAAGGTTTTGGACCAAGCTGTTCATCAAACAGAATATTCAATGGGTTTTAGCCTTGCAGATCTCTGCAGAAATCCCTCTTTCCTCACTGAGCTACTCACAGAGGTTCTGCTCAGCCTTACCAGCAGTAACATAGCATAGTGACTGGGGTGCTTCATTGGGCCCAAGGGCTACTGCTTGCCAACATCTCTTCAAAACTAACTGAATAGTATTTAAATAGCAAAAGATATAAAGCAAGTGTCCCCTGGGATATTTACTTCCCAGTCTAAGCAGGTCAGCTGAGTCCTGAGAAAAGGAAGGGGAAAAAGTCAGCAAAGGAGGCTTATTAACTTAGACTTATTACTAACTTCTGTGCATTTTTCATTACCTTGACTACCTTTAAACCTGCCCTTATCTCTTTCTGTGACTCACTTCCTAGAAAATGAAGATTAATGCTGCCTTACTTCACGGATTTGTTGTGACAGTAACCACAGTATTTGTGAGATATCAGATAACACAGCAAAGGAAGACATCTAGGTACCTAATTTTGGCATACAGTCTACTTTCCCTCAAATAGCTTAGCTTACCGGTCTCTAGTAACTAGAGACCGGTAGCCCAGCTGGTTGTGACAAACCCACTGAGCTATTGTGCTCTTTGTTCACTGCACACGTGACTGTCCGAACACTGTGCTAGTGTGCGAGCACACGTTCTGGAGAAAAGCAGCACCAATTTTCCATACCATCTAAGGAACTCAATTGGCAGAACTGTGTGACAAATCAGGGCAGATTGAAGTCAAGCTGGTCAAATTCTGCCATACAGACATTTGCACAAAAAACCTGTGGCACGGCTGGGTCCAAAAAAAGGCAGAGTTTGGATCATAGTCACAGCACTCAGATGCAGGAAGGAAGAACTCTCTGGTGTTAAAAGACAAGGGAAGACTCGTTTTTGAGCAGAATGAGGCTGGCTGGCTGCTGGGGCTTTTCTGCTCTGTTGAGGTTGTAATTACAGCCTCTCAAAGCTTGCGTGACATTGCTAATTTGAGAGGAATTGGGACACTGATATCGGTAAGAACACTCAGGGTTGGGATTTTGATTATAGACTCCATATATCAGCAAATCAAACCTGTGAATATTAAGGTCATTTAGTATCTTTATAGAAGTAATTATAGAAATTGTTCCAAAACAAGAGATGGGAAGATGTAAATGTCAGCTATTAAGAAAAATTTAAAGAGGTTAGTCAGATTTTAAGATACCTGAAAGTCAAATTGACCATCAAAGCGTGGCATGAAATTATGAAATTGGAATTATTTAACACTTTTCAAAGCACAACTTTCTTTGCTAAATATCTCCTACCTACAGAGGAACCTTTGTATGTTAAACGGTGCCCTCCACTTAAGATACAGATTCTGTGATTTGATACATCCCATTTTATTTCATATACCTTTGTATTGTGAAAAGACTCAGTTCTTTGCCTTACAGGTTTGGTCATTGGGTGATTCCCCTGACTTTTGGGAAGCTGCATGTGATACATATCAGCATAAAAGAGAGGCAAACATGCCATAAACACCCACTGCAAATTATTTACTTATGATTTGTGTCAGCTTAATTTTGTGGAATATATCTTGCTCCTTGGCACAGAGCAAGTGTCAAAGTATATACTTACCCTACCCACATCAACCCAGAAGGGCATCTTTCACCTCGTAGTACCACAGTTTTAGTTCCCAGTGAAATCGGAGAAGTGCCACGTGTGTGAGAGCTGCAGGAAAATAAAAAGACCTGTATAAATCTAGCCATCACTCTTGGTCGGCTTTCCAGGTGCCCTGCCTTTTTGGGGTATCTGGGTTCATACAATGGATTTAGTCCTGCAGGCTGCTGAGCATCTTCCATAAAGTGCCCTTTAATGCCAGGGTCTTTGGATGCTCATTTGACTGAATTAGCTAACAGTACATGTTACTAAGTATTCTTATAGGAATGAAAAGCACCTGCCTTAGCCTTTAGCTATGTCCTTCCTCCCTCCCAAGAGATTAATGCCAGCTCTTTCTCAGCATCAGTGGGAGATAAGGGTGCCTGCCAACCTTGCTACACCAGGCCTTAAGACTTCAGTTCATTGTAGTGCTGAGTTTATCGATAGTTTAAAAGAGACTAGCAGAGGTTTCTTGCACCTTGCGTGTGATAATGCCCCACAGCAGGAACCACAGGGGAGAGCTAAGTACTTAGAAGTGCTGTTATGAAAGGATCTCGAGTTTAGGGGACTTCTGAAATCATCTCTTGTTATGGATAAGCACTCCCTTGTTGACATGCCTAGCATCCCTTGACATCACCTGTATTCAGTCTGGGTCTGTGGATACAAATGAAGATGTTGGTGCTTATCTATCCGTATCTAATTTACAGAAAGCTTGTTGTCAAGCTTTCTGTGCCCAAGAAATGGTATTGCAGGGATTTGGTGTCCAAATGGGGGTGGAGACAGGGAGAGAAGACGGGAGAATTAAAACAGGTTTTATCTGATACGGATCAAAATCGAACAGATATCCTTTATTTATTTCCATTTGAGACTCTCTTAGCAGCAAGTTGTAAGCATTAAATATACAGGAGATAGCAAGCAGAGGGAAAAAAGTAAAAGAGTTAAATGATAGCAGGGATCAGTATTTTAGTGTATTCCTTCTACAATCTAATAGATACAAATAGAAAAGGCCAGGCACAACATAAATATTTCCTATTATGGATAAACTAAAGTCACAATGGAATCTGTCATGCTTGTGATATGAGAGATGGACAATATTCCCAAGCTGTTGCCATGCTGGCACTTGAATGCAGTTTATATTTTGTTTATGGAGCCGAATCAGAAACCCTTTTTCCCCTCCCCTCTCTCTCTTTTTTTTTGTGTGTGGCACAGCATGTGTAATTCTTCTTCATGGAAGCTCGAAATGGCTGTGGAGCAGCTCAATTTTCCATTTATTTTATTTATAAAAGAAATTCAAAGCCTGAAAAGATGAAGTAATTGACTTACTGGGATGACAGTTAAACCCACTAAATTTAATCTTATCCTCTCAAGTACAACATATCGCGCTTACAAATTATCACCCTGCACCAGACAGGCCTGCTCTCTTCACCTAATCCAAATGGAAATGAAGGCCTCTGTTATTGTATTATCTGACTTTACTATCAGCATTAATCCGGCTTAACTCACTTAATGATGCCACTTGTGGCACTATGAAGGCAGCAAAGAAGTCTATAAACTACTTCCATTAAAATGCAAATCTGGCCCACAGAGAAAATAAGTGACACAAAAGTAGGAGAATTCGGCCATACACTGTATTAGCCTCTTGCCGCACAGAACTGATACAAGTATAATAACTGATGCTGTGATTATTATTCTAGCTGTGGATTTCCAATGAAAGGAAGCCAGTCTACCACAGAACGTCACAAAAGTGCTTCAACAAGCCAGGGTATTTAATTTCTGAAGAGATTTATATTTTTTGTTGTCAGGAAATGAACAAATACTTATCAATGTAAAAACTGCTATCTTAAATCTTCCTGCCAGGTTTTTCATACTGATATTATTCGCACCCTATAACACAGGAAATGAAAATCTTCTGTGCCTTTCACATCTCCACTGTATCTTAAAATCCTTTAGTAACAGACTTGCTTCTTTTTTTAACCCCCTTCTGTAAACATAAAAGAAAACTTTTATGGATTATATAGGGAATTACTAATGCCAAAATCCCAACCCCAAATTCCTTCTCCTGACTGTTAATTTTTTTAAAGGGAACCATAACATCTGTTTTATGGAAAAGCCTGATTTAATATTTAATTAAAGCTACTCACATTTACCTCTACCCCTCTCCTCCCTTACACACACACACGCACACTCGTGTATCCTGACTGGCCACCCCTTTGTGCAAAATCCCAACCCCAAATTCCTTCTCCTGACTGTTAATTTAATTATTTTTTAAAGGGAACCATAACATCTGTTTTATGGAAAAGCCTGATTTAATTTTAGTGTAAAGCTACTCACATTTACCTCTACCCCTCTCCTCCCTTACACACACACACGCCACTCGTGTATCCTGACTGGCCACCCCTTTGTGTGAAAAATCGTTAATACAAAAGCCTTCATTACTATGAAAGAAATCCTACTAAAAACACTAGGATTCAAGTTTCTTCCAGTTTCTCTTGAGCTCAATAGCTTCCTCTGCCTCAATAACCCTAAGACTTCATTTCTGGCTTTGGCACAGCGACAACGTGCATATCTACAGGGAGACATAGGCACAGAGCCCCTACTGCTTAAATCAACATTTTTCTGTAGGCTTCGATAGAAAAATGTAAATGCAAGAATTTGGTCCAGCATGTTTTATGTACAGGGTGACAGATATGTGATGCCCCTTTACTTTCCCTTGGAAAGCTTATTACTGATAATATTACAAATTAGAGATGGGGCCAAGCTATGCAATTGGGATTTACGTTTCAGTCTTGCGCATGGGAATTTGATTTAACTCAGTGTGCTGAGAGCAGTAGCAATGAGATTCAGGTTTGCATCGAAGTTTGGATGGTGAATCCCCTCCGAGGCTGAAGAATGTTTTGATCTGGAGCCCTGGCGCGATCTCTGACAAAGACCTATTCTCTCTCATCCCCACCCACACGCTTACCCCACCCCGAGCATGACTTGTTATTGAGATGGCCGTTCAGCAGCACACGATTTTGCTCTGATGTTACATTGCTGAAATACTGTTAAATTGGCTTTTCTCTCACCTTAGGCCCACATGAGTGTGATCTGATTGCAGCAGGCGCCGGATCTACTATAGCACTTCCGTCCGGGATACTCATCGCTGACCTTAGTGTAACCAGTGTTTCAACAGTGGGCTGTTCAATGCAAATAAAAACATCCAGTTTCAGCCTAAAGCCATGCTCTGTGCGCTTACAGCAAAGGGAGTTTCCATTTAAAAGACGCCAACAGCTCTGCAGACTTCAGCAGTTTCTCTTTGTAGCCATTCATGGATGCTGGGAATTTTTGCTGCTTACGGGGTAAAGTTAACCCCTAGGCACAGCATATCTGGAAGTCATGTTATGGCCAAACAGACATGTAATGCTACATACATACTGCTCATCCAACGGCCTTTGGGCCATTCCTAAAATGTAGAGCATGGGCGGATGCCAGAAGAGGCCCCAGAAACTGCTGGCAGGGGCACTGCCCTCCACCTGCACACAGCCATGCAATCCATCCTTGGCGCCTATGGATTTGCATTCCCTGTACCCAATCCTTAGCTGGTGTCAGACAATGTCAGCAAATGATTTACTGAGCTTTACTCGGGGCTTGTTAGGAGGAAATTAATTGCCTGATTTACAGGAGAAGTGCCTCAACTCCTGCACAACTTTGGTCTGAGGCCTTTACCTTCTGAGATGTGCAATGCTCCGTGTAAAAGCTAGGTATCAGCTAGGTATTTTTTCTTACCGCTACACAAGAAAACTTCACTGGTTTAGCTTGAAATATCATTTTAAAACTATGGAACTACTGAACTACATCTCAACATGAATATTATTATTTAAACTTAAATTGGGATAGTTTCAATTTAGCTGAATGTGCTAAGAAGTGGTTTAACCTAAAAAAATGAACAGAAATTTCCAAAGGCACAGGGATCTTTAACGATGTAGAGAAATCTGTGAAACTTAAACTGTCAGGAATTGTCTTTTCTTTATTTAAACACTGTAAGTGACACAGGACTGGATTCTCACACTCTGCATTTTGTTTTCATTGTGTCACCCATGCATCTGCAACATCTTCATGCAGACATCCTACAGTTGTATACATTATACTTTTCCAGAAAACGGTAGGGTGTTGCACTGGATGACCTTCCAGCCAAGTTATTCTGTGGTTCTACCTGTTCTAGTAAATCAAACCAAATACCTAGATATCTAATAAAATATCACCTTGTATCATGGATGATACTAAATATTAACATTCAATCTCCTAGGAAAACTGTCTGTATACGTTCTGTATACGTTGAGTAAGTAGCACACTGCAATATTCTTTAGACATAGCAAAGTGGCATGCAGTAAATCTTATTAAATGTTATTGTACTCACAGGAGGCATGAATTTTATGTGTATATACAAACAAATGTCCATGCAGACCAAATCAAGTTTGCGTATGATTTACACTAATTACAGATGAAGAACCATCAAACAGGTACCGTGCTTTTTTGTTATTTTATTGGTTTTAATACAGGCATGATGATCTAGAGATATGTTTTCATAGACTTGCTAATATCTTTGTGGGAAAAAATGGACACGTGAGGTCTTTTTGAGATCTGAAACAGAAGCATCAAACTTCAACTAAATATCAGGTGATAATTTAATTTAAATATGCTAATATATTAGATCATTAGAGATTATCCAATTCACACCTGTGGAACAATTAGGGCTTAGTGGGAACTGAGAAATGAGAGAAAGAGTAATATAGCTGTCCTGGTTTTGGCTGGGATAGAGTTAATTTTCTTCCTAGTAGCTGGTATAGTGCTGTGTTTTGTTTTTTTACCATAAGAGCAGCCTCTCTGGTGAGGCTGTTTTTTGCATCTCTTAGCATTATGAATCTTAGTATCTAAGGTTGTATTTTGCAGGTACTGGCATGCTGGTTTTGATAATCAGGAATGAGAGAACCAAGATGAAGTACCTATTTTTAAGTAATGTCTGAATGCTTCTGCTTTTTAACAACTCTTTAAGGCTATTCTGTTACATTGCACTTACTTGGTTTCATCCAGCGTCGGTGTGGGGTTTTTGTTGTTTTTTTTTTTTTTAATTCATTTTATGCATTGACTGAAGTAGATCATGGTTCATGATCCATAAGGACCTTCATGTGCCTGCTTTCATGGGTATTTATTACTGAGGTGTGAACAGTTTTTGTATTTGTTCCTCTAGTATTAGCTCATTCAACTCCATGTTGGTTGGCCTATGGGCAGTCTTCTCCTGGTGATGAATGAGCATAGTTCAAAGGCAACAGTTGGGGTAGTGGTCTAAGAGCATTTACTTCAGAGTAGCACTGCCTTCCTCTATAGGTAATAATTGCTTACTGATTTTCAGGGTACATTCCAATAGGGGATGGTATTTGACGACCAGATATATAGAGTTGGAGGAGGCTTTCTCTTGATCTGGAAGTACGTAGTACTCAAATGGCTAATTAGAGCGTGCCATTTTGCTGAAGGAGCATCTTTATGAATAGAGGCTATCCCTGTGTTGGCAAGGTAGAGGCTTTGGAAGAAATAAGGTGGCTTTGTATGGGGAATTGCCAGAACTGCCTGTACCGCCATGCTGAGGTGTCTCTCTCTGGCAGGTCTCTGCAGCATGCTCTAAGAGCACTAAGAATGTGCACGGGGACAGGTCTGGCTTGCTGAAAGTTGTCCATGGTGGTCTACTAAAACCAGCCTGTAAATGGAAAGACTATTTTCAGCTGCAGCTTAAATGTGACAGATGCATTTATTTATTAGAGTATGATTTAATCCTTGACCTGATGAAATAGTATAAATAGTAAAATTTTTTTTTTTTTTGAAAGCTCTAGATCAGGCTAAACTATATAGATATTTTTGTGGGGTGGGAAGCAGGAGACTGAATAAAAAACAAAAGATAAAACTTGCAGCTAGAAATCCCAGCTAGGTCAGCTCCTGCAGTCCTGACTCAGTTTTGACTCTGCCTACACATCCCTTTTAAAGTCTGTACCTGGTAGAGCTGCTCAGAATGCTTTTAATGGGAAAAATAAAACAAGACATTTTAAACAAAATGAAATATCTTGCCCATGCTTTCTTCTTTTGTATCATTATGGCTTTATTGCTTTCTTTTTTAACATCCTTAATTTAAGATCATATTCAGCTATTTTTGTGTGTGTATATATATGTAGCTTATGATTTTCTGTTTTTATTACAATGTTCAGTATAAAAAAAAATGTTTCTTAGACACAATATTGGACTTTATTGATCTCTCTAAGTTTTATTTCATAATGTTGGGGGTTTCTTCAAAGGACGGGAATTCCTATTTTTTCCAAATCTATTGCCCACAAAAAAGTACTAATCAAGTCCAGCAGAAATCTGATTCAGTGTGGGATCAGTAAAATATATCTCTACCCAGAAGGGATGGGCTTGGATGGTGCTGGCTTCCTCAAATCTCCCTAACAGCATAATTTAGAAAGTGTCACCCTTTTTTGTCCTCATAGAGAAATTTTGGCTCTAGCCTTGTGTAGTTATGTTTTTTTCTTCTGTTACTCTCCCCTTTTGGCAGATAACTTTTGGGTAAACTGTTCACTGTGTGAAAGTTGCTCATTTTTTCAGAGGCTGGACAGGAGTCAGTGGGTAACAACTCACTGACCTGCAGACCTACCCGTGCTCAGATAGATGAGCTGGGTGTGAAAGGCTAAAAATCCCATTACCAGACCTTGAGCCATCCCATCCTTAAGCAATTTTGCAATATTTCTAGGGAAGAAATAAATACAAGTTGTGGATTAAGGGACAAATCAGATAAACAAGCAGTGAACCACTCTTCTGAAATAATTTTTTTCCTGTGTTTTTGCTTAGCTGCACTCCTAAGGCTATGAGATGATAGCCTTAGGAGATGTATGGTCATTGTGTCCTAGAATGAAATCAAACCATAGACTGAGACCATAAACCTTACTACCTTGACAATGATGTCTATCCTAAAGTGTTAAAATGCTTTTAAAATTCTTCATAGAGCAGATGGCAGGAGTTCAGGTGACTCCAACCAAATTTCTTTGAAAGATGATCCCACCTCTAGCAGGTCTGTACTTTGCTCACCACTTCTAAAATTAGCCAAACTGTGTTTTCGAAGAAGATCCAGGTCCAGAAGGTATTTGGGTATCTATATCTTAATGTAACACCTACACCTTTGGGGGTTCTGGACTCTCGCCTGTATGTCACTTCTGAAAACTCTTATGGAGACTCTTCTTCAAACTTTATCCATAGCCCAATTTTTAACGGCATTAAGAGTGAGGCAAGACTCACTCCTTCTCTGTGCACCTAGGAGAATTAATCTTCAAAGTCTAGTTATTTGTAAAAAAGATAGTTGGTAGGTATTGGGAGTAACCTGTATTTCTGTCCTCTCCTGAGATCTGGTGCTTTGTGTACAAATCCTGAATTCACCTGAGCCCATTAGAATTCAGGCCACCTGCAAACCATTTCTCCTCTGTGCTATTAGGGCCCTTCTGAAAAAGGACGTCAAGCTGTTTTTTAGCTGTCTGATGTTGCTCAGGTGAAATTGCTGCAGGAGTAGATGGGACAGATAAAAGCTGCCAGAGCAAGTGCTGAGGGTGCCTTTTCAATTAAGTAATGTGAACGGGCAAGAAGCCCGACCATGAGTTCAGCCTTGGAGCCTCTTACACAGAAATGAGTCAATGGGAGCACAGCTCTGGGAAAAAAAAACATTAAGTATATATACAACTGGGTGAAGTTCAACTGAAAACACATTTTCTGTAGTTCTCCTGGTGAAGGAGGAAAACAATATCATTTTATTTAGCTCACAGATTATTATCCTTTCTAAGAATAATGTAAGCAATTTTTAAGAAACAAACAAAAAAGGAAAAAGTTTATCTGTTGGAAATGGCAATAATGAAATGTTTTCAGGTTTTTTTGGTTAGCTGAAGTCACTTGGCTGAATGCACCATGAATTGAATAGTGAATAAATCCTGCTGATTAATCTAAAATTTAATTAACTGAAGAAAAAAAAAATGATCCTACTCTCTTAAATGTTTAACTTCCTCATTATATGACTACATTTTTTTTTTTTTAAATACTATGTTTTTTCAAAACCCTCTTTTTGCATCTTTTGGAGCTAGGCTTTTAAAGGTATTCAGTCCCCTAATTCAATCACACTGACTTCAATAGGATTTAAATCTCTAGGCACTTCTAAAAACCCCACTAGGCACTTATACATCTTTAAGCACCTAACTACCTCTAAAAGTCTGGCCCTTGATAATTTTAGAAAATGGTCCTTTCTATCATGCAGAGTTTTCTGCTAGCAAACTGGAAAAGTAATTAGCATATAGATGCATCCCTCAGATGGTAGACTGGGTTAAACTGGATTTTTCTACCTTTTAATAACCATTGGAAAACAACAAGGAATTAATTGGTTTGGAAATGTGAACTGATGGAAAAAGTCAAGCTACAGAAAAGTTATTAACTATGCAGCACTGAGAGTCCTTAAAACCATCAGTTAATGAAACAAAGAAAAGAATACATTGAGTGAGAATTGATTTAGAAGTGAAGAAGACAGATGAAAAAGGAATGGCACTATAATATGATGAAGAAAAGATTTCTCTCTTGGAGACTCCAGTAGTCACCACTGTAGCTGTAACAGAGCGAGAAGAGTGGTCCAGGGAGCATCTCCGAGATAAAAAGAGCCTGTTTCCCGTGGTGCTGTGATGCTCCAGCATGCCCTCTGCTTGGGGCATCTTTACCACAGCCTAGTCATCACAGTGCCATGTGCTCTGGCATATGATGGTGAAAGGTCTCTCCTGGCACCTTCTCTGATCATGTCCAGTCATGCAACCCCCCCATGCCCCTCCAGGCATTCAGGGGTGCCGGGAAGCAAGGAGAGAAAAACTTTTCCACACGGGTGCAGGGTGCCCTAGTAGCGAGACAAGAAATGTCTTAGAAATCTGTGGGTGAAAAATGCTGTGTAAGAATGAGGATTTTTTTTTATTATTATCCTCAAGGGCAGAATCTGAAATAGCTGCTAGGCAGTGTTGCCTATTCCCGGTTTACATGAGACATCTTTAATCATATTCTAGCCAGAGAAAGAAAGGGCTGCAAGAGGCACTATAAAACCTCTTCCTTGCTTTAATCTTTGCTTTTCCACTCAGCGTCACATGAGAGAGAGAGGAACCCGCAGCCAGACTGATTCTGGACTGACTAGGATTGTTCTAACACAAGGGGATAATTATAAAAAACACATTTCTACTGCAAATACCCCCGGGTTAAATTTTTGGATTTGAAGAGAGCTCTGCTTTCACAGTGTAAAGTAAATATTTTTATATGTTGCATGCAGGGGGGAAAAAAAAAAATCTTTGTTTTGGCTTAATTGTGAACATACTCTAATGACGTAATTGAAAAAAAGATAGGCAGGAAAAAGGTTTTGATGGAAGTACGATTTTTTAAGTGCTGGAGCTTTGCATTAAACTTCCATGTAAATAGAAATTAAAATAATACTGAATAAAGCATAATGCTTTGGTAATTGTGCTTTTTTTTTTAGAGTTTCTAAGGCTATTGTGGAACCAAGGAGGAGCCAAACTGAGGGTGCATCACTCCACAATGCACAGCATGGGATCTTTTAGGGAGGTAAGGTAATTTCTTACAGCATCCCTTTAAAAAGTTTCAGTACACCAAACATCCATGAAATGAAAGGAAATAAATTTTAATAGTATATAGCCAGGAGTTTTCTTGGAAATCTATACTGCAGGTGGTATTTATGTGCATGTAACATAGGGGAGGAAATGGGAGGAAGGTGACACTTGCAAAGCAAAGAGTGAGTTGTCTTCTGGCTGGGTGAGGAGAGGGACAGGCCCGTACCATGCTTGCCTATTCCCTTGACCTGTGAGTTGAACGTAGTCCCCGTGCAGGCAGGTTGCTGATCTGATCAGAAATCACAGAAGTCAAATGGATGTTCTATCAAGACGTGTGCCAGGATCAACTTTATGAACTTGATTGCAATGCTAAAGCCTTCTGTATCACAAAGCGAACAAAAATGTAGTCACACAGGATCAAACACAAATCCCATCTATGTGTGTGAAATGGAGTTCCCTACTGCAAGGTGCAAGAGCTGGAAGAAGAGAACAGAATGACATTGGGTTGAAAATCTAAATTCTTCTCTGACCTGCATGACAGAATGACATTGGGTTGAAAAATCTAAATTCTTCTCTGACCTGCATGAAAGAAGAATGAAGCCTTCTGATCCTTAACTTCTCCTCAACTCACAGAGGTAAGAAAAAAGCCCAGTTGGAGTGATCTCCTTTGTACTCTTCAGTGTCACTATTCCTTCTGCTGCCAGGGGGAGAAGAGACCAGCCTGCCCCTGGTGCCATTGGGAGAGGTGAGCCAGCTTGCCCCACTGCAGCGCATCTTGCCTGTTACTGCAGGCTCCCTAAAGCATCTCCACACCTGTACTCTCCTGCAGCAGAAGTATAGTTCACTGAGGTGCTTTGCATCATTTAGAAATGAGATCAGAATTTACTGTCCAGCAGAGAATTGACGTTTGGGTGGAATGGCAATTACCTTAATTTGTAAATTGTGGCTTACTGCTGTCATCTATGCTATTAAGCAATGCAGTGCAAAAGGAGAAGACCTATAAAGAGATGTTGTTGGTGCTCAGGATGAAAAGTTCACACTCTGCATTTCGGAGGTTTTTCCTCCAGACTAAGTCCAGTCTTATCCCTTGGGCTGTAGCCTATTGGTGCCTGAGCTGGCATGAGCTGACCTCTGGAGCACGTCTTCCACGTTAGCTTCATCCAAAAAGGAGCCTGTTTGTGCCCTCTGAGTTTGCTCTGTGTTGTGAACCAAGGTGTGGTAAGTCAGTATAATTAGGAAACTTGCTTTTAAAGTTCCTAGTCCCAACTAAAATACTAACATAGACTCACCCATGGCCTATGGGAAGCAATGTAATAAATGCGAGCTACTGCCCTTATGGAAATCTAACTGCCTGTATTGCAAGCTGGTACCTGATACATTCCAGCAGAGGAGCACGAACTCCTGTGTTTCAATGAATTAAGACAACCAGGAGGTGAACTCAAATGAGTTTGAAACTGATGAAAAGTATTTGCCAGTAAGGTCAGCTCTTAATTTGTCTTCCAAATGGGACAGAGATGCATTTCTCAAATCCTTAATGAAACTTGAGTGCTTGTTTGTTCTTATGCTGTAGGAAGAAAGACCCAAAGGTAGTATTTCAGTAGCACTGGAAAGCTTTGTTGTGCAAAGTCTCTCCTTGTGCCTACCTAGACTGAATAAAGTTTTTCAATGTGAGCTGAATACCATTGACTTTCATTTGCTTTAGAGAGACACATTTTGGCTTTTATTTCTGAAATAGTTTCTCCTGGCCTACATTTAAAAACTTAGTGGTTAATTTTGAGGACATCAAAGCTGCTGAAAGGAATGTTTGCATAACGCCCACCCTTATGGAAGCTCGTAAATTAAACAGCATTGCTTGTGGACTAAAGAAAATATAGTCGGGGTGATAAACAGAGCTTATAGGTAGATCTATCAGGAGAGAAATGTAATTGGATTCCTGTGTATCTTAATGGTTGTGGCACTTCCCTTTCTGCCCCACGGCAGAAGGCCCCAATCCAGTGAAGCACTTAGGGCTGAGTAGTGCCTCAGAGATCAATGGCGCTACTCACAGTGTGTAGAACTAGGCACACGTCTAAGTGCTTTATTGGGTTAGAGCCAAACTGAGTAACACATACATAACACTATATTCGGATTCACTATATTCAGTTCTCAGATCTGTATTGATCTGGATCTTGAAGCCTTCGCTGAAGTAACTTTTAAGTTTCTTTTTTATAAACACAAAATGACTTTGATATAGTTGCCTCTTTCACTCAGAGATTTGAAAATACTTTAAAAATATGAATGTATTGATCTTTCACTATGGGGAGAGTAAGTAGTAGCAACCCATAAAACAGATGAAGAATCTGAAAGTAGAAGAGTGGAGAAAAAAAATCCAACAACTGAATGGAATTGGAAAACAAATTTGTCTTGATTGTATTCCCATCTGCTTTGGGTTCAGTTTCATTAGCTTTCTTGAAAGGCAGCTTCTGTCAGGAAAGTTTATGAAAGCACTGGTTTTCAGTAGACATTCAAAAATAGTTGCAGAAATTTTATTCTGATTTTGTAACCTGACGTCATTCATGGACTTACACATGCCTGTTCTTTACATACTATGAAAATATCTCAAGTTACCTATATTGCTTAGCCAGATTAAAAGCTTCTAACTAAAACACTGAGCATATATTAGTTACTGAAATCTTTCACAGAAATAAATTCAAATAAATTGTGATCTGTTCATACCTAACACAGGAATGTATAGAGAGGCAAAAGTCTGCAAGTATATCACTCATTTTTTAATTACTATCTTTATTGCTACTGAATCAGTTTGAATTTAGAGAGGGAAACACTGAGGGAGGCATAAGAAAAATCCTCAATAAGGATTAGTGCACGATAGATACTTTTTTTTGGTCATGAATCATAGCAGAGGAAGTTTTCTTAAAAAAGAGCAGAAAACCATTGAAATACTGTTTGTACATACGTTAACTATTGGAACTCATTGCACGTGGGCAACATTAGAATAACATAACAAAGACTGCAAGACTCACTGGTTATATGTGGAAAGAACAGCTCCAGCCACTTTAAATAGGACGATAGTATATAGGAAGAAGAACAGTAACGCTAACCATTAAGCATTGGGCTTAGGAAGAAGATTCTCTCATAAGCAAGTTATTACATAATTCTCTGTTATGGGATTTTCACACCTTCCTCTGAAACATCGGCTGCTAGGAATGCAATAAAACACTAAATGAATTTCTGACCTGATATGGCATGACAATCAATAAAATTCTTTTATTAGCTAGTTCTAGTTTTAAGAATTTGTCATAGTAACAGCACGCAGCTTTGCAGAATGCTAACTTGTGATCAAACATTCAATTTATTTTAAAAACTGAACCTTTCTTGCCTTATTGCACATTTCCTCAAGTCTGGGGAGATTAGCCCAGCATGCTACACCATCTACCACTAGAGAAAACATGGGCTTTTGCAGTCAATTGTTTAATACCTAATATATGTTGTGTAGGAAAACTGTAGTGGTACAAAGCAGCTGAGATGCAACCAAAATCGCTTTAGACCAAGTAGCTGACCTATGGTTCAGGGTCTTCAGCCATGCCTCTTCCCCCTAAACAATGTTCCACTGCAGTGTCTTCTCTACCACCCTACAGCCTCACGGTCCCTTCTAGCATTAGATGGCAAAATATAATAATTCCTGATCTTCTGATGGATATTCCAGTAAATCCAGTCTGGGAATAGAGTGTGCATCAGGTGACAAAGTCAAAAGCTACTACGCATGCATCAGACATGCATCCAATGTCTATGAGGTGATGGCTGAATTTTTGGCGGAGGACTGATTGCATGGTGCAGGTTTGCAGTTCCTTAAACTGCTATGTGCCCCCACCCTACCAGAAACAGTGGACTTGGCTGTTGTGGCCAGGCTCAAGGGAGGTTGATGCTGCTGGAGAAAAGGCCAAGGCATCCTGAAATGACCTTGGGTCTCAGGGACAGTTTGGTATGAGAATTCAAGGGCTCTTTCATAAGCACTGTATCACAGCAAGGTCCCATTAAAGTCAAGCACAAGCTTGAGATTAAAATTATGTCAATCCTGAGTGCTTGAAAATGCCTAACTCTGAAATGATGCCTCTGGTGAGAAACCCTGAAGAGTGCAGCACTGTGAAAGATTCCCACAATCCCTCAAAATGAAGCCATGCTGTAAAGCAATGCATTTTGATAGCATGGCTTACATCTCTCAGAGCAGCCTGAATGATTTTTCCCAAAGAGTGCAGCAAAGTGTTAATATGATAGCTCTGTGGTTTTGAATTATAAACATGTTTTAAGGCACACCAAGAGTATAAAATCAAATGTAAATATCTATATGATTAAAGGAAACATGTTTATGCATCAGAAGGGTTTATTTTGTGCTGGGTAGCACAAAAAACTCAACGTGATTTTCACAGCTGTATTTTCATGCAAATGGACTGTAGTTAGTCTGAAGATATTCCAGGAATCCAAAACTTTATGCACCACCTCTGAAGTCGTCTTCATATAGAACACTATTTAATTTGTCATTAATTAGTAAATTGCTGTGTGAAAGCCAGCAAACTATCTTGGATGAATTGACCAGCACAAAGATTATTCTTCTGGAAATGAGTTGAAATTCTTACTGCTGGGCAATTTCCATGAAAATAGAACAGCCTTTTGTAGCTTTTATTTTAAAATAAGAATAAAATGATGGCAAAGGACAGCAAATAACAGGGGTGAAAAATTCTAGCTAAAAGATATAGGCAAGAAAATCCCAACCTGTATGTCTGTCCCAGTAAGCTAAAAAGACTTATTTCTTGCAAGGAACTACATGAAACTTGAATTTATTTGGGACTATTTAGAAGACGCAACTAAGTGTAAATCCCTTCTCATTGCGTCTCCTGGAAGTCAGGGTAGATTTTGTTGTATGAAATCTTTTCCTCTTTGAAAGTCAATGACTGGGGAGGGGGGTAATGGGGAGGGGGAGACTTGGCAGACTGCCACTATCTTCTTTCATTATTTCATATGTTACACGTACCATATAAATCTGCATTTGCTTGGTTTGCCACCCTGTATGTCAATGCAGGAATGATTGTTATTTTATTGTTATAAATAATAGATGTGCATTCAGAGACATTTCAAATATTTAGCTTTCTTGAATTCTCACTTTTGCATACTTTCCCCTCCCTATACTCACCCCCTGCCTTCACATCTGCTACCAAGTCAAAATAAAAGTCTCCCCCATCTCTATCTCCCATTGTTTTTTCCGTGGTTGATTGAATGGTGTGCTAGGTTCAGTGAACTTGGTCTTGGCTAGTGCTCCACCCAGAGACAACCTTCTCTTCTATACGAATTATCATATGAAAGCTGCTAATGTCGTTTTACTGCAGCTCTGCTTCACGTTTCAGAATTGTAAGTGGCATCGTGCAGACCACATTTGCCCAGTTTCAGGGAATAACCCTTCTCCTTCTTCTCCCTTCCCTGTTTTTGCCCTACATTTCAGTGGAAAATATTGTCTCCTTCCTTTTATTTGCTAGATCAGCACCTTCCCTTCAATAAATATTTGCCACTTTAGATATGAAAACAACTTTCAATCTGGGATTCTGATGCTGTTAGAAATATTATGGGATCATGTGGGACTTATCCTCTGAGGATGAAATTGGTTATTGCAGGCTGATTTACAGCAGTGGAGGGAGCTAGTCCCTTGGAACTTCAGAATGGTGGGAGTCTCTTCAAACAGAGTTTCAAACAGAAAATTTTAAATTTCAGCACAGCACAACAGTAAACGAGAGAGTCTAATGTGGTATAAATTTTAAATGGTGTTGAACGATATCACTAGCTAATGGTCTGCCCTCAAACCTGGCTATGTATAAATGTAAAATATTTTTATATATTGAATATATGCATCAGCATATATGAATATGCTGTTGTGATTTTGAGATGTTAGCATCAACAAAAACGAACTTGTTCTTTACAATAGTGTTTGAGTGTCAAGAGAGATTCTTTGTTGTCATTACAAGTTTAATATCCACATAGTATAGGTACAAGATCTCACTCTGTGCCACTACTAAATGCAATTTGCATGCATATTAAAGAGTAAAACATTTTTCTGATGTTGAAACAATAGCTTCACAAAAACAGGTATCATTTAAATGAGGAAGAGCGTTTGCCCACACAGCCAGGTATGAGCAATTTTTCTTGGATTTAGTCAGAAAAGACAATATATATCAAAACTTTAAGGGTTCTTATTTTTTAGCATGTTCGTTCAAAAGAAATCTTTACAAGACACTACAGATGTTAACGGCTGGTATTATTCAGCTCAACAGCAGGAAATGCAACATGACTGCTTTTACTGAGTGCGTGGGAGAGAGGACACTTCGCTTCCTAAAAGAAATATTGTTTTTTCATTATTTTTATGTTTGTTGTTCCCACAAAAATGGACCCAAGTGTTTTGAAAGGATTATAAATATGGTTGCAATTTGGCACTGTGAGCTGTTTGCGGCCGCTGTGTGTGTGTGTGTCCCTCTGTGCTCGTGTGTGGAATTTGGCCAATTCGAACTCTGAGTTGGTCACGAGCAGCCAAATGGCTTTCAGTTTTCTTTTGTTGTAGCTGCATTCCCTACAGGGTAAAACCTTTCAGGCTCTACTTCAAGGTACAATACGCCTCTCTGAGAAGATAAATTATTAAAATGCAGCGTCTGCTTGTGAAAACTCAAACTTTGCAGTTACGCTCACTTGGGCTCCAAGAAATAACAATTCCATCCTTCCAGGTCTCAGTTAAGCCAAGACACATGCTAATTTTCTTTTAACTTTGGAGTTCTGATGGCCTTAAGGAAATACGTGTTTAAGAGAAAAAAAGGAATCCGCTGCACTAAGGAGGAGTCGAGGTGTCTGGTGTGATTAATCTGGAAAGGTCTTCTTCACTAGCATTTAAAGTGGAGTGATTAGGTGTGAGGGCCCAGTCTACTGTTTGGGTTTATGCATCATCACAGGTTATTTTAAATATTATGAGACAGCTGGAATAGGCAAACCATCTATCGGTTATCGCAGAACTGCGTCTTTTATTACTTGGCTGCATAAATATCTGAGATGAGATAGGCTCAGTCATGAGGGGGGTGGCCATCTTCCACAGCAAACCGAGCACTGTCCATTCTTGCTGGTATCAGGCAGAGCTGAGGTTACAAAGCCAAACAGATTCCTAAAACAGCAAACAAAACTGTCAGACTCTATTGAGATCCTGATGGAGCCTGAAGGCCAGTACGAACTGCAGGTTTATGTAAGCAGCTCCCTCTCCTATTTTCCAAATCTTTAATAATGTGCTCTTTGCCAGGTTATCTGGGTGTTCATCTTTCTGTTATATTCTGGCTTGTTGCAGTTACCAAAGAAAACGTATATTATCACTTGGAATGAAATATATATACACAGGCAGAATGAATTTATGGAGTGAAATATGCGTATGTGTATATAGCACATACTGAAACAAGCTAAAAGGAACGTTTTGAGACATTTGACAGTGTTAATATTGATTACTGAATAGATTAAGAGACAGCCACAAGAGGCTTTGTCAGGAGATCAAACTTTACCTGTGTGACAGTGTTAATAGTATGAGACATGAACATTCATCAACAAAACAGTTTCAGCTGCTTGGCAAAAAGCATTGCATCTCTGAAGTGTTTTGTCATACAGCTTCTTCCACCTAACAAATCATGGTGTTATACAGTTAAACTTGCTCATGGCAAGGAGAAGAATGTTTCCAGCAGGAGGCTGTATCAGTAAGGTTCTTGATTAAGGAATTCTTCAAAGATATTTGTTATTTAGTCTGCATAATTATCATATTATTGATAGAAAGGTGGCGACAAGAATGTTAGAACCAGCTGGGTTGGATCAGTGGTCCATCTGGCCCGTCTTGTCTCGTGCAGTAAGTGACCATACTAGACTTTACGTGGGAATATAAAACCTCAGTGTAGAAGATTTTTCTGATACATATTCTTCCAACTGTAAGTGTTCAGTAACTTCTCCAGGAGAGGTATGAATTTGAGACCTGAAAAAATCACTGCCTACACAAAACAAAACCCCATACGACTGGTAAGACTAACGTATGCAGAATAGCCATTCCATGGACAACTGAAGAGTTGGTTCAGATTTATGTCAAAATCAATGATGAACATCTTTAGGTTCGATTAATGTGAGGATTAGTTGAAGCTTTTGTCCTAACCTTCTGTCTCAGTCCACAGCTCTGCTTTTCAGTCTAGATTGTAACATCTGTGTTAATAATAAAAAAAACTCTTAATTTTCCAGAAATCTTGTTGATGTCACTCAATGGACATTCCAGTGGAATTAAAAAAAAATGCAACATCTGCAAAATAATTAGTATATGACCCGTAGTAGGGGAGCGCTTAGGAAGCAGTACATTTGCATTCTGGCCCAGATCCAGATGGTCTCCTTCCAATTAGAAAGAGCACAAGGAACTTTCCCCTTACTGTTAGCTCCTGATTCAAGGCTGAGAGAAAAACAATTGCTCCTAGAAAGTGCTGTAAGTACAACATAAAAAGGGAAACAGCATCTCAGCAAAGGCATAATGTGAATATGGAAAAGGATCGAGAAAGATGCAGATAATTTGGATAGCTAGCTGTTTGATGATGGTGTCTTACCGATAAACTTCATTATTTGGGAGATTCTCAAGACAGGTGACATTTGGGGAATATTATGAAGAGGTCCCTATCTCCCTGATATTACCCCAAACAGAAAAAGCTGGAGCAAGAGACTTGGATTTTGAACTATCAAAACTGTTGGCATTTTGAAATGCCATTTGTGTTCTGATAAAAAGGTCAGCATTTTCTTATTTATTCTAACATTGTCAAAACATTATTTTTTAGAACTTTTTGGTAAAATTCTCCTATTTCATCTTTCTGCCTAAAATTGGATTTCAAAAGATTTTGAAATATTTTTGTTTTCACCAAGATGAATATCCTGCTTTTGAGCAGTACTAGTCTGTACATTTTACTTTACAGTTTAGCTGATCTGTATCCTACAGAGGGGCTCTGCACTGAAAATTAATGCCGAGTCCATTGGCTATATAATAAACGCCAACAGCTGTCAAAAGCAGAGTGAAGCAAAAGGGGGAAAAAAAGACAGTAATTGTCTTATAAGAGCGCCTCATGGTAATTCAAGAAACATTCTGCAAATTCCACCTCAGTGGGGTATGAAATAAAACCCACATTATGACAGACTGGGAAAACCTGGGGTGGCCCAAAGATACTTTCTCTAGGATGATTTCTTTCTCTATTTTTATTTTCTGATAGCTTCCCTAACTCTAACAAAAGTAGAAAAAAATTGGAGACAGGAAAATGTATGACCATGGTAAAGAAAAAAAGAAGGGGAAAAAAATCTTTTGCAATATCAGATAATCTTGAAATACAATAATATATCTTGCAAGCCTCTGAGATCTATAGCAGGCTTATAACTGATCAATTGTCCACCCAGGTTTACAAGAAAAATAAAGACCACCGTAGTTCATAAATCAACATTTCTTAAGTTACTTGTATGTTTTCTCTCTCCTGAAGGTTAGTGATTTTAAAAGGAAGCTATAAAAATCAACACATTCAATGAAACTGAGGCATACTAGCAAAGGAGTATTTGCAGGTGCATGTATATATAAAGAGGTGATATATCTATGTACTATATACTAGGTAACCATAATTCGGTTGTGAATTTCATTATATAACAAATGGCCGTTGATGTCTATAAAAGCAGCAAAGTATTTTGATCCCATGTTTTTTGACACTCTCATTGACGGTTTTATTTTTATAGAGGTCCAAACGTACCTGAGCCTTAGAGAACAGGTTTACTTTTCTGTTTTTAACTGGCCGCCATGGAGAGTTTTCTCTGACTTTACACTGAAGTCAAAATGTTGGAGGGACATAGATATCTGTGAGGATTCCATAAGCAGCGATAGTGACTTTGCAGTACTAGGTGTATGTATTTCTGAACCAGGTGTTACAAATCGCTGGACCAAGTCAATGGTTTGTTCTCTCTTTGGGAGGAATGAACACCCCAGGTCTTTAAGCACATAACTAGGTGCATTCCCCAACGTTTTCCCTGTCTTTTTAATAGGGCTGCCAGGAGAACTAGGAGGTTCCATGGCTTTACTGGGGCAACATGAAACACAGCTCTATAACTCTGCTCTACCCGAAGCACCCTCAGGTGTGCGGCAATCCCAAGGGTACCTTTTTCACCTCTCTCCTTACAGGAGACTGGGACTGTACCTGTCAGTTATGGCCCACCCTGCTACCAGGTGGGACTCTTTGAGATTCAAAGTTTAGTGGGAAATACACCATCTTCAGTCCAGGGATGAAGGTGAGACTGCAGCATCTGTCTGTCTGGTTATTGTGCAGTGCTCTTTGCTGAAGGTCAATGCTGAAGCTCCTAGTTTGCAGTAGCTGCAGCGGTGTCTGGTTTCACAGCAGGACAAAAATTCCTCTCTGAGGTCCTCAAGGCTCACCACCCAGCTTAGCTGGGGATCTAAAGCAGCAGGAGCTTGATTTGCCATCATTCAGCAAGGCAGAGCTGTGTGTAAACCCATATCCATCAATCACCAATTTTTTTTCTAATCCACTTGCTCATATTGCCTCCTCCGTTTGGCTTTGCATTTTTGTTCCCTTCGTTGTATAGAGGTGTTAACAGTTGTAGAGACACCAGCCAGTCATGGGTATCTGTGTGTTGCATGCACAAAGAGGTTTTAAGAAAAAAATTGAGAAGTAAAATGGAGTTGTGAGATTGGGCTCTGTACTGTTGTGTGTAAATTTTAGGTTCCAGGCACTATAATATCTGGCTTTTGAATCTCTGTTATTTGTCTTTTCTGTATTAATTTAGACACTTAAGTAACACCTGAGCTAAATTTTGTCTTTCAACCCCTCAAAACAATGCCCTCCCAGGATCAGCACTCAGTCACTCTGAGCCTCCTTCTGTCCTCCTTTCTTATAATCCTACTTCCTCTGGTTTTTTTCATATTGTAAAAATTCCCCTGCATGTCTGTTCAGCTAATTTCCTAAGCTCTTCTCCTGAGTTCCCTGGGAGCCCACCTCCCATTCATCCTCAGCAAGCTCTCAGCCCCTAACTCCATTATACACCCTAAATTAAAAGGGGAAAAAAAATTGCTCTTCAGCTTGCTGAAGGGCCAGATCACTAGTATTTTTGTAATGGTCTGGATGCCCCATGCCATCCCCGCAGTGAGTGCTGGAAGCCATGATGAGCTGCCAAGGCTTTAAGGGGGACAAATCTCTGGATTTCTGAGCAGCTCACTGCCTGGGTTGGTTGCTTTCTATGTTGCACCTGAAATTTGAAGAGAAAATTGTGTTTTCACAGGAGAAGAAAACATACCTGACAGTTTTGAATACTGAAAGATAGCTGTGGCTGAGCAGTGCAACTAAGGTAGCTTTGTAAAGTTGCTTTGCAGTATTGACAGCCAGTCAGTCTAGTTGCTTAATCCAAATACCTTTACAGTTGGAGTATGTTGCCAGAAAAAGGAAATCAGCTCTTGAGGTGCATTATCTCCTTTCAAGACTGTCCTGGGGGCACTTACTCATTATCCTGGAATAAAACAAATGAAAGATTTCTTTAAAACAATATTGTTCAATCCATTTAGAATCCCTGGAGCTGAGTATTTTACATTTCTGTGGCTTGATAAAATAAAACCAGCAATTAGTTTACACGTATTTATCGTTTATGGTTCTTTCCTTCTCTTTGCAGCTCATTTTGAATACTATAATCCTGACAGATTAACTTTCCTACTACAAAAATTATTATTTCCTGGAACTATGAATGAAATAGGAGTACATGTGTTCACTATGACTGATGGAGGGAAATGTCATTCTGCTAGATAGTATTTTAAGCGGATTCCCTCACAAAAAAAAAAAGCAAGCTGTAGACAAATATTCATGTGTCTATTTGCTTCTGTGTATGTATGCTATTTCTTCACCAACAGTTTTTGAATCTGATCCATTTTAACTAAATCTGAGAGGGGATAAATCTTTCATGAAGATCAGTGAAAACATGTAGCATGAGAGGGAAAAAATACCCCAAGAAGGCACTGGTCGGGAGAATGGCTGCAGCGGGGCTGCAGCACACCAGAGAACCCAAATGGGGCAGAGGCTTAAAAAAACCTCATCCAGGGAGAAGTGCCATCGGACCTCATGACAAACCAGGAGACAGAAAATCTGTACCATTCGCTTTATCCAAAGCTTGTGGGACTCCTTGCTTTAGAGCATATAAGAGGCTGGTTAAAAATCTGATTATGGTAGATGATACTGATTTGCAGTTTCTCCATTTGAAAGTTTTCCTTAGCCCTGATCCCAGACTCTCAGATGATTGCTGGCACTGCTAGTGACCGTCTGCATAGCCAGATATGACACAGAGAACACTGAACAACACAAAGAATAAATAAAAAGCTTTTTTTTCCCTCCCTGGAGGACAATCAGTGCTATAAATTTGATCTAGTTTAGGAAGTCACCGTGCAGGAAAATAGTATTAGAAATTTTACCTGCTGTCTTAAAATGACAGAAATTTTTTCACCTCCTTGGCATTTCTCTCTTCTTTGTATCTCTGCTTTGTACACGTGGGATGGTGTTCAGTCAAAGAATCACAAAGCCCAGGGTATAAAGTCAGTGTAGTATTGAAGTCTCTTTTTCACTGGCTAGGTATCCATGCCTGCTATACGGAGCTCTTACAGGCTTATTTCTGGCACAGCCCAAGAAAGTTGTACCTAAAGGTGAATCTGCAGGGTGTGCAGGTTGACTACCTCCTTCTTCAAACTGTGGTTCTGCATCTCGTGACCTGAGTTATAAAGCTGTTTAAAAATGTAGTTACTAAAAATTGAGGCCTTTGGTGGAAACTCAACTGTTTGACCCACTTTGGCTGAAATGTTTATATCTGCAGGGTTTTGGTGTTTCTTTCAGCAAAGGTAACAGTTTTCCCTTTAAAAATATCACTCCATCAAAGATCCATCTCATTTTGATAGAAATTGTCAGTAAACAAATAAAATTAATTTGTGATTCTCACAGACTGTTTTGACTGGGAAATTTTCTTCTATAATCAGAGATTTTAAGGCCAGAAAATACCACTGTGGCAGTTCTTGTAGGTAACACAAGTGACAGAACCCGAGATGGTTCCCATTCTGCGGGCTGCATTTTCACTTTGCATGCATTTTTCCTGTGCTAATAAAAGAACAGAATAATCTCAAAACCTAGAATGTCTGTTGCGTCTTTCTGATATTACACCCGCTCTTAAGCTTTTCTATAATGCAATCTTTGATCTGCTCTACTTTTGCTAAGCATTTCATGTCCTGAACCTATCCTGCTTGTAAACCTTTTAATTTGCAAAAAAGTAGCTAATTTCAACCTTTTTTTCAGAATGATTTTCTGTAAATCTTGCTTTTAGCATTCTATTGTTGTTAGTGATGATTTTGGTTTACCTTAATGACATTGAATCTTCTGTATTTTGTCCTTTTCACACAAATAATTTTCATCTGAGACAAAAGACCAGCTACTTCTGGAAAACAGTATAGCTGCGGAGGTGCCAGAGAACTGCCTGGATTATCTGCACAGGTTATGTGAGCGGATACATGGCACTCTCCTTTCTAGCTCTTGTGGGCAGCGGCAGTAGGTTTCAATTGTAGCATTTTCCTCCAGGACTTGCCCGTTGCACTTCCTACTTTGCTTTATGTTGACTTTCAGGGGGAAAAAAGGAAAAAGCACACAGATGTTGGGTGAGCCGGTGCGTATGCAGCACTCCAGTTTGCATGTGAAGCAAACTGGAAGGAATGTTGCCCTCAGCTGAACGGAGAGGTGGGCTGCACGGGCACGCAGCTGCAAACGGGTTGTGTGATGTGGGAGCCTGTGCACGCCATGCGGAGCTGTGCTTGGAGATGTTCAGCCTCCCTCCCATGGTAAAACTGCCAGCGTACAAACACTGCTTGAGCTGATAGTTCTGGGCCTTTCTGAATAGTAAAATTTACATTCCCTTCTTGAACAGCGTAGTACATAACTTTCCCATTGAATACGCCTGGGCTATTTTCATTTTGTAATTGCCATCCTTACAAATTTACTGTTTGCCATTTTGTTTGCACTAGCAAGTTTGACCATAAAATATTATCAAAGCCTTTGTAGCTTGTTTTACAGAGGATTGTTTCAGGCCTAGATATAATATTTGGGATCTGCAGCAAGAGATATGGCTTTCAAGAGACATCCCGACACTGACTTGGCATTCGTGTCCCACCTGCTGAATGCCAGTGGGATCCTGTCCATTGCTTTCACAGGCTTTGGATCCCACCCAGAGCATTCTCAAAGACGGGTGGGAACTGGGAGCGTGGGCTGGATTAGGAAATCACAAACACTTTTGAGAGAGGTTTTCTTTTCCATCAAAATTAAATTTTTGTCGACATTTTCTGAACAGCTCAAACAACAACTGCCCTGGAAATTAGAGAGTTTATATCATCCTGTACAGTAATTTGTGCTACACTCCCAAATTGAATTTTCATACTGTAATGTATTCTAAATAATTTTAAACCCTCATCATAAACCTTACCAATTATCAGAAAATTAAAGGAGAGTTTTCTTTAAGAGTTTACTTTATATTACACTAATTTCCTTTAAAATCTAGGATACATGTTTCTAAGACCTTTATACTATTTCATAGCACTGTGATGGTTACTATCGGTTGCTGTCTTATGCTACTGTGATGTTGGAGTTTTGCAGCAGTTTTTAATGTTTTTCTTCCTCTTTAAACAGAATCAAAACCTCAGTGTCTATTTTCCTTTGCCCATGTTTTTTTGTTTCCAAATTGTAGCAAAACAGCTTTATCTTTTCCTTCTCATGCAGTGTGTATGTTCAAAGACTGTTGTGTTTTTGGCTAAAAATTCCTAGCAAACTAGAACACAGGTATTTTTGCCCCATTTTGACCATTCATCTTAATCTGCTGCTGTTTGTTTTCACTGATAGCACTGTCCTTTCCTCTAACAAAGCATATATTCATATGCATCCTACTTACTCTACTGATCACCTTGGGTGCTTACCAACACTTGCTCCTGCTGTCATTTCCTCGCTGATATAACCAGGAAGAAATCCCTCTGCCAGGTCCTTTGTGGCTCCGTAGGCCACGTGTGGCTCTGCAAGGTGGACTTTCTAAGTACCAGAAAGATTAAAATCAGCATCTGCTACTTAAAGCATCTTGTATTCCTGTTGTAGGTTTTATTCTGGTGAGTACTCCAAGTCAAACAATATCATGGTTGTGAATTGTTGTCTCGCTTGCAGCCTTCTTTCTCATTCTTGGCTTCTGTCCTAGAACGGGATCCAGAGCAGTTACTGACTACAGCGATACAAAGGAAAACACACCACAAAAGAAAACAGTTGCACAATCTGCTTGCAAGCACACTGCTCCTGTTGTGTGTTTCTGCTGAGCTGGCGCCCAAAATACAGGTAATTTAAATCCCCAGAATTAAAAGTAAAAAAACAAACAAGCAAACAAAAGTTGAACTCCTTATAATCTCTTCCTTTTTGGAGAAAGAGGAAACAGAAGGGAAAAATCTTTTAGGTATTCACTTTAAGTGCTCTTGAGACTAAGAACCATGACTGAGAAGCACTTAAAAATCCTCATAGCCCTTAATCTGCTCAAACTGCAGCGTTAGTAAAACTCTGCCCAGCACTCATCTTACCTTCTTACCTCCTCTCAAGAGGACACCAGACCTCTGTGCAAGGGAGATTACTGCTTGCAAGCGAGGCAACCTTCTCCAAAATTTGTGCCTGAAATGACCTTGAGGATTTGGTTGTAAACCCCATTTCTGGTGCTCTTTACTGAACCTCAATAACTACAGCAGTGATCCAGGCAGGAGCCTTTTTCTGGGACTACTAATGGATGTCCTAAATTAGAAATGATACACTGGACTTCCAAATAAAAGAAATCTAATTGACTTTCCTAGAAATCTGGATGATTCCCCCATGGAAGCACAGAAAGGTTTATCAGCTCCCCAGACAAGGGACAGCGTGTCCCCTTCTGTCTTACCACTGCAGGAGGAAAACAAGAAAGGAAAGTATAGCCCCACTGAAGACAAGTGGAGTTTTGTTTAGAAATGGTCTTCAGGAGATGGCAAAGGGAAATAACAGTGATATCTAGTTATCAACAGGAAATGGAAGGAGAGAAGAAACATATTT
>NW_008794520.1:1568864-1582762 GCF_000699145.1 Aptenodytes forsteri
GAAAGTTTTATCAGCTCCCCAGACAAGGGACAGCGTGTCCCCTTCTGTCTTACCACTGCAGGAGGAAAACAAGAAAGGAAAGTATAGCCCCACTGAAGACAAGTGGAATTTTGTTTAGAAATGGTCTTCAGGAGATGGCAAAGGGAAATAACAGTGATATCTAGTTATCAACAGGAAATGGAAGGAGAGAAGAAACATATTTATTATTATTATTATTATTATTAATAAAAATAATAATAATTTACTATTTTAAGTAACTACAAAAACAGGTAGAAATGAGACTAAGAACAATGTGCAGAGGAGATGGAAGCAGAAGTTGCACATGAAATTGGTTTTTTGAGAGAATTGAAAGCTGTAAGAAATTACATCTCAAGATGAAGGCATGCCTAGAGAGGAGAGATATTACAGCAAAATTAAAAGATACATTAAGGAAAAGTATTCTAAGAAAAACTGGGCGAACCTCATGAAGTTCAACAAGGCCAAGTGCAAGGTCCTGCACATGGGTCAGGGCAATCCCAAGCACAAATACAGGCTGGGCAGAGAATGGATTGAGAGCAGTCCTGAGGAAAAGGACTTGGGGGTGTTGGTTGATGAGAAGCTCAACATGACCTGGCAATGTGCGCTTGCAGCCCAGAAAGCCAACCATATTCTGGGCTGCATCAAAAGAAGTGTGACCAGCAGGTCGAGGGAGGCGATTCTCCCCCTCTACTCCGCTCTCGTGACACCCCACCTGGAGTACTGTGTTCAGTTCTGGCGCCCCCAACATAAGAAGAACATGGACCTGTTGGAGCGAGTCCAGAGGAGGGCCATGAAGATGATCAGAGGGCTGGAGCACCTCTCCTATGAAGACAGGCTGAGAGAGCTGAGGTTGTTCAGCCTGGAGAAGAGAAGGCTCTGGGGAGACCTTATAGCAGCCTTCCAGTACCTGAACAGGGCCTACAAGAAAACCGGAGAGGGACTTTTTACAAGGGCATGTAGTGATAGGACAAGGGGTAATGGCTTTAGACTGAAAGAGGGGAGATTTAGATTAGATACAAAGAAGAACTTCTTCACTATGAGGGTGGTGAGGCACTGGAACAGATTGCCCAGAGAGGTGGTGGATGCCCCGTCCCTGGAAGTGTTCAAGGCCAGGTTGGGTGGGACTTTGAGCAACTCGGTCCAGTGGAAGGTGTCCCTGCCCATGGCAGGGGGATTGGAACTAGATGATCTTTAAGGTCCCTTCCAACCCAAACCATTGTGTGATTCTATGATTCTATGAAATACAGACACTGAAATGTACCAAGAGAAAAGGCAGACAGCAAACAGGGCAGAAAGCATAACAAGAAGGAAAAGCATGGACTAAAAGGAGATGAGATTGACTGACTGACTATCCTAACACTCAGCTGAAGTTTGATGCCACCTTTTTTCTGTTGCAAGTGTAAATACACTGGCCTTCACTTATACATACATCTCTGGACATATATTGGCAGATGACATTTAACACTGGCAAATTCAGCATGTGAGGATTTTCTGAATGAGGAAGAACCAGTGTCTCAGGTTTAAGCTACTCCCACTTACCTCTCTGCTTAGGTCATGTGCGGTGCACAAGATATTTTTCTGCAATGTAATTATTTTTGCTACTTTAAATGGGATAGATGATACAAATCTTAATCAGAATGTAAAAGGGAGATTATGGTAGTTTCAAGCTTCCTCCCTGACCCCCAAAACTCCTGTGTCAAACAGAGGCCAAAGTGGGGCAGCCAGTGTTAAAAACAGATATAGGATAGACTAGGATTCAGGAATGATGCTGTGTTTTCACTGTGCAGCTGATCGTTCCTCTGCCATCACCTCTTGCCTCATCACTGAGGGTTTGGTGAATGAATGCAAGCCTGTTTTCTCTGTTTCCAGCCCCAGTCCTGTGCTTGGGAAGGACACTGTGTTGCTTAAAACATTTGCCTGGGGTCAGCAGCAATTCCCTGCTCTGCTGCCAACTACCCATGCAACCGTGGGCAAATCCCTTTGCCTCCCTGAGTCCCAGGTCTGAGGCAGCATATCCAACCGGCTGCTATGGGAGCGAATGTGTTAAAGCTTCTCAAATACAGGGCTAAGGGGGAGTCAAGTGTGTTTAGCCTCATCCTGGCTAAAACCTCCAGTTCCCAGTGGCACTTGAAAGTGTTGAGGCAAGTGAGAAGTTAGCGGCAAAGCCTGGTTTTTGGCTGCTGCAATGTCAGGGGCAAGGAATTGGGGCTAGAGGAGCCCACTTGGACGCACAGCTGTGCAAACTGCTTCACTGACCTTTGCAATGTCCCTCGCTGTGCACTTGCCTTTCCCCAGCTCAGCCACATCTCTGTTGTTCCAACACCACCTCTACTTAACGCCAAGCTGGGCCCAGCGCTTTGTTAGGTCTCTCCTTGGCACTGGCACCGGAGACACTTTGCTTCCCTCTTATCTGGCCTCCTTGCTTCACCTTTTCTCTATTGCCCGCATTATTATACCACAGATATATTACCTTGGGATCAAAACAGTCCCTCTCCACACATATGTAAATTCTAAATTACCTCATCGTTAATCTAGGAAACAGGCAGCTTTCCATATTAGCCGGCAATCTGTTCCTCTACAGCATTGTGGTTCAAAGAGGAACCCGTCACCCTCGGCCCCCCTGGTCGGGGAGCCCCGCGCTGTGCCAGATGCCCAGCTCCCAGTGGCCGTCCTGACCCTGGTGTACCAGGGTGCCGGTGCTCCCACACATTGACAGGTGATCAACAGAGGTTTCTGCCATTTAGAGAAGTGCGATGGGGAAACTTTGTAAAATCACCCCCTCTGGGCACCGCAGTTTTACCTGGTTACCCTGGTTATCTGCTTTCAGATGCCTTTTTGCACTGGAAGTTTTAGTGCAACTAAACCGGGTGCCATGCTGTGGTGTGGCCATTAAGTTCATCCTATTTTTGTGCTCCTGTTACAGCAGACTGTCAATTAAACTGATTGTTCACATGCATTTTCATGTGCTGCATGCTTATATATTAGTGCACCTAACAGGAGAACACAAGAAGCATGTGCTCAGTGACAAATTGAAATGCGAGGGAATAAATTAGCATCTTCCTTTAAAAAAAGCTTGCTTTATTAACATGTGTTTTGTTCAAAACTGGAGAAATTCAGGTATTCATGTAAATGTAAGCAATTGAATTATCTTCAATATTCCTTGATAGCGATTGAGTAACTGGTATTGTTTCCAATGTATTTCACAACTGGTTGCCTTGAAAAACCGCTTATTGGTATATGATGTTTACCATTAACTGAGAAAATGATCTGGTGCCTGAATACAGAATTATCGAAAGGGTGTTTATTGTCTTCTTGCTGTCTTCCCTACGATTTAAAAAGGCATGAACAAAACAGCCTGAGTAATGGCCTCTTAAGGTGCTATTTTAATTCTCAGCCACTAGTGAGTGCTCTTGAATAGTTTTTCAAGGTAGAGTCCTTGAACCCCCCTGAACTGCAAAGTCTGAATCTCTGGTTTGAATTTGTTGGAAGCAGGAGAAAGAATGCGATTTATAAGGGGGGAAAAGTGGTGCCACCAGTGTGGAGGCCACTTCCCCGAATGGGGCGAGAAACGGGGCCACGGCAGCAGATGGACTGGCAGGGACTTGGCTTTATTAGTGAGTGGCATTAAAAATAAAACAACAGTGCTGACAATCTCTGCAGCTTGCAGTCACTTTTATTTTGCCCACTGGTAATCCTGTTTAAAATATCTGCAGCTATCTCAGAAGTTTCCATTTCAGCCTACTTGTACCTGTTGTTACTTGTTTTGTCTTGTGTGTGTCTGCGTGCTAGCTTGCAAATTTAGACACTTATGCAGGCTAAGTAAACAGCAAATGCTGGGTGTTAGCCTGGGCTGAAGTCTGAGCCTTGTACAAACAAACCTAGTTATAACTGGCTGAAAAGGTAATGATTTATTTAGATTTAGAAGTTGTAAATTATGGACACACGCAACTAAAGTTTTTGACGTGCAACTTCACCAAGTGAATATTTTTATGTTGACTGAGGCTTGATACTGCCCTAATAATGAAATTAAGACTTTGTATTTACATGCTTGAACAGAGGCCGAGATATTAATTAATTGAAGAGAGACAATGGAAACCTCTAGCAGTATGTGATAACGTTTGTGCACCCAGCAGTGCCAGTTTAGAAGATGGATGAAGCATTGCTGAACGTGCTAAACTGTTCCTTCTCTTATGGGATAAAAAAAGTCTGTAAAACTGGGTGGTTCAGATATCCAAGTTACTTTAAAAATTCTGCTTAAAGGAAACAAGCTCTTTTGCTTTTGATTCTTAGTTAGTCATTACCAGTTAACTCCAGCACTCATTTTCCCCCACCCCCTCACCCTGCACAATTCATACTCATTGTAATTAATTTTATGGCCTTTTTAGCAAAGGGAGACCTCTACATTTTATGCTACATTGCACAAGCAATTGAAAGTTGCAGATGAAAAAAACCCAAGCACCAAATGTTTAGCAGGTTTTTATTCTATTTTAAATGAGCAACCTATTTAAATCAATTATCAGCTTAAAATGAGCAGCCTGATCTAATTAGTGTTAGCCCCTGGTGGGTTAATGAATGAAAGGGAGGTGCTGGGCAGATGTGCTTTCCCCCAGGATATTCTTCTACTGACCACATTGACACAGAAACCTTCTAGGTGGGAGAATTTTATCAAACAAAATTGCTGAAAACAAGAATTATAAGATGTAGAATTATTAATTCTATTAGCAGAACAATGTGTTATATGGCTTTGGGGTCTTTGCTTTAGTTGTGTGGGGGGTTTTGCCAGACTTTTTAAGACAGGATTTGTTAGTGTGAGATAAGTCATTACAAATCCCAAATAAATTACTTTTAGAATTAGCATGCAAATTCGTTTCTGTAAGACACAAGAATTAAACATACTTATGGAAAATGCCAACCAAAATCTTCAAAAAAAACTTGGTCAATAAGCATAGATCAGCTTCTACCTATCCCTCCTGTTCCTCTCTCCCAGTTCTCAGTTCCCCAGTTACTGAAACATAATGTCCTTTGAGCTTTATTATGTAGCCAATTAGTAATTTTAATATAGTACATGCAAGTAGAAAATACGATAAGTAACATTAAGTGTGGCAAAGGGATAAAATGATGCTGTTGATGAATGGTCTTATTTTCTTATCCCTTTGATGCATTTGCTGACTGTTCCACTGTGAGTACACAGATGTTTGCATTTTTGGAAGATGACATTTCTGGAACCAAATGCTAAGTTTCTGGTAAATATTACAGTTTGTTACTGTGCAGGATTTCTAGGTTTCTTATTCTGGTTGTGGCTTTTAAAGCGGGTCCCACTGCTTTCCCTTCTCTCCCTGTTTTCTTCTGCCCGTGTGGGTCCATAAAGATGAGCGGGTCACACCATGAACTGCGAGGTACCCCCAGGAGCCCGTCTGCTGCTCTCTCCAGCGGGGGCTGTATCCTCTTCCAGCTGGGGGGTTGCCTTTTGCTTTTACAGGTATAATACTGGTTTTACAGATTCTCCTCAGTCTGCTCAGAAATAGATTTATATAGACATGAGAGACTATAAAATTTACAAATATTCTCAAAAGGCAACAAAAATATATTGACATATTGACACTTGTGTGTTATTCCTGGATCCTCGGCCTCTGCTAGATGAATAATCAAGGCTTCCTAAATTTCTCTGTTTAACTGGGACAAATAAACAGATGTTGATGAATTATAAAGCTGTAGAACAAACTCTGGCGTGTTTGATGGTAGAGAGCCTGCTTTAAATGTAGAAAAACTCCCTTGTTGCTGTTTTGAAACATTTTGAATGTTTTTAAATAGTCCACACAGTATATGAAGTGCAATGGTCTGACGGTTATGGGACACTGAGGCTTCAGCAAAAATAACTGGTTTACTAGAGAACTTTTTTCATTGCTTTGCTCAGTGGTATGCACACATGTCTGTCAGAAAAGGTCAAAAGGACTTTTAGAAGATGGGTGTGAAGATGTCCTTTTAAAATGTCCAAATATGTGTATCAGCAGATGTATAAAAAAGCAACTGCACAGAAGCAGCTGCTGACCCACTTGCTCTTCCCAGGTTTTCTATTTCTTTTTTACTTCCATATTACAGGTGCTTTTCTGAAATTTCAAATCTTGTGCCTTTGTAATTTTAAGACAAATGTTTTCGTTAGTACAGAAGGGCTTGTAAACAGACTGAATACACATAATTACACAATATTTATCTGGATGTTTTAATGTGGAAGGTTTAAAACATTTGCTAAGTGACATTGGCATGCTTTGAAAAGACTAAATAAACCGCAGTGTGTCATTTGAAAAGTACATGAGAAGTATGTTTTGGTTTTTTTAATTCAAATGCTAGCTTCAAGTTTTTTGAGGAGAATATCTACTGCCTTTTGGGGAGAGAAACCAAGAAAAATAACTTCTGAGGGTTTTTTTCTCCTTTTGAAAGTGAAATTAGAACCTGATAGATAATCATAGTTTCACCATGAGTTATTACAATGATTTATTCAATTAACCTCATGAATATAAGCCCTATCATTAAATAAGCTAAATTTGAGTGCAACAATTACAACTTTTGCTAACTGGAAGCAGTGCAAGTATTAAGTGTTTAAATATACCAATATTGGAGCATGATAATTTTTAAACATAATTACCTCTTTTATTATATTTTGATTAGATTAAAATTAATGCATTATTAAGCCATGATATGTTCTACCATCTAGACCTCTGTATAGACAACGGTAGGAGTTCCCCCCCTCACACACCCTTTTCTCAGGTCTAAATTAATTAAATTCCCTTTAATTATAATTTACTAAAAAGCTCCACTTTTACCACTATGATGTCTTTTGAACTTTGAAATTCAAAAAAAAAAAAAAAAAAATCCCAAACCCTTAAAATGGTCTTTTGCGGGAGAAGTGAACTGTCAGCGAATTCAGGCAAAATTAATTATTTCAGCTTGATAAACCTTTTCATCTATTTGACTCCTTATACAGAAAAGCCAATTAATAATGTCAAACATGCTTTGCCTCCAGGGACCAGCGGGTTGTAATGAGTGTGTTTACTGCGGAGTGGCTATAGCAGAAAGAGCCGCGTGTAGCGGCGCTCTAATCGCGCCACACCTGTCAAGCTGAGTCTCATTATCTGTGCACCAAGGGCAAACCTCATTTTGTCAGGAGTGGTTTTCGAAGAACTAACAACTGCCTGGGGAAGCATACAGGACTGTCGGCCAGTAGACGAGTCACTTAATTACCAGTCAGAGCAGCAGAAGTGAATTCCTGATGTTCTTTAGTACCGACCCAGCTAATCACCAGGATGTGCGTCTCACCTTATCAGGGTGCCCGGACCAACCATTCATTTTCAGCATGAAGCCAATTCACCGCTTTTCTCTATGCTCTAATAGGCAAGGATGGATGATGTTGCTCGGTACACAGCTATTCATCAAATGCACGTTATCGCGCCGGTGTAACCGATCTGATTGCCTCTTCCCCTTCCGATTATTAGCTGATGACGGGATGGCTCTTGGCGAGGGGATGGCCACCTCTGGGGTGACCTCAGAGCTCCCTCTGAAACGTGCATGCACACATGCAAACACAGCTCTGTAAGACGAATGAAGGGCTGACCTTGGAGTGGATTATATTTCGAAAGCCGTGTATACACATTACCTAAGCCCTCAGAACTTCCCCGTGGGATAAATAGTATTATCCTTACTTTACATATTGGGAATGGAGACAAACTTCTGGTCTGTGACAAACCGATTTAGCTCTCCACGGAGCGGTGGAGGAGCACAGTGTCCTTGCACAGGGGAACTCCTGAAGGACTCCGTGCTGCTGTGGTGCCTCCCATAACTCCAGAGCTGCAGTGTCTCCACACTCTTTGGACCCTGGGACCATCTCTTCAGCACTGCAGCTTAGCCTGTTTGTAGCTAAAGCAAGTGGGAATTAGGAAATGCAAAAGGCCTATTTTTTTTCTCCCCAGGAGCTGAGCGTGTTGGGCTCTCCCTGAGCACACTCGGAGCAGTATCAGTTCAAATGCACAATGTCCTGAGGTGCAAGCAGGTGCCAGTTCCCTGTTCAGGTGAGCCTCCTCGTGGCTTTCACTGGGTTTCTGAGATAACCAAGGATGGGAGGAAGGGGCCGGTGAAGGCAGCATTAGAATTGGAGAGATCCCAGCGCAGACTACTGGACTGCTGCATTTCCTCATTGCCATGTATTTTTAGCAATACTGCTCTCTATACCGCACATACTGCTGTTTTTAGGAAGTTGATTCTTACTCTATTTGCAGATGACAAATGATAAGCAAAAAATGCAATGCAGGAAAGTTTTGCTTAGCATATGCTAAACTAACTGATGTGAGACTATCCCGAAATTCTGGAGTGCTAATAGGTTATCGGAAAATCCAAAGTGACTGCCTGTCAAGACACATTTTGCACTTTATTTATTGCAGAATAGCTGCAGAAGTCAAAAGGTCAGTTTATCGGCTATGTAAAAAAAGAAAAAAAAACCAAAAAAACATGTAAAAAAAGCAAAAAGCTCCATAAACACTGAAAAATAAAATAAGCAGAAGAACTTCCCCCCCCCTCCCCCAGCAAAGCCACCACCAAAAAATGATAGAACAGATTTATGAGACAGTTCTGTTAGATGACATCTTATCTTCTTCATGCCTGATGGTTGGAGGTGTGGGGGGGGCGTTTGAAAACAAATACCCACAGAGTATTATCTGGACTTCATCTATGTGACCACACCTTTATTTTGTATTGTAGAAGTAAATTGTCATGTTCTGAAATGACAGCTGCGGTCACCTGCCGCCAGCGTTAAGCCACGTGTTCTGTGCGGTTAAGCAAAGTGAGCTCTTTAATTCTAGCCAAATTAATGCAAGCTTACAAAATAAGAGGGAGATGAGAGGAGGAAGAAAGATGGAGGGAACCACAACTACTCAAACATCTGTGTCTTAGTGTCAGACAGCCATATGCAGGAAAAAATTCGTTTCCCTTGTGCCATAGCTTATCCGCTGGGGAGGAGATTATGGCAGTCAAATGAAAACAACTACAGACTGTCAGCATAAAAATGTCCCCAGAGTAGGTTGTGAGCAAGAGGAGCTGGGACCAGGTCAGCAAGATTATATCCATGTGGATTCCTATTCTCCACTGAACTATCACAGTTTCAACGAGCCAGCACAGCACTGGAGACTCGCTGCCTGGCCAGGAGAGCTGTGCAGCCACACGGCTTCTCTCTGTATTTAGCTCTGGGGACACATATCATACCAGGTAGATGTTTATCAGAGAAACTACTGGGGAATGGTGGAACCCAGGGCTACAGATCACTGTTAAAATACTCCTGTCTTGCCCTGCATTTCCTTTCTTAGGGTGCGGTCTAGCAAAGCAGTTAAACATGCTGAAGTCAAACTTACTACTAGTATGTCTGTGCAGAGAGTAAGATCTAGTATTTCACTTCAATTTAAGGCAACCTTGCTGATAGGGCTTTGCACGGCCAAAATTAGTGGAAAGCAGCAGAAGGAATAAAAGCAATGGGCTGGGAAAAAGAGGACCTGGGTTAGCCAGTAAAACAGAAATGAGCCTTGTAGCAGAGGAAAAACAGATGCTTTGTATTGATTGTTCATCCTCAGTCTTATCATGACTTTCAAGCTGTGATGTTACTTCAGCTTTATTGTTTTTGTTTTCTTCCCCCGACGTGCAATGCAGCTGAAAGTCTAGACTGTCCTGATTACTCTATTCTCAGGCCAGGTACAGCCTGACCTCTCTCTTTAATGCAGTTAGTGGCATTCATCTTCCCCTTACGCAGGCAAAGGGTGAAGAAGAGGTCAGCAGCCCTAATAATTGCATCTTGGACCTCTTTGTTGGTATGGTCACAGAATCTTTTGTTTTCTGTTTTATGACTGACAAGTCCTCAAAAACCTTCTGGCAACACTCAACTTTTGCAAAATTGATAATTTTAGCTGGGGGAAAACTTTCAGTATTGCTAGTCTTTTAAATTATCGGGGGGGGGGAAATCTTGTAAAATGTATCATTTCTAATCCAGCTGACCCACATCTAAAACTCTAAATGCATTGAATTGAAATACTGAGTTGGAAGTAGTTTGATACAGTCAAGTATCTGTGCAACCCATAGTAGTATTTTGAGGCAGATGTGGTTTGGATGCTTCATGCCCCTGTGCTCTTTATGGGCCATTACTATCAGTATTTTTTCTTTTGACCTAACACATGATAGGCACTGTGGGGTCTCTCGGGAAAGTGGCTTACTGAAGAGAGAGAGGTGGGAGGGACACCAAACTGTAACACTCAGGAGGCAATGGGCAGCTCTGGCTCGGCTCGTACTGCAATGTTTTGTTTCAAAAGCATGATCCTCAACTCCTTTCTGTTTCCCTCCTCTCCTTGCTCCAAGAAAGAAACATTTCAGGTGTTTCAGAGGAAAAAAATCTCACTCTCTTTACTTTTTTTTATTTGTACTGGAGGTAGACTTTGTGCCTCCATAACAGTAGCTGAATCTAGAGATGGTGGTTGAAGTTCCTTTTCTTTTGGGTGGCAGCAGTTTTCCAGTCAGGAGAACACATGCACAGCCAATCGTCTTCTTATTAAGGAGATCAGTGCTGCGAGGAGCAGGGAGTTGAACTCGATGATCCTTATGGGTCCCTTCCAACTTGAGATATTCTATGATTCTAAGTTTCCACATTGAACTCAGCCTTCTTTTCAATGCTGTCAGTTGTTAATGTCTCTTTTGACTTTTGAGGGCTTAGGGAATTGAAGGATAGAGGATTTCTAAACCCCACATCTTAAATTCTCTCCCAACATGTGATCTCTGTGATTGGTGACTGCCATACCAAAAGTGCCTAGCACAAAATTTTGTTGAGAACCAAAAGGACAGAGGAGGAGTAAGAAAAGAGGTAAGATTTGACCAAACTGTCTTAAATTTCAAACACTTGGACTTATTTTTCTCATCCTTTCAAGACCTTGAGGGAAGTAGTTCTTGAGGTTTAACAGAAAGAAGCGACTGATCATTCTCTCCATTAGCAGGCAGGCCTCAAGTCATACACAATATCCTAAAAGCGGCTTCACCCACGTATAAGAAAAAGAGCTGTTGCCTTTGTCATGCAGCCCAGAATTGTGTTTGGTTTTCTTTTTGGTTGCTGCATTTTCCCTTAACCACACACTTAATCTGATGTGCATTATCACTCCCTGATCTCATTACCTCCTTCCTTGAACTTGCATGTTGCTCAAACTGACTTAGAGGGAAGTATGTCATTAAGTAAGTCAGTAATTCAATTCCAGCAATATCTTTATGTATTTGTCCAGGTTTTCTGAATGTCCTTATGAAAGGACATCCTTAGACAGTCCTGTGCTCATGTTATCTATTGAGAGTGCCCTGGACTGGGAGGTTTCTTGTTTGTTTTTTTCCACAAGGGCCCATTCATATATGGAGTTCAAGCCAAGGACTGTGCTGCTCTGAGCAGTGGCTCGATGGTACAAGGCCAGCGCTTTCAGGGAAGACCAGGCTTCCCACCCACATTGCTGCACATGTGGACAGTAAACCTGAAACCTCTTGGAAACCCTGGGCTTTGCAGGTGCTGCCTGCTTGCTTTGCATATAGTCAGTTGGCATGATCCTTCCCCAAAATACTGGTTTTACCATGCCTAAACTGCCTAACTGTGGTTGTGCTATACCATCTATACAGAGTAGGGATGCTGGAAAGTATGCAGCTCTGCTCTGACATGGCTGCTTTTGAACACACTTCCAAATATGGAGAAAAATAAGGTGTTTTAAAAAAATGTTATGGTCTGTAATACTAAATATAGGCAGAATCATAACAGAAAGAAGGTTCTATAAGTTTTGCCAAGCTTGCTGGCTTAAATAGTTCTCTCATTTTATACTTAATGATTGCCAGGCATGCTTCATGACACAAAAAGAAATTCTGAAGAACAGACTTCTAAATTAATTTTTTTTTTCATCCAGAAATCAACAGAATATTAAAACATCCACCATATCTTATTCTTTCAAATGTATAACACAGTCTTATTATTTTTTTTTTTAGTTTTAGAGATGCCATTGTGACATTCAGGTGCATTGTAGCTTGCAAAAAAGAAAAAAAAAAGCTTGAGTCCTTGTGAAGTGCTGGAATTAAGGATAGCTGGTAGTTTATGGGCACTCTGAAAAAAAGCTGTAACCCTGGAACAATCACAGTTTTAACGTAAGAGGCAGAAGGGCAGATCTCAGATGCATAATTAAACAAACACTGACCCATTTTGATCCCTGTTGCTTGAAAACAGATCAACCTATTAAAATACATATAGAGAAAAGGGAAGTTGGCTCCTAGGCATAACAGTGCACATACCGAGTTCCAACGCAAAGCGAATTTTCATTATGAAGTTGTTCTTTGTTAAATGATGCCAAACATAGAGGTTTATCTAATGGAAACAATACTGGACATGGATAAATTCAGGAGTGGGTGCCATCCCAGCAGAAAGCCAGGTTTTTACTATAGCTCTTTATGTGCAGAGCATAAATCACTCCTCTTAAGGACCATGTGTCCTCTTGTCCCAGAGGAAAGTGTAGGATGCTCTGTGAAAAATGGCTTGCTTGCTCCTGAGGCAGCATGGTTAAAGCATCTCGCTAGTGTCCCAGAGATGTGTGCTTCAGTCTTGAGACAGCCCCTGGCATGGGGCCAGCGCTCCTTGTAAATGGGTCTCTGTCCAGTGTCAGGAGTCAGCAGCAGGCAGACACTTAGACGAGACACAATACTCTCTTGTGTGCCACCAGCTACAGAAGCTACTGTAGGCCCTTTGGGCCTGCTAGCCCTCCGTCAACCACAGTTATGCTCTTCATTAAAGAACAAAAGTTTGTGAAGTCTCTCAATGGCATTGGGTTTCCAAAAGCACAAAGAATACCCACAAGGCGTTTCCAGAGATTCTTAAGTGTGGTTATAGCTCCAGATGGCTCCTCCCTTGGAACCCAAATCCTGCTGGAATCAGAGTGCTTTTTATGTAGAAAAATGATTGATTGAAATGGTCTTGCGTAGCCTCTTTCCGTCTGTCTTGAAAACAGTCAGTTATGCAGTGAGCCACTGTCACGAAAAGAGTGATTTAGATCGCTTAAAGAGTACTGCCTAAGGTATTAGCAAAAGTGGTTTTAATATGATGTTGTAAAAGTGTGACTTAACAAAGTTCGATGGCAAGGTTCACTCTATTAATTACTGCATGGAAGAAACATAAAAAGGAAAATTGAGTTACACTTGAGTTAAATGGTTCACAGAGAGACCAGAGACGCAAAGGGTAAGGAAGACCCTCCCGTTGGATCACAAGGTTCAGAGTGGACCCCCTTGCTTTCCAAACTCCTCCTCAGAGAGGTGTGTAGGTGCGGCTAGGTCCAAACCCAGTCTCAGACTTGGTCAACGGTTTATGTCTAAGGGACTGTATATGCAATGTTTCATTAGCATCAATTCAGCATGCAGTCAAAGTTACCAAGACAAAATCAAAGTTACCATACTACAAGGGATCACAAGGTTCAGAGTGGACCCCCTTGCTTTCCAAACTCCTCCTCAGAGAGGTGTGTAGGTGCGGCTAGGTCCAAACCCAGTCTCAGACTTGGTCAACGGTTTATGTCTAAGGGACTGTATATGCAATGTTTCATTAGCATCAATTCAGCATGCAGTCAAAGTTACCAAGACAAAATCAAAGTTACCATACTACAAGGTTATGCGCGATATCGGTCGCTTACCAAAGATCTGTTGTTGGTAAAAGGTCTCTCTGTGTCAAAGAGCAGCCTTGAGAAGTGTCTCAGCTCAAGGGGAGATCACCACCATGCAGCCATGCTGCCTAGCAGGGAGAGCTCAAAGAAGGCTCACCTAGGCTCTCATATTTATGGGATAAAGTGGTTGGCTCGTAG
>NW_008794520.1:1582800-1591902 GCF_000699145.1 Aptenodytes forsteri
ATCTCGCTAGTGTCCCAGAGATGTGTGCTTCAGTCTTGAGACAGCCCCTGGCATGGGGCCAGCGCTCCTTGTAAATGGGTCTCTGTCCAGTGTCAGGAGTCAGCAGCAGGCAGACACTTAGACGAGACACAATACTCTCTTGTGTGCCACCAGCTACAGAAGCTACTGTAGGCCCTTTGGGCCTGCTAGCCCTCCGTCAACCACAGTTATGCTCTTCATTAAAGAACAAAAGTTTGTGAAGTCTCTCAATGGCATTGGGTTTCCAAAAGCACAAAGAATACCCACAAGGCGTTTCCAGAGATTCTTAAGTGTGGTTATAGCTCCAGATGGCTCCTCCCTTGGAACCCAAATCCTGCTGGAATCAGAGTGCTTTTTATGTAGAAAAATGATTGATTGAAATGGTCTTGCGTAGCCTCTTTCCGTCTGTCTTGAAAACAGTCAGTTATGCAGTGAGCCACTGTCACGAAAAGAGTGATTTAGATCGCTTAAAGAGTACTGCCTAAGGTATTAGCAAAAGTGGTTTTAATATGATGTTGTAAAAGTGTGACTTAACAAAGTTCGATGGCAAGGTTCACTCTATTAATTACTGCATGGAAGAAACATAAAAAGGAAAATTGAGTTACACTTGAGTTAAATGGTTCACAGAGAGACCAGAGACGCAAAGGGTAAGGAAGACCCTCCCGTTGGATCACAAGGTTCAGAGTGGACCCCCTTGCTTTCCAAACTCCTCCTCAGAGAGGTGTGTAGGTGCGGCTAGGTCCAAACCCAGTCTCAGACTTGGTCAACGGTTTATGTCTAAGGGACTGTATATGCAATGTTTCATTAGCATCAATTCAGCATGCAGTCAAAGTTACCAAGACAAAATCAAAGTTACCATACTACAAGGTTATGCGCGATATCGGTCGCTTACCAAAGATCTGTTGTTGGTAAAAGGTCTCTCTGTGTCAAAGAGCAGCCTTGAGAAGTGTCTCAGCTCAAGGGGAGATCACCACCATGCAGCCATGCTGCCTAGCAGGGAGAGCTCAAAGAAGGCTCACCTAGGCTCTCATATTTATGGGATAAAGTGGTTGGCTCGTAGTCAAGTTACATGCGATGGAAAAGGTATGCATGAGACTCCTTGTACCCGTGATATTCTTTGTTCCTTGATAAATGAGTCTTGGAAAAGCCACCTGCTATTCATGTGTCAGTCGGTGTTCCAAGCTCATATGCATCGATGCTCACTGTGTCACTGGTCCTTTGTGGGTTTTCAGAGAACAGATTGGAACTAGGAGAGTTCTTGGCCTGGCTACGGCTCAGGCCTTTACCTCCTTTGGAGCCTGTACCAAAATACCGCTAGTTTGGTTAAGGACTCGAGTGCATCTGTCACAGCCCTACTCACTTTAATCCAACCAGCTCCTAGGCAGTTCACCTAGTAACCTTGTAGTATGAGCCATACGTGTTGACATACAAGGCAGAGAGCTACATCATTGTTTCTTTAGCATAGAAACTAGTTTGGTTAAGGGCTCGAGTGCATCTGTCACAGCCCTACTCACTTTAATCCAACCAGCTCCTAGGCGGTTCACCTAGTAACCTTGTAGTATGAGCCATACGTGTTGACATACAAGGCAGAGAGCTACATCATTGTTTCTTTAGCATAGAAAAACCACCACTTAAACCTATAAGTTGAGTCCTACTTTTCCTCTTTGGAAAAAGACTCAATAGCCTGACTATACATGAGATTTTTGTTGCAGAAACAGAAATTACTTTGTTTCAGGTGCGTTTCCCTTGCCTCTTTTAGAAGCAGAAGACGAAGCACATCAAAGCCTACCTAAAAGTATCTGTCCAGTGTGTGTGGGGGGAAGAAACCCAAAATCCAGGGCGCAGCAGAGATGAACTTTGTGCTGTGAGCAAGATTAAATGATTGCGAATGATGAAGATTGTTTCTGTTTACTACGTGTTCCATCATAAAGCTTTATGGAAAACATTCCAGGAGAGGGATAGGTGAACAAGATATTCCTAACATGAACACTTCAGGTTCAAAAGTTCAGCTTTAATATGAACATTGCAGATTTTTTTTCACGCACGAAGAGCAAACAGATACTTCTTTCCTATTGCATGTAAAATGTGCTCTGCAGCCTGCGTGCACGAGTTCTCGGTCTGTCCTTCCTTCTGCTCAGAGGACAAATGTCTGCTAATCTCCAAACACAGGAAAGATGTTGAAATATAAATGTACTCATAGCCCACAGAGGAAAAAGCCTTCCTGAGGTGCAGAATGGCCACACTCGATCTGCCTCTGCTAACTTTAAAGAGGCACTTCAAGAAAGTGGCAGAAAAAACATCCATTTCTCTTTTGGATTAATGCAAATATGAGGCAGCACCAGTTTAAAAAGACATTTGAGCACTTAACAATGAAATGAGGTTCTCTGTCTTAGAAACTGTATTAAATCCCCATGATCACATATCTGTTTTTCTAAGAGTTAACATTCCTTCATTAACCTGGCCCCAAGCACTAGCCAGTGCAATCCTCTTGACAGACAGTGCTTCTGATGTTGCATATTGGTATTACATCTAGTTTTTCTAAAGACACATTTTCCACTTACTTGATAAATGTATCTGTTCAAGGACAGACTGAAGAAGTAATCTAAATATAAATTTTCAAGATGACTAGAAACTTTTTGCATATTTCCAATTCTTCCAGCCTACCTTGAGGCTCAGAGAAGCTGGATTTTTGGGGGGAGTATCAAATTTGTGTGGGCTTTCTTGTTTTCTCTCTGTTGGTGACCTGAGGGCCTAAGGATGGCAGCAGGAATCACAAGCCACTTGTGGAAATGGAAGACTTTGTTGCAGTCAAACAGCAGCCACCTGTTCCAGTGTAATTTTTTCTCTTTTCTATGTGCGGAAGTCTTTCCTGGAGCTAGGTATGAGCAAGATGAGAGAGGAGCAAAAACATGTTTTGTTTTTGGGGTTGTTTTTTTTGAATGATCCTTAGGGAATGCAGGTAAAAATCTGGTTTCAAATTACAGGAAAAATTTGACACGCTTAAAACAAATTCTTCCAAGATGAGTAAATCCACAAAATATACAAAAATGTCTTATACTGCCCAGAAATATGAGAGAAGGGGAGCACTTAATGAATGACCAGGAACTGCACTTTTAAGTATCTTTTGCATGTTTCCTATTATGTAAGAAACATATGGGAACAAGACTGAAATTTCTTACGAATCTAGCCCATAAAATCTAATCCTGGGAATCATTTATCAAGAGACATTTTTTTATGGAACAACATTACAGACCTGGATGAACTGTCCTTCCAGTGCTTCATGCTCTGTGCTTTCATGTTAACAAAGAAAAGGATTATGTTACAAAATAAACAAGTCTCCTAATGAATACAAACTATTCTTGACTGTGCTGATAACAAATAGGCCAAGGTTAAAGAGCTAAATAAAGCATGTTGCCCTGAAATGCAGTAATGACAATTGTGACTTATCATGATCCGTTAAACAGAGCTGCTCTTTTCTCTTTGGGGAATTTGGCAAAAAGATCAGTTTTGCACTCTCAGAGCTGTACCACTGCTACAGTCACTCCTGTTCTTGCTGGCATGATAAATTAGCTCATGTAGGCAAGGGGTCATTTTTGGCATTCATTAAATCACTATTACAGGTCCATTCCTTCTGCTTCTTGCTCTGGGGTATGCCACCCAATTTTTCTGCTGAAGAATCCCAAAGAGCAGGGTGCAATAGCTTTTGTGAAGAGTAATAGGAAAGAGGCATGCAAGAACAAAACATTGTACTGTTAGAGTGTCTTCAAGTTTGTAGTTATTTGATATATACTTTTGGGGGATGTTAGCCTTGAAGGACAGAGCCTTGTGTGTATATGTCTGCGTATAGTATATTTTCAGGATGCTTTAAACACCATTTTTTACAGTGAAAAGAAATGAGTAGTTAGTCCCACTGAGGGCAATTCTGTTCAGGAACCATTCAAAGAACACGGTCCTGGTCCTGCATCCTGACGGCATTTTCTGCTGACTTCACTGGGACTTTGAGCAGGAAAAAAGCCTGTACAGGAAGATCCACCATTCCTTACAGGTTTGGGAACAACTGGAGGAGTGATGGTAATGTTACTGCAGTCACAAGTGGTGTATTTTTCTCCAGATTTAGAGTCTGAGCTGTGTGTATGGTCTCCTGTAGCAGCTAAAGGCATAGTGAATATTTGTTATAGGAGGAGCTGGATCATACAAACAGGAGATTTTTTTTCTTTGCCCGTGGCTCCATTCAGTGCTTTGGGCTTGGAAGATGGATTTTTTTTCTCAGATCTGCCACAGACTCACTTTGTATTGTGGGCAGAGATGGGTATCTCCACAGGGACATCACCACGTGTGACACAGGGGCACGTGGCACACAAGCAGAGCTAAAATACCCCTAATCTCCTTCCAGTGATAAGCATGAGCCTGACTGCACATAATCCGTAGGTGCTTCAAATCCTTATCTTTGACTGGATATGATAATTTTCCTCCTTTCCTACTCTCTGACTGTCATGTCTATTTAGACTGGAAATTCCTTAGGACAGCTTGTGTCCCTTGAGGTATCTGTATCTCATATAGTTATCCCTGAGATTAGCAAGGGTGTTTGGGTGCCTTTAAAAGAAGATGACAGTAAATTTCTCTCTTCCTATCAATATCTCCTATCCGTACTGGGCCTGAGGTAATCAAGCATTAATGCTAGACAGCCCTGTCCTGACTATTTTGTGTTCATTTCCTTTACTCTCTTTCACGAGTTGTTCTTCATTCCGGTCAGCAGACATGAAACCAAACAGATGGTTTCAGCAAGATGACCCTTTTCTTTTTCTGTTGTCATGAACTGACAGCATGCTTGACTATACCACTTTTTAATTTACAAAGTGCTCTAGGAATCATCAGAGAAAATATGCCATAGAAAGCGATATCATAATGATGATAATATGATTATGAAAATTTGGCTTTGTGAATTGCTGTTAGCAAGTTACAGGACAAAAGGGAAATAACTTTGAAATTACATGAAATTTGAGACAAGAAACTTTAGTTCTACTAGAAAGCTGTATTGTTCTGTGGTGGATTCCATTTGATGAACTTTTAGAAGGAAGAAAAGTCATATTAACCCATTTCAGTTTCTGAATATAATATATCATTTTAGATTAATACTTTTAACATTTCAAGGTGCCATTCTGTGGAATACAAATCTATGGTATTCATCAACTTCGGCCTCTTCTGTTATAAATTAAGAATAGTACCCCCCAAAAGCTTCAAATTTGCCATTTGAAATAATAAAAGTAAAGTGTGTCAGTGTCACTGGCCAAAAGCTCTCAAGTCAAATTTGCCATTTGAAATAATAAAAGTAAAGTGTGTCATTCTGACTGGCCATATTTTATGTCACCTTTTCTGATTCTCCCAGCCGTGGTACTGCTGTCATTGTTATTATTTTGTCTGGAGGATTCGCCTGTAAAAAGTAATCAAAACCATTATCCTGCAAACATTTTCCAAATCTATCATACTGGTTGGTGACTTCAGGTATCTCAGAATATGACTGCACAGCCTGTATGCCCAGGTCTTCCTTGCTGATGACTAGTCAGAGAGTTTCCTTGTGCATTGTGCTTAACTCTGTTTATCAAAATTTTTGCTCTGCTCCGGCATTTGCACTGCAAGCTCTTTGTGGCCAATTTCTATTGTATATTTCTATAGTCTTTCAGGGACATTTTCCTTTGAACTGTTAAGCAGGAGCAAGGAATAGCTTTCTGTTGTGTTGTAGGCACCTGCCCTCAATGGGTCTTGACCCTTGAGTAGTATTTCTGCTGTTTCTGACAATTTCGGTTTACAGTTGTGGATATTTACCCGGGTGTGACTTCACTTTTTCTGAAAAGTTCTTCTGCACTAGGATTTCACCCCTGGCGTTTGCTCACTGCTCACAGGGAGGATAATCCAACCCCCACTAACATACGAACAAACCTGGCTTGGGTCCTGTGCTTCCAGCTGGATAACATAACGTTTGGTAGTAAAGGGTAGTAAAGTACCAAAGAATGTAATCTTTGGTAGAAGATGCCTGATTCATGCCACTTGCAATTCCATGTTCTGGAATGGGTTTGAAGCCTTTCAGAAAACAGCCGGAGAATAGCTTTCTCCAGTGGACACAGCATCTAACCCCAGAAGACTCAAGTCCAAGTTGAGCCATCCAAATAGGAGAGTTGCTGCTCAGATTGGGGCACATCAGGAACACAAATATCTTTTTAACTTTCTGGAAAAGCTCTAGTTGTGATCCCATTTCTATGTTTCCCTGAAAAATCCATTGATTGCTTGAAATCATGATAATCTGCATTCACTCTGTGTCCTCTGTGGTGTTTGGATAATTGGGACTGAAATCTGAAATGCATTTCTTGTTAGCCCCTTCATTTTAATGGAGTGTAGAGGCAGAAAAGTAGCATGAGACTCCAGTTTTAACCCTGTAATTTAGAAACGATTGTGTTTTTTCTACCGTCTTATTCTCTTTGCAGTGATTGTCATGAAGCTGGGTTAATATTGTGCTGCTTCAGTTCTCATTTGGTATGTGAATGAGGTGTCACAATTTCATTGCCTTGTGTACTGTGTTCCCATATCTATAGAAATATTTGCATTTTACATACATGTCAGAAAGAATAAAGATACAGGCACGGAATTCAAAGTATCTTACACTCTCCCAGCTTTCTGAAGTCTGTTCAGATGAAATTGTTGCCTCTGGCTTTTTGCTTAAACTCTTGTAATACAACCTGAAAATGAGAGCTGATTTGCAAAGAACCCGCTCAGCATTCTTATATTGTCAATTTTAAATAAACAATGTAGTCGGATTACTGGTAGAAAAAATTCCAGTTCAACGTAGTTATCTTTATTTTAAATGAGACTGACATATTATACCTTTATGCTTTTATTGTTTAATAGAGATATCTAAGTATGCCTATGGCCCTCATCACTATCATATGGATGTGCCTCCAAAGTACTTAATAGAAATTACAACAACAACTTCTTTTTCAGTGATGAACTGAAGCTCTGCAAATCATACTCTTTTCCTAGGTTCTTCTACAGGAAGGTCAGCAACCTTCATTTCCTTCTTACGCCTCCTTGCCTGCCCTCGGGAGTAGCCATCTCCTTTTTGGCTTTCATTACTCTAGCCAAGGTAAATAATAGAGAGACCTTGTTATTAATGTTCTCATTTAAAAATCTATTATGGTATTTAGAATGATGAAGTCTGACTCTAAGTCAAGGAAAGATTAATTACATGACGCTGGTGAAAACGGGATGTGACAGTCTTTGGACTGATATGACTAACCGTCCCAATAAATCTGAGCTTGCACAATTGCCATAGTAAAGTGTGCGCCATGTGCCAGCATTCAAAATCTTCCTCTGTACTCATAAGCAGGTACCAGGATGTCACTTAATTATCTCTTTGAGGCAGGCACTATAGCAAGAGGAAAAGCATTTCTTAATATACCTTCCCAGGGAGAGGGATGCAAGGAACATCTCCATTAAAAAAAAGATACTGTTGACCCAACCTTCTCTTTTTCATTCTCTTCCTTTTCACTTTTGGTACCAAGAGGAAAATGTGGGAATGATACTAGCTTGCAATCCTGATTGCCAAGGAAGTTATGTCACTTTCTAGCCAGGTACTGCCCTTACTGTGCTGTCTCCTCATCTTTTAGCACCTGTTGCTCCAAAAGCTCTGTCTTAAGGGTCTGTGGTTTTCTTGCACTGGGTTTTGGCCTTTGAAGACCTACGTGGCCTAGGATCTGCCTTTGGAAAAAGTTGCCACTTCCTCCTTTAGCAGTCATTGATGGCCTGGTTTAAGCCCACTGGAATTTATATGTATCTATATAGCTATAAATAAACTCTTGGTTTATGTAGTCTGTGAAGAGGTATCAGCTGGGTCAGCACACAGCAGCGTGTGGAGCAGCAACAGCAACTTTCATGCAGCTAATGCCAGGGGACTTCACCCCCAAACTCCTCTGGCAATCTGTCTAAAAACGACTGTTAAAAATCACTCCACCTAAACTTCTTGCCCTTATTTAGCTGCCAGGTGAGACACAAACAACTTGTGTGGCTGAGCAGGCAGACACAGTGGGCACAAAGGACAACGAGAAGGGAGGAGGCATGCTTCCGCTGCCCGTGGAAGGGAAGCTTCCTTCACAGCCATCAGACCTGTTTGTGTGTGCTTCCTAGCGTGCTCCCCACCTCCCACACCACGTCCTCAGACTCCTCACTCTGCGGATGCTGACTTCTTTCCTTTCAGTTGTGCTGGATGTCAGATTAATTTGTGCACAGCCACAGTCTGACTCCAGGGGCAGAAACCTTCACCATGGGGACAGGAGCAAGCAGTTTGCATGCATTTATTTCTCTCCAAGAGGATGGCATAAAGGTAAAGCAAATCACCCCGAGCAAAAATGAAAATTAGCATTGGTTTTGTTTTAACAACCTCAGGCAACTCTAGCTCCAGGGCCATATCTTTGAGACCTGGCTCCAGCCTGCTCCCAGCTGTGCTGAGGGCCCTCTCCAGGCCCCCAAGCTCTGAAGTGCCGACATTGCTCCAGTGTGGCCTCTAATCCGGTGCCCAGCACCAGCGATGCACTGAGGTGTGGATAAGTTTTGTTTTGCTCTACTAAATTTCCCTTATTGTAGCAAAAGGAAACTAACATAAACAAGGTGACTTGGAGGAAAATATCTATCTTTTTAAAATCTGAAGTGTGTCGCTGATCACAGTGGGGAAAGTTGCTGATACATATAAACCTCAAGTAACAGCTTCTGTTGGAAGATGTTTGTTGAGCCAGATCTCGAAAGCTGTGAAAGGTAAAGAATTTCAGCAAATTACTTCTAAAATAATTGTGAATGTACATGTGTTGGTAAATTAAGAATTCACTGAGTGAACAATATCAATTCAGCAGCCATCCCCTTGCTTTCTTCTAGAAGTATTCTCTGTTTATGAATAGTTGTGCTGGTTGTGGCTGGGGTAGAGTTAACTTTCTCCATAGTAGCTAGTATGGGGCTACGTTTCGGATTTGTGCTGGAAACAGTGTTGATAACACAGGGATGTTTTTGTTACTGCTGAGCAGTGCTGACACAGAGTCAAGGCCT
>NW_008794520.1:1592135-1625216 GCF_000699145.1 Aptenodytes forsteri
GGGAAGGAGCGAATGGATTCCTTGTTTTGCTTTGCTTGCATGCGCGGCTTTTGCTTTACCTGTTAAACTGTCTTTATCTCAACCCACGAGTTTTCTCACTTTTACCCTTCCAATTCTCTCCCCCATCCCACCAGGGAGGAGTGAGCGAGCGGCTGTGTGGTGCTTAGTTGCCGGCTGGGGTTAAACCACAACAATAGTATATGCACAAAATTAAAAAACAAAGGAGAAATCTCAACTACATGGGAAACTTTGCCTTTGAATGACAGGGGTTTCACTTCAGGTTCCTCCTTTGAAGAATTTTCCATAGCTTTTTGTCCAACTTGGACGTTATGAGAGCAGAAGGATATCAGCACCCGAAGGGAGGGAGGAGGGGAGGGAGATCCCTGCCCTGCACAGTTCTAAAACTCATTTATTAGGTATCAGTTTTCTTGATTTATTGAGGTGCATTGACCTAAAAGTTTCACAGAATATTTATGTCTAAGAAGAGATGAACTTTCTAGTCATCACCAATGAATGAGGCAACATTAGGTGAGCATGATATTGCTCAGTGGTAACCAAACTAGATTTTAGGGATCTCTTGACAAAATTAACTGGAAAGAACTGAATTTTCAAATAAAGTTTTTGAAGTAGTATATAAAACAGAAGTTTCTCTCACAATTTGGTTTTTTTTCAGGTCTTGCTTGGACTTTTTTTTGAGCAAATCCCAAATAAAGCAGTTGTGATTATATCATAGATATTCAGGGTGTCTGAATACTGCAAGACTCCATGATGGCAGATGTCATCTCCCTTGGCCCCATCCCTTCCCTCTCCCTCCCAGGTCTGTCTGCATTTAGTCTAGGTTTACCACATTATATTTCTCTCTTTGTGCATCCCATTCCTACCTCACAGTAGATGTCTGGACGGGCAGTGGGAGAGGACTATGGCAGTCAAGAGAAGGATGAAGATTCAGGCAACCTTGCAGGACGTGCAGTGATGTACCACTTCCTGGCAGAGCTGATGCTCCAGTGCAATTGGGAACCAAGACCAAACCTGGCAGTGTAATTACAGCTAGATTTCAGGTTCAGCTTCAATGGCATCTGAACTGCACTCGTATCTTGGTACAAATTACAAAGCAAAAGGGAACATTCTCTCTTCTATTGACCCCCCAAAACCTGAAAATGTGCCTATATTCTTTAGCTCCATCTACTGGCACTTCGCACAAACTAGCCTTTATGTATGTACAAATGAAAGTATTCCTGTATGAAAATCAACAAATAGCTTCCTACAAATTGCCCATCTGGTAGATATGATTATCTTACTTTTTAACAATAATGAATTATTATTATTTTTGTAATCTCTGTAGGGTGGGGTCTATCATTTCTCAGAGGATAAGACTACACTGGATGTGTTACTAGACTACAAATGAATAATTGTGTGTGTGTGGCAATATGCAGTTATCATTCCATGCAAGTATAATTGAAGCATCATAAAAAAACCCCCATAATTAAGTCTTTAGCAATACCCAGGGGATGCAAGTTGTTTCTATTCCCATTTCAAAAATGAATGAACAAAATCTGACCAAAGAATTCTGGCTCCTATTTGCCTCCTCTGCTTGTTATACTTCATTCCCTCTTCGCGTGTTGAAAGAGACCATTGGGTTGCTCTTTCCTGTGGGACATTTGGGAATAGTACTGGAGGTGACTTTCTTCTTGCTCTGCATTTCCACTGCTATAATATTAAGTTTCTTTAAAGTCTTTGCACAAAAATAGAGTAATACTAATAATTTTTATGAGTAGGTAAAAGTGTAAGAAGATGTCTAAAGCTTAGATTTTTTAATAAATTTTAAATAAGGGAAAATGTATAATTCATGCATGAAGCATTTTAAGATGTTCTTCTCTAGTATGCATTTTTCAAGGGCTAGCATTCAAAAAGAACGCTGGTTTGCATTCATCACTTACAGCAATTGTAGTTTTGCATCCAGACTCCTATGGAGATTTCTTTTTCTTCAACTGCTTCTGCCAGCTTTCATTTTTCATACCGCTCATATATCACTATTTAATGTAATGGGAAAACTCTGAAGGAACAATCCTTAGTTTTAAAATAAATAAATAAAACATCCAAACCAAAATGGACTTGCCCCTATTTAGAAGGGATCATTATTTGAGAATATACTCATTTGTATAAATATACTTTTAATCAAACTTTTTCCATATGACTTCAGAAATAATTGCCTCCTTTAAAATAATAATGAAAAAGGAAACAAAACATAGCACCATAAGCAATCTCTTATTGTGGAGTGACCGCAAGACACCGAGTTCTGGCATAACTTTCCATAATCATTCTCTGATGGCTGCAATTTATTTATTCAGTTTTAAATGAAGGGGTTTAGCATTTCTCAAATAAGACCAAAGTACGTAGGAAATATTTGTTGGATAAGAAGTAAAAAAGATTTGAAGGTGTTCCACACATTTTCAGCTAACATGATTTATACGTGTTTCTGTTTTTAATGTTGAGGGAAGTTGGATTCAATAAACCATTTGTTTTCCATGGGGAAATCCTGGTTACAGCAGTGCCTCAGTAATCCTACTTCCCATACAATAAATGCACAGCTTGCCTGTAGGAAGTTGAGCAGAATGGGATTCTGGCCTAAGCAAAGCCAACAGCAAAACACTCACTGTCTTCGCAGGATTCTTCATTTTAGGTGGAATGGTCAATATTTTAACTTGTTTCCCACGTGGGCAGGGCACGCTGGCCTTGTGAGTCTGTAAGAGACTGATCCAAACCCCAGTGGAGACCATGGTATACCTCTCATTGATTTCAGTAGGCTTTGGTCACCGCCTAATTGGAGGTCAGCTAACATGCAGGGTCAACAGTTAAAAGGGAAAAAATATTTATCTCACCACCTAATGAACAAAAGTGGCAGTGGCAGGTACATGGGATAAGAGGAACATTTGGGAGTCTGGGGTAGATTTGGAAGTCCAGACAGACGGTCGCAGGGGCTGCAAGGAGCACTGATGGAGGCAAGGTGAGCTTGAATCAGGAAAACATCAACATCTGAAGGGCAAAAGGGCTGGTGAGTGAGGCACGAGTAGGTGAAAGAAACTGTGTATACATATCTTTCCGTTTCAGTCAATTTTACTAATTAGTGGGTGTTTTTTTGCAGAGGAGTCACTATTGCGAGAGTGTATTAATATGGTAATAACATTTTGCAGGAATTGTAGCTGGCTCTGACGCTGGGGGAAGGGAGACTGAAATGCCAATTCGCGCTTGAAGGTGAATGTAGCAGATTTACATCTTTGAATAAGATACCTCCAAAAAACGGTAAGCAGAGGGTTTTTTTCCCCCTTAGTCAATTTTGCATATCATTTGGCCAATGATGTGATATAATATGAAGGTAAAATCCCTAATTGTTTGTGGAATCAGGCTAAAAAGGTCATATTGCTCCACGTGTCCTGCTAGCCTAGAGCAGCCAAGCAGGCGAGCGAAGCCCTTCAGCAGCCAAGTGGGGCCATGGGGATGATGATCTCAAACAGAACGGGGTTTTTCTCAGGATTGGTAGTTATTTTATTTAAATACTGCAGGAAAATGAGAATTACATGTGTAGCATGAGCTCTCTGCTAGCTAATTCCAAGTCCAAATTGACCTTTTTATAGCTTTCCCTTACTGTTTATCCAATTTTCTTTATCTTCGGTCTCCTGAGTGCTAGCATTACTGACACCTGCCAGCAAAGATACACTGGCAAAGGCACGTGTTTGCCACTGATTTCTGCCCGTCAAGATCTGCTCCAGGTCACCTGTGCAGGCTGGTGACAGGAACATGGAATAACACACGCTGTTTTCCTCTTGCTCAAGGACAACCTTTCTTCCTCTCTGAGATTACCAACCCCCAACCCAGTACAATCAATATCAGGAAATACGCCGTAATCTCTCCATGAATATAAGCGCCCTTTGGGATGTGAGCTGGTCAATGCATTTTGATGTATTCCTAGAAGAGCGAAAGGTTTAGAACCAGAGTGCATTGTCTGGTTCCCAGCTCGCAAGCAATTTCTGACATTTAAGGGGCACTTTATACACGCTAACCTACTTGACTCTTGGATCTGTGGAAAAATTGAAAGCTAGGTAAGTTTTAAAGAGATTTTTCTTATTTGCCCAGAGACCCAAGAGCTGAATAGTTTAGCTAAATCTAGAAAAGGCAGTGAATTAAAATAGGACAATTGTGTCTTTGCTGGGAAGACCTGTTTTTCTTTAACTGAACATGATACTTGCTATCACTTTTTCATTTTAGTTTCCAAAATTAGCAAAAAAATACTACTAGAATTGTCTCATTTTTCTCCTATAGCATTATTTGAGGTATAGAAGTAACTTTCATCTCTGCTTGCCATAGAACAAAACCTAGTTTTACAATGTTGTCCTAGAGGCGGCAGCAGAGTACATAAGAAACAAAAAAGCTAACACACAAATGGGCAAAGTTGTGTTTGGTTAGTGGTTAATCTATACAAAATCTAACTAAAGGGCTTTACTGGAATATAGTGCTAACATAAAACCCAAGAGGGAATATTGGCATAGCTTTGAAATAGGTAACAGGGTGGAAATAATACTAATGTTATTGCATGTTCTGGATCTGAGTGAAGTAATTTGACCTAAAAAGTCGCCACTTGTTTGAGAGCACTCGCTGAAGCAAACTGTTTTCTATATCGCAGATTTAGAGTAAACCTAAACTACATAGAGCTAAAGAATCATTTGAGTCAGCAAACTTTAAAACAACTGTGATGCACTGTGACACATCAATTGAAACGTACTTTCCAGTGCAACCATTTAGCAATTTATATAAATATCAAAGCTTTTGGTTTTTACTGTCAGTCTTTGTTTCTGAATGAGAAATTTATAAAAAACATATGTTTCTAACTGCCACTGAGTGCGTGTTCAGAAGGATGTGGCCACTGAACTATATCAAACTTTCTTCACTACAATCATCTGATGAACCCACTAAGAAGATTCTTCTGTTAATAATGTCTCTTTTCAGTAATAACCAAAAGTTATTACTGTAATTGGCAAAAGTGTTATTGTATTGAGATGGGAGGAACAAAGCCTTAAAGCATGGTCCCATTGAAGTCATGGGCAATTTGTTACTGGCTTCAGTGGGACCAGGATTTTGCCAAAAATATCAAATGCTTTCTGAAGTCTTTCCATGAATTAGTCTGCAATTAAAAATAAATCATCTTGTATAAGTAAGTTGTGTACAGAACCCACACTGCCATAAACTTCAGATCTGACTCCAGGTTCTCCAGCTTCTGGGACGCTCAGCTCCAAGATTTTGGTCTCTTTTCTTCTGATGCCTAGCTGAGGTGTTAACATGACAAAATTATCATTTCATTTCCAATGTTTATATTCAAAGCCCGGGTGTGAGTGTCAGTTTATCTGACCATTTGTGTTACAGCAGCACCCAGAAGCCTCCAGCCACAGTGAGAACGTCCTTACAAAGGGCACATTGGCTTGGTGTGCTCTGCTTGAAAATAAGGTCCCCTGAGCTCAGCCGACCACCCTTAGGCGTGCCCACGCTGTATCTGCTGGTGGGACATGCTCAGGTATGGAGGTCTGTGTTTGCAGACTGGTGCCTGAAAGCTGCACTGGAGACCAAGTCCATACACTGTGTGCCAGGTTGTCCTCAGCAGCGGGTGTAGACATCACTGCTGCACCTCCGATGCAGGATAGCCCACAGGGGCTGACCCCAAGGGTTTATCGGGTAAGTAAATGGATGCACAAAGGTTTGGGAAAAGGGAGAGGCTCGAGCTGACTCAGGCCCTGCTGACTCCATGGCCTTGGCTGCGTGAAGGGCGTCACAGGCTTTTTCAGGGAGTTACTTTCCTAGCATCAGAGAGGGCAATTAAGCTTTTTTCATCTAGTACAAAAGTTTTAGGAAACCTTGTTTTACTACTGTTCTTTATGTCTGGGAAAGTTTTACCGGTTTATAAAATGACCTGAGATGAAGCCGTGTACACTGAAATGTTCTCATTAAAATGCCTTGGCTTCTCCTACAGTTGATGCAGAAGGGAGCATCTAGCTGCATCGCTAAATTCTGCGGGCTTTATCTTGGCCAGAGCTCTGCCTTGATAAGAAGTGAGGGTAGGGGCAGTTGGTTCTGGTGTAATCCTCTGCTATTCTCTGTGCTATGGAACAGCAGTATTCCTCTGCGTTCACGCAGACTGGTGTAGTAAGGGGCAATGGGTGCTTGTGCAGTGTCACGTACATGCTGTTTGTATACAACAAAGTATGCTAGTGATGATCCCTCCTGATGAACAGAAGTTCCTGGGAATTTGTAAACATATACCCATACGTATGTTTTCTGAATGCAAACTTTATTTGGGGTAAAAATGTCTATGAACAACTTATAAAAGGATAGTTTATATGCATTTAACACCTAATCTTTACCCACAGATCCCTGGAAAGCAAGCCTCTGCAATATACAGAAAACCTCTCTAATAATTCTCATATAGCATTTTTCTTTGTTTTCAAGACTGCTTAGCTAACCTGTACAAAAATATCTGCAGCCCCTCCTTCTCCAGAAAGCTCCAGCTGATGAGCCAAGCTCTCAACATTTCATTCCTGTGTAGATAGTTTGCTAAATTTTTTCCCAAGGCTTTATGGTTTTCAACGATATATCTTTCATCACTGTATTGCCAAAAAGAAGTGGCTGCCTTGAAGCCTCCCTTAGGATTTGGACTGGATATCGAGGATTAGTTTATAACTGGTAACTTATGAACTGCATAGTGTTCTACAAACAACTTATTTTTCTTAATGTAATGGTGAAACTATGAAACCCCATCCTGAGAACTTATTTCTGAAAGGATATTTGAATGAAGCTTTAAACTATACTTTATATTCCTATATCAAAACTGGTACTTTTTAAAGGAGCACATTTTTGCCTTCATATAATAAGCATTAATTGACCACAAATCTTGAAAATATTCATCTCTGGTTGAATTTGTATGTATTTGTTTTGGATTTGGGGGGTTTGTTTTTTAGGCTTCTTTAAATCTCTAAGAATGTCTGAGTTTTGAGTTTGGCTTTTGTGCAGCTGGGATCTGACAATATAACACAAGAAACCCATTATTTGTAGGAATGGAATCACAGCAGGTATTGGCAGAATATAGCAATGGCAAACTTCTGAAGAATATTCCTTGCTTTTACCTGTATTGGTGCAAGTCATATGTGTTGGTAATAAGGGCAAGGAAAAAAATAACAAGTAAGCACAGATTTTTTTATTTGAGCACATCTGTTTTATTTCAGTTCAGTGTGATGGCTGGAGGGAGAAAGGGATTTCTTCAGAAGGCATGTGTTTAGTTCCAATTCTTGGTAAACTTAAAACAGAAAAGGACATCTAATTTTTTTAATGGATTTCCTCCAAGTTGGTTATAACAGAAGTATATCCATTTTTTCTACTGCCCATGGTTCTCTCAGACCAGTAGAAATACCTCTAGATAGAAGGTTTTCCTATAATTGCTTTATGTAGAATAGATTCAGAGTAATCACCCCTTTGTTTGCATTGCAATTGCATCTGGAAACTCCTTTCAAGACCAGGGACCACACTGGGAAGCCTTGCAGGAACAATAACAGAAAGCCAGTCACCACCCCAAAGTCCTTACAGCTATCTAGGCGAAACTGGGAAAGAGGGAAAGAAGAAAATGGATTTGCTAAGAAGAAAAGTGATTTGCCCAAGGACACATTTTAAACTAGTGGTGCCGCAGGATATAGTTGGAGTATATTACCTTCTCAATATTTTACTAAAGTGCATATATGGCTGGAAAATTGTAACTTATTTAGCAGATGTGTGTTTAGTCATGTTATGAAAAACTCGATTTTTCCTCCTAGTATAGGCAGGAGCATGTGAACTAGATTACATTTTTGGTATTAGACTGAATTATTTGTTAACTTTTATTATGATGATTATAATCATTTATTAAATCACATATTGTTAAAAGTTCGGGGGAAGGAGCTGGGGGAGGAGCACTCTTAACATGCTCCATTATTATGTTTGTGTCTAAACTTCCTTGGCTGGACAAAGCCAGAAGCAGCACAGCAGTCAAGGTGGACCCTTGCTCCTGTCCCAGCTTGACAATCAAGATTGAGGCTTTATTAGACCAGATACTGTACAATCCCTGGGTAGGAGTGTCTCTCCATGCTGAAGAACTTCAGTTTTAAAGGACTTGATGGATAAGATTGATTAATACTACTAAATGGAAGGAAATGAGGAAGGAAAAGAGGTTTTTTCTGTGACACTTAGGTCTGACCTATCTCTCTTCCCATTAATGTAAATTTCTGTTTCCATTTAAATCTTAGGAAGCAGAGTCAGGCCAAAGTTGAGTGCTTTTGAAAATCACTCCCTTAACAACATGCTGAAGGTCAGTGGTGGGTGTTTGTGGCAGAAATGGGAGTAAATACTAGTCCATTGTCTTAACCACAAGACCATGCTTCCTCTCCTAATCCCAGGTTGATTTTAGAGGGTGTAGCTCATGAAAAAAAATCCAAATTTTAAAATATTAAACTTGGCACCGATAATAAGGAAATGATTAAGAGTCAACCAAGGAAAGGCACAACCGCACTGACAGAGACAGTCTTCAGAGTAGAACCACATTTTCATCTAAACAGGTTTTACTGCAGCTCTCCTGATGCATACATTTGACTGCATTCTGCTTTTCTGTTTTGGCAGGCACCAGAGAAGGCCTGATCCTGTTCCTGAGGAAATCAATGGGAGTTTGATTGGAGCCATAGAAAGCCATGAAGGGAATTTCAAGAGAGAAAAGTGTGGAGCCAGACATTCAAAAATAGCTTTTGATATATGTGCCACTGACCTTTCTTAAGGCTTGCAAATGCAGTCTCATTGCCCTAAGTGAAGTTTCTTTATGGGGAAGGCATGAAACTTGGACCAGATACAGTAATGCTCAGAAGAAAACAGTGAACTTGCTTGGGAGCATGAGTGTGAGCTGAGCCATGAAAAGGAGCTTGGATTCAGCTCTCACCTGCATCTGGATTCCTCCCCATTCACAGAAGCAAACATGGAATGGGATAAGAAAGGGACCAGGTTGGGGAGCCAATCCACCACTTAACCCTGCAAGGTAGTTTGGGAACTCAATTAACCAAAGGAAAACAGTGACTCATGTGTTGGGCTGAGTGAGCGGAGTGCAAGCTCTTATCACTGTGGTCATCTTAGCATGAGGTCTCTGAGTCAAGGAGAAAGAAATCAACCAACTGCCTGGTCTTTCATTCCTGTTCAAAGAAGAAAACTTCATGAGGTTTGACTGAATTGACTGTCCAGTCAGGGGTTGACTATGGCTCAGGGACATAGGATAACCCTTGAGGTCAATACCTCTGAAGACTTGAAGACAAGGGTACAGTCATGTTGAGCAGATCTTGTACTGTACCTGAGACTGGAGTAAAGCCCTTTCATCAGAAAACCTGTAAAAAAGAGGCAGTCAGCAGCTTAAGATTTCTCTTTTGGACCCATATGCAAGAATCATAGTAGGTTCCTGCAGCTGCCTCTGATCCTTGGATTCCTGGCTTGTAACCTCTGCTGTCTTTGTAAACAGTGTTCAAGATCAGCATTCTGCTGTAGGTATGACAAAAGTCCTCCTGGGAGGTTAAAAAACCCAAGCACTGTAATCTGGTGGTCACTCTGGTTCTTGGTGGCATCCTCTGACTTTTCTCCAGAGTGAAAATAAATGGGGTGGGGAGAATATTTTATGATCCAGTTCTGTGGTGCAACAGCTGCACAACAGCTCCCTGGAAAACTCTATCCAGTGACAAACACAGCAACCTCCAGGTCATGTGCCAGGGAACTCAGTTTACATCTCCTCTATTATGTGGAAATAGTTTCCTGTGTCTCTCAGATGTCAGAGCACAGAGTGGATGACAGGTAATTAAAGAAGATTGTCCACACGTTTGTTTTTATGGGTTCATCTCGTTGTCTCAGTTCACAGAGGGGCAGAAATAAAGCCTTTAAAAGTATGCTCAGTGCAGTGGATCATAAGGGTAGTCTTACTGGCTAAAGCCACAGCGATGTGTTCATAAACAGGATTATGTTATCATTTTCCAGCTGCTTCCACCCTATTCCCCTCCCCACCCCAACTGAATCTTCGGTGTCAATTTAGGCAGAAAAACCCCACATTTCTAAAATGTTAATGACACTTCTTTGAAAAGGCCTCAGGTGTCATCTTCAGGTGTTAACCTAGGTCTTGATGGACTCAAGCCTGCGTTTCTACTGACACCAATGAAATTCCCCGCACAGATGAGGAATGTGGGTGAACAGAAAAGCTGGCAGGAAACTCTCCATCATAACTTTTCCAACACAGAGCAGGATATTTCAAAAACAACTTTGTTGTTGTTATTGTGGAGAATGCTTGCCTCAAATATTCCTTCTTTTCTCTTTTAAATGGAAGAACAAAAAACTTTTCAGAGAAATGCTGAAACTTTACCGCCTTTACAACATATTGGTCCAGAAACATATTGGATTTTTTTTAAAAAATCTAATTCCAGCCTACTGTGAAGATGTGAACTTAAATGTTGGATAAGGTTGATAATAAAACCACTCCAAATTAGTGCTGTGATAATTACCAGCTGCTGCAAAAATCAAGTGTCCATATACAATCACGTAGGAGTCCTTCTCCCAGATACAAAGGGGAAAGTGTGTCCCTGAGATAAATTTATCCTTGATGCTGTACAGGGATATTCAGAGGTATTGTATAGGTAGTTATTATGAGAAGGTTCTGGGCCATGGCAATAATTATGTTTAAACACTTTCTGAATGTTAATTATGTAACAATGTCAGAAGCTTTTCAGACACAGATTTTTTTCAACAGATTCCCTTTATTTTGAAATCATAAACTCTTAATAGTCAAAGTGTTGGGTTTTGTGGGGTTTTTTTCCCTTTGTCCTAAACAGATGTTTTCTCTGCTCACTCTTCCTTCCTCTGCTCTTTCCTCATTGGAAGGAATGATGAGTGTGTGCCAAAAGAAAATTGAAAACCATGTGAAAAACACAGAAAAATTATTTTGTTATGGAAAAATAAGTTAATGAAGAACTGTTCTGTTTTGAAACTACTGGACCAAATTTAATTTCCAAATTTACTTAAAAGTATACCAGATTCTGACCCGTTACACTAGCTTCTCAACATTTTTGTGTGATTATTTTATGAGATAGGAATTCAAAATAGTTAGAAGGACAAATCTTAATGCTGAGAAGAAGGCCAGGTCTTGCCTTTCACTTCTGGAGGTAAATGCTTTTCTGTACCTCATGGCAGAGGCAGTGTACAAAGTAAGGAGGAGCCCTGGATGCAGGTAGATAGTGATCCATATGATATTTTTTGTGAAGTGGTCCTTTAGTTGCCATCCTTGCTGAAAGATGATGGTTTCCCTAAATCCATAGCTCCAAACTTGCGGTTTCTGCCTACCTCACGTTCTCTCAGAACTCTTCGCTCAGCAAACACAACCACTGCCTCCAAGGGGGCTGCAGGATTTGACCATATGATTTGATTAGAGCCTTAATGAATAGCAGTGAAAGAAAAGCAGCACCCAATCAATAATCTGGGGCGTGCAAACATTTATCAGAAAGAACCCAGAATGCTTTGCATTTATTCCTCCACTTACTGCTTCTGACAGTTACATCTGCATCCATCCATTTTCTTCAGTCTAAGTGAGAATCATTAGACACATAAGACATTTATTTATGTAAAAAGGAAACCTCTATGGCTACCTAGCTTAAGCTGAGTCTCATTTTAAATCATTTATCATTATTTGTCCTGGATCTAGGTTAACACTTTTCCTTTCTTCCTTCTCCATAATTTGAGTGGTTCTATCTTCTAGGCTAGCATGTACCTGCTCTTATTAAATAGCATATCATATTTGCTTCCGTTAAGCGTGTGTGTGAATATCTTCATAAAACATACAGAGAGCACTAACTACTCAGACCTGTGAGACAAAAATCAAGACAACATCTGAGAAAAGATGTTGGTGGTTTTTTTTTTTCCTACAGAGCCTGCTGTGGTTGCTATTTCAGCTGTTCATTAAAGTTATATTACTTCCTTTATCTCTCGTGCTCATGGAATACAAGCACTTCCATAATGAGCTTAAATTACCACGAGCTAAGAATAGCAAACTCGATTTCAGTTCTTGGGAGGCTGAAGCTGTGGTGGTGCATGGGTAATCAAGCAATATTAGCTGTATAATGGTGCTAGGATCCCAGGGCAGGGCTGCTGGAATGTTTATGGCAGGAAAGCACAGTAAATATCTGTTTTCTGGGCTTTCTGGGCTTCTTTCCCCCCTCACCGCTCCTGCCTGCTTATACATTTTGAAATAAACACTGTTGCTCGCTCTATATTAATATCCCATATATGTGGTTGGCCAGCCATGTCTGTCTTTGGAGAGTAGAGCCCCCTGTGTTCTCATTTTCTCATTTATACAGCTAAGCTACGGAGAAGTCTCAGTCACCTGAGTTATCAGTATTAGAAAAGCACAGGGTGAATTCAATGAAAATGGCACAACTTAGACTGAAGAGGCTGTGTGCAAGAAAGACCTCCATTTCCAGGTGTTTTGGATGCTGTGGATTTCATTCAATTAAATAGCAAGTGGGAGTAAAACTCTTCCTTGCACACCTGCTTATTAGCAAAGCACAAGTGGGGTTACCTTGTCCAGAAGGATCAAACTTACTCTCTTGTTAATTTAAGTTTGACAGACATAAGCAGCTTCTGCTCCAGGATGTCTATCCCTCTGGACACACAAAACCCTGGAGGCTGATGCTGCCAAAAGTACGCACAGGGAATGGTGGTGTGACCACATGTCTCATCTGTATTAACAAACTGCCACTGATTTTTGTTTACTGCAATGACCACACTGCGGACGGCATCAGCTCAGGGCTCTGCCTGATGGACTCTGCTGAATTTAGCTGTGGTGGCTCCAGAGGTAATAACCTCCCAGGCAGCTTGCCCTGCTCCAAGAGCACCAGCAGGCACAGGTTAAATCCACCAGAAACATAATGACTCGGGAGCCAAAAGACAAGATTTAACAAGAGGTATCCTGAAACTCACCTGGACTGGGAAGAAACCCACTTTATCATGGCAGTAGCACAGAGCCTTTGGATAGTTTTCCCATTTGATTGTAATATGTTGGCTTTGCTTCAACTTTCCACTCACTTTCAATCTCTTTCTATAAATTCTCTTTCTAAAGATTAAAAAAACTCAATCACCATAGCTTGTAAGGGTTCTCTTTAGCATACTAAATACTAACAAAAAGCTGCTCCACCAGAACAATTCTCCACCATCTTGTAGGTCCTATGTTTCCTTCACTATATATTTTGGCTCAGAGATTCATTACTGATTGTATCTCATGTTCAGAAAATAACATACACTTTTTTGACAAGATACTATCCTCAGTTGGAGAATCTAAGTTGATGCAGAGAGGCATCTCAGAGTGTCTCACAAGACATTTGTGATAGAGCACAGGCCCACCTGAGGCCTCTCATGCCCTGGGTTAACCAGAGGATCATCTTTTCCTTCTGGGGGAAGGTACCTCTTGAAAGCACCACAGGTGGGAAAAGCTAACCCTCTGTTTAACCTACAGGTGCCGCTTCTGCCACCTTCTTATGTAAAGTGCTTTTCTTCTGCAAGTTGTCTTGCTAATACCAGGGAGAGCAGATAGACCAAGGCTCTACCTAAGGGCAGTAAAGTTAGTGGACTTTGGCCTTTAATGAGCAGAAGGTGCAGTTCAATTGCAGTTCGTTAGCAGATATCATTAGCTTATATCTCCAGGGGTCATTGGCAGATATCATTAGTAGGGGGTCATTAACAGGTTTAAGCTAGAGCCCCTTCTGTAGTGTGGAGAAGGTGAGAGCAGATGATGCTTTATTAGTGGCTAATTCAGATGAGGCTAGGTCTCTGCCAGGGGCTGTCAGAGCTGAGTCGTGATAATCCAGGAGGGAGTCCTGGTATTTCTGATGATGAAAGATCTGGGTGAATGAAAGGAAGCCTCCTTACTTTTAGCACTTCACTCACATAACTTTAAAACATAATTATGTGAGCAGCTTGAGAATACTAAGGCAGCCGTCAGTCTGACCAGTGGATGGATGGGTCTAGCAGGGTACTGACCTGCATATGAGGTGAGGGTTTCTTTGGGAAGCGGCTTCTGGCATAAGCCACTAGACTGGTATTTATGATTTATGGCCTTTCCTCTCCCATGGTCCATGGCTGCTGGTACTGCTGTGGCCCCTTTGCCTCAATGAACCTCTAAGGGATTTAGTGGCCCTGGTTGTACAGATCTGGTCAGAGAGAGGATGATGCAGGAGATGCTGTTGAGGACTGCAGAGGTGATCCTCTAGGTTTTTGGGAGGTGGCTTGTCAGGCTGGTGGGACCTGTGCAGGGGCTATGGGGTACAGGGAATGGTTTTAGGATGATCTGGATTGTATTTCTCTTGAAGAGTAAATGCTCCCTTGGGTTTGGGTCAGCATGATATCTACTGGGTGGCTTTGATGTGGAAAAAACACCTGCTTTTTCTAATTAACCTCCATTTGTTAATGAACTGCCAAATAGCCAGCGTATCTGGGTAGTCTCCTGGCAACCTTGAAGTTATTCACCTGATTTCTTTTGCTTTTGCCTGGGACTGACTACTCCCAGCTCTCCCTGGGGCTCAAGTGTGCATGGGAGGGATGCGTTCTGTTCTCATCATGTCTCATTGAGCCCCACTCCTGTCCTCCTGTAAATCCTTAGCAATCGCATTAGGTCATTGACAGTTTTCCTTAGGAAATTAGTAACTTGTGTCCATGGCAATGATGATCAGTTTGGTCAGTTCTGAAAAGCATCTGTGTTTCAGGCAGGCTGTTTTCCCATTGGAAGTTGCTAATTTGCTGAAGGTTAAATTCATCTGTGGCTTCAGAATCTAAATTAAAAAGGAAATGCTGAAAGTGAGCATTTCACTATGGATAAATGTTTAGCAACAGAAATGCTCCACTTTTCTGTATGAAATTACTGTTTTCACTTTGGTATTTGATCACTAGTAAGAGTGAAAGGTATAAATGAAAACCCTGCTTAACCTAAAAGAGCTATGTGCATATGATGTAATTTACTTTTGAAATTTGACATTTATTCTGGTTCTCTTTGTTTTGTTTTTTTCTCCCACCTCAAAGCAGAAGAAATATCAAATTCACATCTTCAAAATGAAAAATGTAGTATGTCATCTTCCTTTGCGTAGCAACTTGTAGAAGAAAGTAAATGATCAGTGGTGGTGGTGTTAAACAGCTCTGATGCTGTACCTTGTACATCTGATTGCAAATGTTTGGTAGATTTGCCTCTACTTAAGTACAACTAATAGCTCTGTTAACGCCTGTCATGGAGATTTACATAAGTGCAATAAGCAGTTCACATGTTGAGTAATATCTCCTGAACTTTTTGAAGGAAGATTGGCAATTTTATAGTTATCATGGCTCAATAAGGATGTAAGAATCACCCAAGGCATATCAGGAAGATGGTGTAAGTTAACACGTCATATATAAATAAATACCAGTTACAGGATATTAATCCTTGTACATGTCTGGGATATTTCTAGTTAAGCACAGGAACTCTTCCCACTTCTGTAGAGTGTGGGTGTTTCACCTGTATTTCAGAGGAAGATGAATGATTTCCAGTGTGCTTCCCTTCCCCCGGCAAAATAGGCTACTTTATTGAATGAAACATTGATATAATGATGAAATTTTGTTTATAAATTTTTTTAAAGGAAAACTTTGAAAATGAAAGCAAATGTTCTTTTAGCATTTATGTTCATAAGTCGGAAACAAACTGAAAGAGCGCTTTTAAAACAGAGATCCTGAAGTCTTATAATCTCTTCCCAGAAAAGTGCAAGATTCCTCCTTCTCCCCAAATGTAGAAATTCTTCACAAGCCTTAGTCTTCAGCCAGCTCCAATGTTTAACATACCACGCGACAGCTACCCATAATTTTGGTATTTGATGAGTAGTACTACTAGTTTCCTTTTCAGAGAATTTGCCCTCATTTATACACAGTATCTGCAGCACTGAACTTGGGCCTCCCAAATCAGTTGTACACTTTCTTTTTTTTTTTTTAAAGGAAGACAGAAAACTTGAGACTCATCTCACCTAGCTGACTGACAAAAATATAACCATCCTGTCTGAGTTAGTTTTTTTAGCTCAGCTCCCACAGAGAACACAGAAGTGGTGATCAGTTGTCTCTCAACACCATTTGTTTTCTGTTACCTACAAAGGGTATTTAGATGAAATGCCCGAATTTTAGGTTATTACAGGTAGATGAGATGAATAATTAATTAGAATAGAGGTGAAGGAGGGTGATCTCAGGCTGACTGAGCCTGCCAATTGATTTCTAAAGCAAAGAAAACCATTTGTGAAGGTTACTGAAGTCTCTTAGCCTCTGGGCTATTCATTGTTTCCAACAATTTCCTTAATCAATGCTTCACTCAGAAACAAAACCTTCAAAACCTCTAATTATGTATTTTTTGTATCTTTTGTATCTGATAGCTGCTTAAAGCAGTGCAATTTAAATTGTTTCCTTCTACTTTGATTTTTTTTTTTTTAAATGTCAAACAAATAATTGTACGCAGTTAGATCATACACAGAGTTCACTGGTTTCTACTTCCTTCATTTAGAGATCTCCCTTCGTAGGGGTGCAGAGAGAAATGAATGTGGTAGACCTTTTCAAATGATTTCTAAATTAAATACAGTAAATTCCTCTGTAATATGACTCGTGAGACCTGAAGATCAAAGCCTTACAAGAGATTTATCAAAAACAAATAATTTTTACATAGAATATATGGTAACATCAGGTAATGTCATGTTGTTGTTCCACTTATCATGTGAAAGTGATGAAGAGTGGCGCTGCTTTATTTTCTGGATCCTTCACTAGTTTAAGAGGAAAAGATGGCATCAGGAATCAATTTGTTCTTTTTTTGAAGTTCGCCTTATACTTTCAGTGCTCTTTCTCTCCAAGAGCCCCATATGGCCGGCTATTCCCCGCTTATGAGCGTACACGCACTTCTGTTCTGAATGCCGAAATCCAAGTCCTCTGCAGTATAAATCTGGGAAAGCTCAGTGAAGTGTGAATCTGATCACTCTGATTAGTGCTGATTAGTTGCAAGCTGGAGTGTGAATGAACAGTCTGACATGTACAGCATTTTGTTATATGTGGCTAAAGAAATTGCATTTGCATGGTGAAGTATTTATGGTCATATTTGTGACTTGCTTCATTCACATCTGGTCCATGGTTGCCCTCTGGGAACGGCAGGAGAGAGAACAGGAGGGAAACGTGAAATGGTTCAGCAGAAACCAAAGAACAAAGACAAGATATTTCCTTCCCCTGCAACCCCCAATCTGAATAAGAGAGTTTGTGGCCATAGGGAACACGAGACCATAGTGGCAAAAATATATATACTGCAAGTGAGTTTACGTTTCGGTTTATTCTTTTCTGTGCCTCTTCTGCCATAAAGCCATCACTACGATAAGTCAGGTTTTCAGGACCTCAAGGAGATGATGACTGACTGGGAAGATGAAAATCTTTAATATTTTTTGTGTGTGTGTCTTGCTACTCTGATTCCTCTGCTGCTTCTCTTTTCCCTTGAATCCTGTTAGACCAAAAAAACTACTTAGGAAGAATTACACGAAAAATAAGTTGGATGGAAAGTTGTAGACATAATTATTACCTTTGTGTTGAAATAATGCCTAATGATGCTAGTGCACTATTAATTTCATAGAGAAATTTTCTGCTTAGGTATATATTTTCAATCAATCTTAAATTTTTTTTAAGCCCACATAACAATCTAATCTTTGACCAATATCAATTAGTAGGTATGAAAATACTGCAAGAACCACCTGTGGCCCAATATAGACATTTACTAGATGTAGTCTGCCTGGAAGAGTGTGTCATATGTGTGTATGTAAGTACTACCTTCCTTTTAGTCTGCTTTTGTATTTCAGTATAGCCTCTACTCAGGACAGAGATGCTCCGAGGTAAAAATCAGCTCTTCAGAAGACCAGCTCTGGGTATCTACAAAGTAGGCAGATGTTTGGGGTAGCAGGCAGCTAGAGGAGTCATGGGGAGAGAAAGCAATGAAATGTGTCTTCTTCCTACAGCATCTCTTGGGAGCGCAGGGTGTGCCGGGGTGGAGGGAGCTGGGGAGGAGGGGAGGGACGCAGCAAGGGGCTGCTGTTTCATGGCAGGATCCCTCACCCCTGCTCTCCTGGAGCTCTGACTCTAAGGGCTGGCAAGAGTTGGTGGCTGATTCTCCTTCCCTCCACACCCTGCCCTAAGCCAACCTCTGCTTTTTAAAAACCCTTTTTTCCTGATGCAGGACCAGCCTGGCTCTGCCATGACCTCAGCTGTGACCTCACCATGTCCTTTGTGGTGTGGCAACATGTTGAGAAGCCAGCATGGATATTTGTCTTTTTTTTAAGGAAGGAACCACAGATATGGTCTGCACAACTAAATAACTTCTTATGGTTGGAGGTGGACTAAGATTCTTTGTTGTTTGTACAGAGTCATCCTCATGTTGAAACTTGTAATTTAAACTGAGTCACAAAGCAACAATATCTGCATTGAAAGGAAGAGGTGAGGGTAAAGGAACAGTAAATTAATTTTGGCAAATGCATATCTCAGTTTACAGTGTTCGAAGGCTTACTGATAATCCCCAAACTCAGCTTGTCCTAGTTGTTTTTTTTAATTTATTAATCTATTTTGCCAAGATCTAGTTTTGTTCCATATCCTGTTTTTACTGTAAACAACCCCCACATGCTTGGTCTCCCTTGTGATATGAAATTCAATATTTCAGATTTCTAGTCAAGACTGTTATCAAATTAAACACGATATTGAGATATTCATGCTATGGACTTCACTGATGTAGGTCGGTGAAGGAAACACACAGGTCACAGGAGAATACAGAAGTGGCCACTGTTATTGGGGTGGAAAAATTACATAGTAGAGCAAATCTGAGTGATACCTGTGTTGTGGCCATCTGTGGGCAAGGAGGGTGTGTGAGATCAGCAAGGCTCATCTGTTTCACACATGGTGACTACCAAATGCTCCAGCCACTGGAGCAGGTGGCTTTAGATCCTGCTAAACAACTTGTTTCTTCACTGAAAACACCTTAACTAGCTATAAACTTGCTTTTATACAATTCTTAACTTCTTGGTATGGACAATAAGACCAATGATGAAGCTCAGTTGTTGACTATAAAGGACCTAATATCTTGGCATTTGATTTCAGTTAATTATGGTTTTTCTTATCTGTTAACCTTGTTTTATTTTAAGGGACAACCTGGTTGTATATCAGAACTAATAGCCATGTAACTTATAAGTAGATAATGGACAAATCTAACTCATATCAATATTATTGCCATTATTTCTTTGTTCTACAGAAGGACAAGAAACACAAAACATGCTTGTGTTTTCTTATAAGAGCTCCATTTTCTGTTCCGAAAGGCTGTAACCTAAATGGTGGTCATGAAAAAGAAGTGGAAAAGGATGAGGTGTAACCACAAAAAATGATAATGTGATGAAATCAACTCTGAAAGTCGTCTTCTGCTAGTTAATTCTGCATTTGGGACTGCCAGGTGTGCAAGATGAGTCATATAACTTCAGGAATGTTTCACTTCCTAGGACAAATTGTTATCTCATATCCAAGTCTGAGCTGATCAAGACCTGAGGTTAAGCATTAGCACTTACTCACTTTTCTCTTGGTAACATTTTCATATGAAATGATTGGGCTGGGGGGCAGGAGGGAGGTTTCTTTGTCTTTTGCTGGGAAATGGCAGTTTGTTGGAACTGAACTTTTCTGCAGAGAAATTCTAAGGTCATAAAAGGAACTTTTTGCTCGAAAGGAATTTATTTGCCCCTCATTCCCACTACAAAATAATTGGTGGCCAATTGGTTCAGATGAGACATAGCTGTGCCTGCCTCAGGTGCCTATTCTGAGTAGGGCAAAGCCTGGGCTTAAACACCGAGTTATGCAAGTGTCCAAAGGCCATTTGGGCTAATTGATATTGAATTATGTATGCAAAACATATCTCCTACCAGATAAGTCTTCAGATATTCTGAACTGTTCTAGTTGGCTTTGGAAAACCTCATCACTTTCAGCAAAATGGACTTCTGAGTTTCCAGCAATCTGTTCTTTCTATTCTATGTCTGTACGAAGTGCAGATGTGTACTTCAGAAATTCATTGCTGCTGGAAAAGATTTCCCTTAGGGGTTCAGCTCAGATTCAGTAGTAAAGGCGAGCTCCTAAGAGCTCCTTCCTTGAAAGCTACTTTTAGCTATTCATTGTAGGTGTCATCATTAGAGACTATTTATAATATTCATTTTGTTCTGCTTTCTTATACTGATATCTTAACCTTGCAAAATCCAGCTTCTAGATCACGACATGAACTATCAGATTACACAAACCATTAAACAATGTCTTATCTTTCAGTGCCTCTTTTCCCATTGTTCTTAGTACACGTCTTAATTCATATGCGCTGTATTTTTTTATGTGGCTTGAAACGTTTCCATTAGTTAAAGAAGTCAGCTGAAACGTGCTTGTATCTGCCCATTTTCTGACAATAAGGTCAGTATTTGTTTTTCTTCCTGGTGTAAATTGGTTGGTCTTCAGAAAAGCAACAAAACCTTTTGATGATTTTTAAAAAAGAAAAAAGTATATGAGCAATAATACTATTCTCATGCTGTTGCTACACAGAATACTTCTCATTTTCAGCTTTCTCCCATCTCGCAGCATGAGCAAAACTCCCTCTTCTCTCAGTATATGTACTCATACATATCGTCTCTAACCAGTATCTGTAGATGAGATTCTTAGAGGGAAACCTTTAAATTGCTTTTTCAAACAATTGCACTTTGCTGTTCAAAAAGCTTCTAAATGAGGGCTAGCACCTTTTAGGGTACGTAGGCTATTTCTGCTCTTTGTACAGTATGAGGTACTTTGCGTGAAAAGTTAACACAAAGATGTCTTTAAATTGTACTCTATTCTCAGAATTTACTTTGCAAATTTTCTTCATCTAGGCAGTTATTCTTTATTTCCTCTCTGATGGACCTGATTTAAAAAAAAAACAAAAAAACAAAAAACCCCAAAAAACTACTACTGCTTCAACATCTTTACTTTCATTTCAAATCCTAATGAAAGTATAAACAGTGAAATGTTTAAATAGTTGAAAGCAAGATATTATTTTTGAAATTTTATTTATATATCTCAAATAGAAATTGTATCTGGAATTGTATTTCTGGAGGAGATAGATACTCCTGCATGAACCATTATGTAAACTTGGAACTTGGGGCTCAGCGCAACCTCATGCAGCCCAGGAAACAATTTGTAAGGACCTGTTGGTGAGCTCTTTCTGCAGACCTGGCTCTCACCACTGAGGTAGCTTAAGAAATATCCACCAGGAGTTGCCGTAGCCTGGCCCAGACGTGGCTGCAATGCCATATTAGTGTGAGTGTCTGCTTGAGAGCCTTGAAAGAACATTTGAAACCCCATCCATACAGAGGGGAAAAAAAAAGATTGTAATGTGGTTTTCCTCCAAAATATTTTTTTTATCTGAAAATGTAATTAAATCAGCATGTTCATCATTTAGAACTTGTTCTGTGACTGTTTTTTCAACCTGCTTTAATAACTATTTAAAATATAAACCATGGTGTAGTTAAAAAAAAAAGAATTTATTGAACAAATGATTCATTGTAACATTAAAATGCAAGACACTCAGGTGAAGCCAATAAACGTATAACAGATTAATTAAGTTAAGAAAAATCAATAATAAAAATACAAAGTACCTACATGAAAACCATACCAATGCTGTGCTTCTCCAAAAAGACATTGCCTGGGGAAAGCAGTTTGCTTTATCATTGTTCCAGCATATATGAAACTGCCCGCTAAGGATAAAGGAATTATTTTGTTGGGTCTTTGAAAGACAGTGTCTTAAAAGGCTGTATAGGTTAATTTCTCAAAAGCTTGTAAAGAAAAGCAAGTTACTGAAACCCTAGTAGTATTTGAAGTAATGGAAAACAGCAGAACTCCCAGATGCAACCTGCACACCAAAGAGCAAAATAATTAAACTGAGCAATCTGTGTTACCACAGATACCAAACTGAGCAACCAGTTACAACTTGAATGCAATTTTTGGTTAAGCAGCACACACATCAGGACTTGTGATTTCTTAGTCTGAAAGCTTCCAGGTATTTACCATGTTTTCTCTACTGGGGGTCCTGAAACAGCTCGTGGCGCAGCGGCCGATTGATGGGGTCTGATCAGCACTTCAATACAGTGGCACTAGGAGGGGGACTTGAAAGCAGAAAATATATTAACAGAAGGGAGAATAGGAAGTTATAGAGCCCTGCAAGAGAGGAGAGACGTCTAAAGATAAGAAGTATGTTTCTGTTCTGTAATACATCTCTTGAGCAAGTAGGCGCTCTCTCTGGAAATCTCTTGCCTCAGCAAAAGATGGGCCTAAAACTTGTTGTCTTTGCCTGATACAGAATGTGAAATATGGATTAGGGTTCTGAGCCCACTTTTGTACATCGGGACTGTATCCGGGGCTGGCAAATGCATGCAACAGCTGACCTTTCTACCGTTTTTATGAAGATTGTTGCTGGTGGACTTCTGCCACAAGAAATTAGAGAAGTGGGTTGTAAAAGAGCTTGCTTAGACTTGACAAGTTTGCTGAGCATTTCTTCCCCAAATTAGAATGAAAGAAGTCGAAGGTAGACTTCAACTTTCTCAGCTGACACATCTTTGGCTTCAGAGTTGAAAATGTTTCAACATCTCTGTGAATTTCAGCAGATATTTGGGTTCACTTTTAATGTGCCTGATGTCAGTACAGTGTAGCTGAAAGCCAAAACTCCCTGCCAAGAAAGAAATGTGTCCAATATCAATCATCATGCACTTAGCAGCCTGAGTCCTGTCTGGACCAATGACTTTACTAACTTTATTCACATACCTGGGTTACTTCTTTCTGATCCCATAAATAGGATGATTGCAAGACATAGCCTAAAATATCTGAAGTGATCAAAAAATAGAACTACATGGAAACTAACCTTTTAGATGGGTGTATTTTTCCTCGGCTTTACAAGAATGTGCATATTTCTCCATAGTAAAATTCCAACCTGGAACAAATTATGAAGGGACAACTCTCAATGGGCGTAAATCAGCATAGCAATGTCAATTTACAAGGATTTGAACTCTTGGGTTGTTTGTTTTTTTTTTTCTCCACCTGAAAATTTACCACTTTCACAGAAAAATATCCTTCTTACTAGGAATTGTTTTCATACATGCTGTGATCAAGAGGTTGGGGATTTTGGTTGGTTTTTTTTCCCTCTCCTTTCATTGTTACCACAAAAAAAGCTGATCTTATAAATAGGTTTACGCAGCTCTAATGAAGAATGACCTGATCTCTGCAAGGATACACGTGAGGCTTTGCTGTTCCATAGTTTCCACTGAGCATGACATGTCTGGAATGCTTTACGATGACTGCATCATCAAAGTACTAGGGGGTAAAAAAAATTGGAGAAGTCTCCGAGCCTGCGTATTGACTTGCTTTACCACTTTATTGGGTTAGTCATCATTATAAATCAAATTCTAACTCTCATAGTTTGATGATGTTGTTGAATTACCTAGGTGCCACCTCTGAGTACTGCCAGTGCTTCATGTCTTAGGTGCTTTGTAATAAAGTGAGGGGGATGTTTTACTTCTAAGGCAAAGTTGGCCCTGGAACAAGACAAGGATTTCCTGAGGTTTTGCAGCTATATCTCACGATTCAGCCTTGTGCTTGCAGACTGACTCCATGCTGCCTCCTTCAAGCCCTGTGCCTCTCCTTCCTCATCTCTGCATGTTGTAGCATCCCATCTGGGGAAGAAGGAAAAAGAGCTTATCTGCCAATGATTAGCAGAAAACTGCTAGGCTACCTTTACAAAAACAAGATTGTTTTCCTCTGAGTATTGTAAATGAAAACCTTCTCCATTTTAAGGGAGGTGAAAATGCTGCAAAGGCTCCGGTACTGGTGGTAAACTATTGGATGCAGCCAGAGCGGTTCATTCATGTGTTACGAAGTCTGTGTTGCCTAAAGGAAAGACTCCTTCAGTTTAAATTATAGATAAGCCATACTTTTGGAGCAGGTACTTCTGAATACTTTCCAGATAATCACAGATGCATTACAGCATGGGAACAGTGCCTTTTTCAGTAAAGGTGTATTTTTATAAGCACAATATGCTCAACAAAGTGTGTATATTAGCATACACTTCTGTAGTTTATCCATCTGTAAGTTTGTCTGTCCAGACTGAAGAAAACTCACCCGTGTTCCTTAAGTCTTTTAACCTGAAGCAGATGTGGGGAAGTAAATGAGCTATCTCTTGGTATTGAATCTTTTATAACTCATTACCTAGCACTGAACTTAGTCCTTTGCCATAACACTGTCTTTGATATAATAAAAGGTGCCAGCCAGGTGAGACTCGGCTAAAGTTCAGAGCAAATCTGCCCGTGACAAATGAGCTTCAGAGGATGTCCCCGTTAAGAGACTTCCATGGCTGATGAAGGTTTCAACGTAAAGAAGAAAGGCAACGTCCTCCCTACCCCCAAGTGAGAGGTATCAGACGGGGAAGAACCTGCTGGCACTGTCATAGCAGCTCTGACCTGCATGCAGTGAAACAGGGCAACATTTGTGATCTTGGAAATTAGGTTCAGAAAGGGGAAGGCTATACTGGAGGTGTCAAACACTTGCTTTAAGCCAGAAGCAACCACTGAAGTTTTTGAGCTCAAAAACTCCTCTGCAGACAACGCCAAGACTTGCTGCAGGTGCGGAGTTCAGAAATGGGGAAGGTCCTTTTTTTCATTCAAGGAGACTCGGCTTTTATGCTGTCTGTGGAAAAAAAAGAAAAGGACTATGCTTACTGTAGACTGCTAATGAATTTTTGAATTAAAATTTCCAGTAGTTGTTATTGTTCTCATAAATCTTACCTGTAAGAAACATTGCTCAAAGGCCAAATCATTTCAAAATTTCTAATTCACTCTTTTTATTAGGAGAAACCTAGACTTTTGGTCAGGTCCCATGTCAGTGTGACTCAGTGTAGCTCTATTCAAGATAAAGGCACTGTATGAATTCATACATGCTGAGAAACCAACTTACAGCTTAGAAGTTGTGGAACAACTTCTCTGTTGGCTCTTCTAGAAACACTTCTTCCTCCTCCATCCATCCAAGACAGTGTGCAAGTATGTGTGGGGAAAGAGAGGAAAAAAAATAGATATTTCTGTTGACTCGAATAGTGCATCTTCTCTTTTTAGACCTCCAAAGATGCATGTTTTGTGAACAGAGATTTTTGTTAGGTGTAATTAAATTAATTTGCAAGGAAGTTACTAATTTCATTGAAAGCTAGAGATCCTCCCAGTGCATGATTCATCATAACTCTGCCTCAGCCCTGGCCCGCAGGGGTAACTAACTCCTTTGGTGAGAAGATAATTTTATTTTAATTCTCATGCAATCATTGGACAACTTCAAGATAAATGCCAGCTATCAATCTTTATGAGTGAATTATTGTTCTCACTATCAGGGTGTGGTGGAGTATAGGATGTCATGCTTTAGTAACTATAAAGCTTTTTTGATATAATTTTGTGTGTAAGCCATAATAAACATAAAAATCATACTTTATAACTTACATGAAAAATACATTAAGACGACCAAAATTAAAGACTTTGAATAGCATGGGAGATTTTTTTGGTAAAGGACATAAAGATTTATTTTTCCCAGCAATTCTATTCAAATTAATAACAGGGATTTTTTTTTCTGTAACTATTTTCCTTGATATAATTTTGTGTGTAAGCCATAATAAACATAAAAATCATACTTTATAACTTACATGAAAAATACATTAAGACGACCAAAATTAAAGACTTTGAATAGCATGGGAGATTTTTTTGGTAAAGGACATAAAGATTTATTTTTCCCAGCAATTCTATTCAAATTAATAACAGGGATTTTTTTTTCTGTAACTATTTTCCTGTATTAGTAAATTATTATTTTTGGTCCCTCCACTCCTATATGCCTAGAAGCAATCATGAAAGAAAGATCAGTTTTCATTATTTGCATCTAGTGTTGTATCAGAGATATCTGAGCTTCAGAGATACTGGAGAATTCAGGGGGAGTGTCGACTGCAAAAGAAATGAAGGACCAGACTTTGAAGAGCCCTTCAGACTAACTACATATTGAAATGCAAAGTCCTCACATTATTGCCAGCATACTTGGTGGATTTTGCTAGCATATAAAATGTACTAGACACTCCTAATAATGATAATTACAGTTCTAATCTTGCCAGTGACTTACCTAGGCAGACATGTACACCTATATGGAGCCCCATAAATTTTAATGGGGCTCCATGTGGGTTCAGAGGAAGAAGTGGGGGTTTGACATAGATAACTGTTTGTTGTATGACCCTCACTCTGAGTGGAATTTGGGTGCTCAACTATGCACTATTGAGTGCACTAGGTGCATGTATGCATGCATGGTTCCAGAGTGCATTACTTCGAGCGGTGTTATTACATTTGGGAAAACTATTTGGGGATAAATTAATTCTGTTGTAATACTAGTTAGCTTGGTTTAGTTTCTCACCTTGCCTCTTCAAAAACAGGATGAGAGGCAGCACATTTTTCTTGGTTAATTATTATAGATATCTGAGGCACTGGTTGGTTGTATTTGGCTTCCAATTATTTTCATTTTTGTTTGGGTTTTTTTGAAGTGTGATAAGAACTTCTCTTCTACGGACTGCATTTATGTCTTTTAACAAAGTATTTGGTATGGGAAATATGTTCTCATCCCTTCAATTCTGGATTCCCAGAAATAGCTCTTGCTCATGTAGATGGTAGTGCAGAACTCAGACAATATATTCATATAATTATTGTTTGAGTCTTCTCTAATTTTTTGGAGTTTCTTGCTGTCTTTCAGAATCCCAAAGTTCTACTGATTTTGTTTCTGAAATGTAGACTGGTTTTGGACTATGACATTTCTGAATTTCAATGTAGAAATGTCTTCAGGTGTGATTTTGGGGGATCTTCTCCACATTTAATTGATGTAAAGCAATAAAAGTGTATATTGTTTTCTTTATTCATATTGATCATTCATTTATAAAAAATATTGGCGAGCTATTGTTTGAATTGCATAAATAGTGCAACAAATAATGTAAAAATAACAGAATAATTTCCAATTATATGCTTTGGTTGTCTTCTAAACAACTACTTATGAATAAGAGAACTCATTTATTAGTAGAAAATCCTATAGAAGTATTTTTTATCGAAAATTTAGACTGATTTTCTTTTGAAACATATAAACCACAAACAAGGTTAAGCGTGAACTGATGCTGAAATTCACTTTGCTATTAATCACATCTGGAAGTCTGCTATCTGGGAAACATAGTGTTGTCTCCTTCTGCTACATTATATGACTAACAAATGCCATGTTCCTCTTGTATTAGTATTAGGGTAAACTAAAGAGAAACGAGGAAGCCACAGCTGAAGCTAAGTTTCTTTGATGAATATGTGTAAAGTTATTTTTCTCACAACTTGTTTTTGGATAATTTATGAACAAAAGACAAGTAAGTTTTTACATGCCTGGTTCTAGTATGGAGGTAGTACTGGGTGTTTCTTGATTCTCAGCTTATTAAAGCACGGAGACTCTGCAGAATTACTTACTTCCTTGTCTGCTGGGCTCTGATGTAATTCGTTGCGCAGCTTGACCAATTTATTTTTTATTTCTTTTAACAAAGAGGAATCAGGTCAAAGGGATTCAAGCCGTTTGCCTCAAAGCTTACAATTCTGAAAATAGTGGTCTTTTACTTCATTTCCCATTCATATTGTAAACATGCTGAAGTAGATAGGATCAGGCAAGGGGATGGTTTTGTGATTGAAACTCTGTAATTGGGAGGCATTATTGCCTTGTGGTCTGTGTAAGGATCCAGGCCATGAAAGCTGCAGCTTCGAGTCCCATTTGTTAGTTTGCTCTTCCTTTTCTAACTCTTACAATAGTGGTGGTTTGAAGACCAGACTTCAGCACTCAGGAGTACTAGGATTTATTATAAGCGATCGCAAAGACTTTTAGGGATGTCAGGTAGCACATACATGCTAAATGCTGGTAATTCTGTTGGGAGGGGGAGGGAACAAAACAACAAAACCCTGCCATGAAATTATTTTGGTTCTTTTTCCACAACCTGTTTTATTCAGCAGAATTAATAATATTGTTTCCCAAAATGAACTTTTTAATTAAATACTTCATAGTATATAAATAGTTTCCTTTTCTTCAAATACAGCTTTGAAACGGAATCCTTGAAACCATCCACTATCCCTCACCTAGAAAATTAACAGACCCCTAGAAATAACTAACGTTTCTTGTAATTAGTGACGTTTAGCTATCACTTTGTTTCGCAGCTCTGTACTATGTACTGCTACTACTGAATATGTATGTGTGTTGATGGGCCAGGAAGTTGTAGTATCTCAGCAAACCAAATAGACAGTTTTATAAGCTTCAGAACTAATGAATCCTGCTTTCCTATGAACTTATGGTTGCCACCTTTGTTCTGAATTTTTCCTCACAATTCAGGCATTTCTGAGATTTCTTGCCACTATGAACTCTCAAAAGCACTTGCTTCAACTTTTCCATGAGCTGGGTAACTTAAGCATCTTTGCCCTCTATGGAGTGATTTATTCTAATGAAACCTGATTAGGAAGTTTGGGATTACTGTCCGTTTGTCAAATACATTCAGAAGTGGCCATTGGGTTAAAAATTACAAGGGGTAAAGGTACATAGATGATCCAGTCACATAAACCTCACTTCTTTAGGAAATCAAGCTAAAAATATCCAGGAAGATAGAAGAATTACTATATGAGCTTTTTGATCCCTTCATTTGCATTGAAGAATATTTTCTCCTACCTTTGATCCCTCTGATTACAGAAGGGCTGTTTCAGCTCTGTGCTGGTGCTCTGAGCATGCTTATCTGTTGGAAAGGAGCTCCAAAGAACCCAAACATTCATTTTAGTTTACAAAATGTAATTTGATTGCTTTCATTTTTGCTTAATTAAGAAAATGTTTTGATAAAATGGAACCGTAAAGGTAGGAATGAATACGGTGAAAAATTTGAGGTAGATCTCAAATATGTGCAACTAAGCGCTCTTCATAATTCACGTTAAACACTCTGCAATTTTTAAAAAAGAAAAGTAATATTTCAGAAGTACTAAGCATTATGCTTAAACCACAGATTCTGTAAAAAATGAACTGCATAAGCTATTAGCAACTGTATGCGTCATAAACACCTTAGGCAAGAAAATCAGATCCTAATGCCAAATGCAGCTCAGCTCCATCAGTCTACATGGAGCTACACTTCTGCAATTTTATAAGATAAATGTCTGTGCCGTTTTATATGATGAAACTACAGCTTGGGTGAATCCTCTTATTTTTCACCAGTGATTTAATAAAGGCAAGCTCAATATAAATATTGAAAGACTGCTAGTATTGAAAATACTCTTTTCCCTAGTAGCTGAAGTATGCGAGAGCTTTGTCTTTTCATATCGATCGTGGGGGGGGAAAAAAGTTAAGATTTGTCTATACAAGAAGTGGGTATATTTACTAACTAGTGGGCTCTAAACATTTTCTATAACATACTATACTTTATATTGCATTTGCAGGGAAAAGCTTTGTTGAGCTATGTTTTATCCCAGCTACTGGGAACTTCAAAACCCATTTTAATCTCAGCTGAAACAGCTAGTGAATGTTTGCCTCCTACCACTTGGTAGAGATTACAGAGCAAAAGAGGAGAAGTGTTGCAAACTATATTCCCCTGCACCTATTTCTTTGACACACATCACTGTGGTAACACAATAAAAGAGCTGCATTTAATTATTTTTCCAGAACTCAGAAGTTTAAAAGAGATAGGGTATTTACGAGCCCCGTTTGTGCTCTCTAATCCACAAGATGCCAAAAGATAGAACATAAAACAGTGTCTATTGGAAGTGACCCACTGTGCCTCTGAAAATGTTTGTCTTGGTCTGCATCTCTCTCCAAATAAAATACTGAGCGTTAATTTAATCATTAAAAGAATAATGAAAATAAGGAGCGATGAAAATGTAATCAAGATAGACGATTAATAGTCACAGAAGTGTCATTTTTAAAACAGTTTAAAATATCTCCTGTGCTGCTCTGCTGTGTTCGTGGAATAAACCTACTTTAATTATTTCCTATTCAGGCTTTCCTCTGTTTCCTTGGTTTTAGGAGGAGTTTACCTAGCAAAAACCAATGCTGCTCATTTCCTCAGTGGATTAACTGGGCAGTGATGAAACAGAAGCTTCTGTCTGCTTCATTCTTTACACAACCTGGTGTTAAAGAGTGACCTTTCACCCTCAGAGATTTTAAGGATTAAGGATGCTTTTAAGTCTCGGTCTGGTTACTAATCCACCACTTTCACTTGATGTTAAATAAGCACTTCCTGATTTACCCTTTAAATCCTGTAAACATAATAAAACAGAGTTTAACCTTTACCTTAGGATTTTACCACTATCTTATGCTCTGTCAAATAAACCTTTATAAGAAGCAGGGAAGAGAAAACTAATAAGCCATAGCCTGATTTTTTTTTTTTTTACCTTGGGATATGTAACAAAACATTACAATATTTTTAATATATTCATGCCAAACAGTTGTTAGGGTGCATTGGGGTCCTTACACTGTGCAAATAATGGAATTTTTAAAAAGCATTTATAAGCTATTTGAGATAATGAAATAGATGTTTCTTCTACATTCAGACTGCTGTGAGCAAATGATACTGGAAGGAGTTGAAATGGAAATATATTGAGAGAGATTTCATAATCCAAGGCTTTGCAACTTTCAAGAATATCATTTAGCCTCCAGCCATTGCTTTGTAAAGTCAGGCTCCCATCTGGTGTAAATTGCTGTAAACTCCATCTGCAGTCCAGGGACTATCTTGACTTACACCAGCCATGCATTTGACCCCACAGAATTGGTTTTTTGCTGTGTTTTTCTCTTTAGAAAAATGGCATCTGTGCTGAGGAAATATTCATTCATAGCTATTTCCAGTGGCTGTATTTAACAGTACAAAGTTATCACTACTCTCTGCCAGAATATTTCTGTGTCACAGCTGCAAAGGGTGTCTCCTTATCATTTATTTATATAAATAACTTCTTACCTATATAAGTAGCTTCAACACAATGCTCCCAGCCTGGGGCCTGGTCTGGGGACCAAGGAGGTGGTGGGACCAGCTGGGAGCCCCTGCCTGCACAACAGCTCCAAGGGCTGAAAACTGGGGACAACGGTATCCAGAAAAACAGTGTTGAAAATGCCACCTTTAAATCATTACAGCCACCGCCATCCAGTATTTTTAATAAGGTTTTCAGCAAACATCCAAAATACCTCATTTCAAAAATTCTGAATTCTGTCACCTTGGAGAGTTTTTGTTTTTATATCTCATAGTTGATAGCAGTAAGTAGAGAAAAATTATCCTATGATAAGAAGTTAATTCCCTCTTCTAAGGCCCTAAATCACGGACCTTATTAACAAAGGAATACAGTTATCTATCTGAATGGGAACCTTGCTTGGCTTTTGATATCTTTTTGAGAATATTTATTTTAATTAAATTGAATATCTGCCTTGTATCTTGCAAATATCTGATTGTCTCTGCATCAGCTATTGCCTAAGAGGAAATATAGATGAAGTAAACCATGCATGTATAAATGATTTCTTACTGTGATCAACAATCCCTTTGTCTTCTGTCTTAATAATGCAAAATATCCTGTTTCCTCCATGTTTGTTAATGCTGCTCACAGTGGTGCAAATGATTCAAGTGCAAGTGCTCCTCAACAAGTTTGAGGCACCTGTTACCTGAGCTGGAGAGGCACTCTTGTCAAAACAACTTCTGATGTTTTAAAGGCTCTGAATAACATTAGGATGTAATGTTGGGGCAGCCAATTTTCCTGGTGTCTGCTGGGGATAAGTAGATGATAGCTGGAGTTCACAAATGTTTTGAATTCATGGAGCAAAGATTTGCAACCTCCTTGGAAAATTACTGAGTTTACTGGGTAGGGCTGCTTTTGAGAGTTTTATGGTTCCCAGAATAGCCTGTTGTCTTAAGAGACATTTATAATATTGAACCTTTTTCTGCAGTCTGTTTGGAGGTAAAATTCCTGTTAAAGGCAATAGGAACTATGGCAGTGTACACAAACAAGAAATAGGACAAAGGAGAAATTTTTAAACAAAGGAAATTTGATTTCTGGTTTTCACTGAAATTTGGGAAAGAAGGGTGGGCAGGAGAAAATGCTTTTGTTTTATAGGTTTTCCATCCACCACAGACACTGGCAATGCCTCGTTCATAGGTCTTGTGCCAAAGTGGTCCTGTGAGACACTGCCAGTGGGAATAAAACCAGCATGAAAATAAGACTGAGAACATCTTAAAAACAGAACAGCCTTCCCTTTGAAATAGCTCCCACAGACACTGAAGACCTGAATAGTTCACAGCAATGTGAATAACATTCCTTCCCATGAAGTAGAATTTGACCAAATTGAGCAAAAGCAAACCAACCCTTGGCATAACCCCATGAGTTTCATGGGTGCTAAACCAGTGAAGAATTTGGTCTATTTGGTAAATACAGGTGGTTGTCTTTCCACATGACAGAGGTAAGAGATCATGCACCTTTATTCACCTATAGGACACACAGCTTTTAATGAGGGATCCTACATGCAGAGATCAAATGGAACTGAGCCCCAGGGCTCAGTATTGGGGCCAGTTCTGTTTAATATCTTTATCAATGATCTGGACAAGGAGATTGAGTGCACCCTCAGTAAGTTTCAGGTGACACCAAGTTGGGCGGGAGTGTTGATCTGCTCGAGGATAGGAAGGCTCTGCAGAGGGACCTGGACAGGCTGGATCGATGGGCCCAGACCAATTGTATGAGGTACAACAAGGCCAAGTGCCGGGTCCTGCACTTGGATCACAACAACCCCATGCAGCACTACAGGCTTGGGGAAGAGTGGCTGGAAAGCTGCCTGGTGGAAAAGGACCTGGGGGTGTTGGTCGACAGCCGGCTGAAC
>NW_008794520.1:1625435-1633974 GCF_000699145.1 Aptenodytes forsteri
GCTCTCTACAACTACCTGAAAGGAGGTTGTGGTGAGGTGGGTGTCGATCTCTTCTCCCAAGTAACAAGTGATAGGACGAGAGGAAATGGCCTCAAGTTGTGCCAGGGGAGGTTTAGATTGGACATTAGGAAAAGTTTCTTCACCAAAAGGGTTGTCAAGCACTGGAAGAGGCTGCTCAGGGAAGCGGCTGAGTGACCATCCCTGGAGGTATTTAAAAGACGTGTAGATGTGGTGCTTAGGGACGTGGTTTAATGGTGGACTTGGCAGTGCTAGGATAATGGTTGGACTTGATGATCTTAAAGGTCTTTGCCAACCTAAACCATTCTATGATTCTATTCTATGGTAAGAAGGGCTGAAATAGGCTCTACTGGAGTCAGTGACAATAAGCTTAACTTCAACTAGATTGAGAGCTGGCCAAACTGCTAGCATCAGGCATGACAAATCTGGTGGTAGAATACAGTAGAGAATGGCGTTGCACTTTGTGAAACGTGTCTATGCTGAACTGACTCTGCAGTACTGGCAGGGTGTTTGTGAGATCTTCCTTCTACGTGTCAAGGCAACTCTTTGCTCAGACCCTCCTTGTTTGAGTCAGCACTGCCTCATGGTTATGGTCACTGTGTGCGCATGTTGGTGAAAGTAGGGTATGTTGCTCTTCGATAGTTAACTGGCTTTTCTAGACAAGCAATGCAGATATCTTTCGTTTTGTTTTTAAATCAAAACTCCTTGCCAGGAGAAGAGCCTTGGAAATCCTGACACGATAGTATTGCTCCACCTGGCATGAAAGGAAGCCACTACATTTTTGTTGAAAGTCTGAACTCTTCCTCACTCCCCTAAAATCACCTAAAGCCTTTTCTTTACTTAAAAATATCTGACAACATGTAACTTAGCTGTGGTCTGCATTCTACCAGGAAAAGAACCACCTTCACATCAAGCTGTAATTATTGATGGTAGTTTTCAGCATGAATGTTAATTTGGGCTTTTGGTCCTATATGAAAATAAATTTGATTTCTGCTCTTCTACAGAGAGCTGAGACTTCTTTTCCAAGTCCTTCATCTGATTTCAGAAAGGCTTCCTTCAGGACACCCATAAGCTTTGTGTGATACAGGCTATTACCCTATACTCTGGAGTGTTTTCAAGTGAAGGAAACCCGTAGCAGTTAAAGAGCAGGGAATGGATTTAGGGTGTTGAACTGAAGAGGTGGTTTGGTGGGGGTTTTTCTTCTTCATTCTGTTACTACAACTTCCTTTTCTTGTGCTATTGCTTTTGTACTTAATGTCTTGAAAACAGCTTATATGTGACTCAGTAATTTATGACTTTGGTATGTTTCATTATTGTCTTTGCTTGCTCGACTCTCCTGAATGAAAATGATTTAAAAATAGTTTTTTCTGGATTCTGGAATAATATAGGAGCACTCACACCTGTATCTGTAATGCATTATTTACTAAAGATTTTTGTGACAGTTAAAGTTCCCTACCTCTTGGGTTCCTGCTATAATTAATAATATCTAGAGCTTTTCATTGTAACTTTCAGTGAATTATACAAGGAGCTGATGCAATTCCTGTCTTCATGTTGGAAAGCTGGGCCACTGGAGGGTGAGGTAATTTGCCTGCAGTCAGCCAGTAGACCAGCGGTGGATAGGGGTGAAACACTAACCCCTTTGTCCAGTTCTCTGTTCATGAAGACACATTGCCTCAATTAACTGATGATAATCAAACCTGATTCCTTTATTCAGCTGATGAATTGCTGCTATAGCACCTACAATTCCTGTTTGGTTGCTGAGGTTGCCTGCAGGAGAAGGCAACCAAAGAAGGGTCTGGGGAACAAGATCTGAAGGATTCTCCAAAGGGGACACTGAAAGCAAGACTCAAGAAACTAGAGGAGAATGGGGAAGAGAAGTCACAGTGGCTGATTCAGCCAGCTGTCTGTGGCCACCTCCTGAACCTGATCTGAGGTGCTAACGGGGAAGAGGCTGAGGATGGAGGGATAGGGTCTTGCTTCTGGGCTCCGGGGGATATCACAAAGCTAACTTGGGGCCAGGTAGGCTGGGTTCATCTGGGAGAGAGCAGCTTCTATAGAATTGCAGAGCGCCCAAGCTACAACCTGCTCTGTGCTACCAACATCAACCATTTTCAGCACGTTTAGTGAGTTTACAAATGAAAGGAAGACGAAGCAATGGCTGAAAAAGCACATTTTGCATTTCTCTGCAACTCTGCAGTAGAGTAACGTGGAGCCAAACACATTTCCAGTGTATGTATGCAAAGTATGTGTCTGTGCCAAATATATGCCAGAAAAGATCTTAATCGAAGGAGTTACACAGATTTCATGTGCTTGCCATTCTTTTGGTATTCCAGCAGGTCACTGTATCATCATTAAAATCAGCAAGAGGCCCAATGGTCCTCTCACACCACAATTTCCACAGAGTTATGCTCAATTTACATCCAAATAAACAATACAGAAAGCTCAGAGTTTGGAGAAAATCAAGGAAAGGTTTTACTTTCAAATGGAATTGACCTCCTCAGCCAACAACAACAGAAAGAAAGAAAGAAGTGAATATGATACATTTAAATTTTGTAATATATTGGCCTGACACATGTAGTATTACACTGCATTACTTAGCATCTCTTAAACAAAACAAAACCTTTTATTGAGCAGTTACCATTCAGACAGGTTATGGCATTTGTAGAGTAATTAGCAACTGTAAAATATGACTAACCAAATCATTATTTTTAACTAAAAAAATAGGCGCCTACATTCTTATGTATAAAACACTTTTTTATAAGCTGTACATGACCAGGGAATATTTTACAACAGAGCTTAAGACAGAGAAAATACTAATCAGGATTTTAAATGTCTGTAGTTATAGTCCTGTAAATGTTCTTGAAAATGAAATGAATAGCTTCCAGAGAGGTGTGTAACCAGAGGTGAGGCAATGGTGCCAGTGGGAAGGAATGGGCTGATGGGAGAGCTACTGGGAGATTTCAGGTGCTGTGCAAGTCATCCAACGTGCAGGAGACAGACTGGCCCATTACTAAGACCCTCTTTGGTCTGATATTGCTTTGGGTCAAGGACAATGGCTACAAGTGCTGCAAAAAGGAGGGGAAGTGACATTCAAATTTACATTGATGTAAAATAAGTACAAATTAAATAAGACTAAGCTTTTTTAATAAAATTAAAGGATTCTTCTCAATGAGAGTGCACTACTGATTTTGCTAGCACCTTACCAAATTCAAGAGCACAGTGGTTTCAGTATCTAGGAGGAGGTTTTTCCCAAGAATCACTCACTGTGCTTCTTAACAAAGCGCTCTGGATTGCTCACCTGGCTTCCCTTTAAATTTACACATCTTAAAAATGACTTCAGCGCCAGCCCACTGGAGGTGATCTAGGTTCCCTCAAGTCTCATGAAACTTAGCTCGTGTTCATCAAGAGCTTCTCTGAGTTGCAAGTCAGTGAGGTGTGAAATGCTTGTGGTTTGATGATTCACAGAACTCTCACCGTGAGCCTTAATTAATCAATCTTTGCAAGGAATTTGAAATCCTTAGATGAAAGGCTCTGTAACTGCAAAACACTTATTACAATGGCCGTCACTTGTATTCATGGGGACCTCACTTTTACCGTTCTTTTTTGTACCATCGCAATAGCTTCCCTTTTATGTTGAAAGGGGAAGAGCTGTGTAAACATGTTCACCAGCAAACTTTTCTCATGCTGGTGGTTTAAAAGAAACTATACTTGAAAAGCAACACAACTTCCCTTACAGCCATATCTCCCCAAGCTGTGATCTTGTCAGGCTGCATACATTAAACGAGGCTGGGCTGGGTCAGCACTAGGATGGGAAAACAGGCAATGATGCTAATGATTAAGAAAATAAAGCATTTGAATCCAGATTCCTCCACCGTGGTGCCCTCACAGAGCACGGGGAGCCCATGAACTGTCCTCGTGTACCACTGCAGCATGAACTAAAGCAAAAAACCTTTGCTCACTGTCAGTAAACAATCTTTTAATTCTTTGCACAGTAAAATTACTGATTTAGCATACCACCAAAGCGCGTGATGCAGCTTCACTGAAGGCAAAGAAATCTACCCCAGAGAGGGTACAATCTGCATCCTAAGCACAGGTGTGCCAGTGGATGTGGCTGAAGAACAGGAGGGAGGGAGGGCTATGAAGGATGATGTTAGAGTTATGTTCTGTTTGTGTCAGATGTGGTTTTCATTTTCCCACACGTAAGGTACTTTCCTTGGCTTGCACGTTCACAGCTCTCAATTTCACAGGTAGATCCATTTCTCCTGGTACTTGGACCAAGTGGTTTTCATGTGCATTCCTATTCGAGAGGAAATAATTTAGAGAAAATAACTTGCACAAGTACTTAGAGTTATGCACTGGAATTTGAGTCTCCAGGACTGTCTTTGAATTTTCGGTATAGAAATTTTGTATTCATGTTACAGATTAGATATTAAGGGAAAGAGATGGAGAGACAATTGACTCATCCACCAACTAGATTGTCATATGTAGTACAGGAAGTCTCTGAGGTGGAGAAATTTTTCCTACTCTGCTTGCAGAACTATGTAAGACAATTACAGGTGGAATTTGAAGTTGATATTGTGTTAGTGTTACATAAATAACCATGTTTTCTGCCCAGATAACCAGTGTGCAAACGTAATAACAGAACAAAGAGTATAGGTTATGTTGAGCTGCTGAATTCCCAAACCTGTTGGAATTTGAGGTTGGTTTTGGAGTTGATACCCAAGCTCAGGATCTAAGGCTTGTCCTTTACATCTGTATTTAAAAGTAGCTGGTGAACATCATGAGAAATTGTGAGACATTGCAGCAGGTCTGGGCCCTGTAGGTGGCAAATGGAGACTACTGATCATGTTAAAAAGACATGTAAAAGGCAAACATTAAGTGGACAGGAGAAGGATGGTACTTACTACAATTTCTATGCACCGACTGAAGTACTAGTTCAAGGCCATGCTATTGCACTCAGTGTTCAAAACCAATATTCCAAAATCTGTTGCAAAATACCACAAAGAAAGGTCACTATATAGATCTCACAGTGGGTGTGAACCTCTGCCTTCAGCAGTTTACCCATGTAAAGGAAGTCTTGTCTATACAACACTCGAACATAATAATCTTACTTTTCTACTGATGCTTTCTTCTGATCTTTCCAACTTGGCTTCTGTCCCATCTAGGTTTATCACTCACTTCTGATGATGTCTGGAAGGCTTTTGTAAACATAATTTTGGCATATCATACATGATCTAAGATGAGCTTAGTTTAGCTGAAGTTATAGTTTGGTATTTAGGACACCTGTGTAACTGGTTGTGCAAAAACTGCTCATCTAATCTGGTAATGTGTGTCTAAAATATCAGACGCAATAAGGGAAATGCTTCTTGGCTGATCCCCGTGCTTGGGATAGAACAGAAGGAGGACCACCCATGTAACTTCCATATTGAGGCAGTGAAGAGCTTGGAAAGTCCCAAGCCACAGTTGCTCCAGTTTTAATGTTCTTTACCCAAGCTTTAAATGATCAGGTCATGTCCTAGCTCCTTGATAGCTCACACTTGCATCCTGCTAACAGAGAAGAAAACCGGAGGAAAAACCAATTTGTACCTAGGGAACTCCACCGCGTGGAAATTATTTTCTGTTGTTTCCATGCCTGTAGATTCCTTTCACTGCCTTAAAGATCTTCAGTGCCTTAGAAAAAAAGGGAAACGTAAAGCCTTGTCTATGAGACAGCATCCAGGATCAAGGTGGTTTGGGGAGGAACAAGACTGAGCATGGAGCTGCAGCAGCCTCACCCCTGTTGGGCTGCCGAATTCAACAACCCCAAACATAAACAACCATACCTAGGCTTTCCCACATAAGCTTTTTCTGTAGAAAGTAGTAGAACTACATTTAAAAAAATATAATTTCTCACATCCACAGAGCTGCCTGGGTTTTCATGGTAGTGCAAGAGAAAACTGTAGATGGGAACTTCAGGGTAGAAAAGTATAGTTTTGAAATGAAGGAAAAATAGATTTGAAACGTCCAGTGTACAAATTCCTGTGGTCTAATGAAAACTTTTTATTTCCTTTAAAATTATTTGATTCTGATCATTAACCAGCTATAAGGCCGCTACCAATACCTTGCACAGATCCAAGACTTTCTTCATGTTATATTCATAAAATGATTTTAGTTGTTTGTGTGTTTCTTGTGCATTTAACCTCCATTCTGAATTGGCTGCATTTTTATTGATCAATTAATTTGGACTGGCAATATTTATTATAACACTCGATACTTGTTTTCTAAACAGTAGTTTTACTTATTTTTATCTAGAATTACAATGGCATTGCAATGTCTGAACAGTGCACTTACTAAGGCTTCCTAGATGCGACAGAGGAGACATCAGGGTTGTATCTCTCATAACTTTTGCTTCCATCTAGTGCATTTGTGAATTATTACCTTAGTTTCTCAAAGTTCAGCAAAAAATTAAACTTGATTAATTTAATTAAACAATATTGTCCCAAGGCCAAGTAGCTCAAATGTTCGTTTTTTATTAAACAGTAGTTTCATTCACACTTTCAAATTATACTTTGTTCAAAGGTCTAATGAAAAGATTTTTTTTTTTTCCCTGTCCTTCTAAAATAAATGTTGAGAGGATTCAGCCTTCAAAGAGCTCATAGAATTTGAGATAGAAATAATCCAAAAGGATTTCCATGGTGATAGGGATATGGTCCAGGCTACACTTTAAGGAAATAACATAAAAGCAAATGTTAGAGGAATTAGATTAATAAGTAATCATTTTCACTGACAATAAAATCAAGTGGAATAGGCTAGACATGAGTGGAATGTGTAAGTCATTGCTTTAAAAATGTGCTGGGGCAAGTAGCATTTGGTCAGGTGTACACAGGATCCACACTTCAATTTTGGGTCAGCCTCTTAAAAAAAAAAAGTTAATTATTGTTTGGAAAGGGAACAGAGGGTATTACTCTGTTTGGAAATGGAGGCTGTACAGCAAAATGCATTGAAGAGATGCAAATGGTTAAGAGGTGGATAGTAAGAGCCTGCAAGACCACAAAGCTTCTATGATGAAAGAAAAATAACGGGGTTTTTTTTTCACTGATATTGAGTTTTGTTTGGTTGTATGAATTAAGTGACACACAAATATTTTTATGACTGCATTTATTCTCCATAACAATATGAATGAGCCACTGAATAATAACAAAGTCCCTTGTGACTGCAGAAGAGGGGTGATTAAATTATAATCACATTGGATTAATTAATCTATAATATTTGTTCTTTATATGAAAGAGGAAAATCAGCCTTCAACATAAAGGTTATGTACTCATGAGGTCTGTGTCTTAATAAAGAAAAGGCTTTGGGAAAAAGCTTGACAAGCCCCCCAGATATGATATGTTGTAAATGTAGACAGAAGGTTATTACTGATATAAAATACATTCAATGTAATTATCAGCCACAACAAATAATCAGAGAGATGATAATGAATAATAAACATTTTTATTTTTCTGTAGTAATGTGTCTAATAGATAAGTGCACAACATTGAATTAATTTATTATGCTATAGCATTTTAGTAATGAGAACTGTATCATCAAAACATCTCTTCAGTGGTAGTGCAAGATATCAGCTTAAATAACTGATAAGGCTTATTCCTTTGTTTTCCCCATCCAGTCGTACTGGATGCCCTTAATTAACATTTTTATTTTTCTGTAGTAATGTGTCTAATAGATAAGTGCACAACATTGAATTAATTTATTATGCTATAGCATTTTAGTAATGAGAACTGTATCATCAAAACATCTCTTCAGTGGTAGTGCAAGATATCAGCTTAAATAACTGATAAGGCTTATTCCTTTGTTTTCCCCATCCAGTCGTACTGGATGCCCTGAAAGCAGCCAACTAGCAAAAGGAACTATAATAATCTTGAAAGAAAACCATAATAAAAATATAAAACTTATGATCTGATTCTGTAGTCCCAGTAAATTAAAAAATGCAGGTTATTTACAAAGAGGACCCTTAATGTATTACATTAAATTTATACACATTTTATTTTAATTTCATTTTTGCTGTTTTACTTACTAAAAAGTTCTGCTTTAATCCTTTCCAAGTAAAATACCAGTTGCAACTTATAAGGAATCAATTACTGTCTCAAAATTATCTGTGTTCTGAATGAGAGAGAAAACTTATGCCAGAAAGATAATGTACATGTAGATTTTAATTACTTAAAACCAACCATTTGTGTACTGGAAGGATATACTTAAAGTTTTAAAGACTGACCATATGCTTCATTCTATATAGAGTGGTTTTATACATGTTACTTTTAAATAACAATAAATATTGTTTATTTTTTAAATGGATTTTTTTTTCATAGGTGAAAAAAATATTAATTTTATCCTATTGTGTAGAAGAAAGTAATCTGCACAAATGTCATTTCTGAAACCCTGGAGCTCTGAGCAGGCATGGCCTGTGCTTTTGAAGCTCAGAGTGTGATTTTTTTTTTTTTTTTTAATTTTTAAAAAAAGCCTGAAATTAAATCAAAAACCAAAA
>NW_008794520.1:1634030-1695626 GCF_000699145.1 Aptenodytes forsteri
GTGTGATTTTTTTTTTTTTTTTTTAACTTTCTAAAAAAGCCTGAACGGTAATCAGACACCTAAAAGCCCTTGGACCTCAGCTCAGTTCAGTCTCATAGTCTGCAGTTTAGGCTTATCTCTAGCTAATATTGGTGATTAATTATGGTGTGTTTTACAGAGTATTGCTCATGCTGATAATATTGTACCAAGTAAAGCTTTTTCTGTGTTTCAAAACACTTTTTTTTCTTCTGCAGTACTTGGGGACCACAGGTAGAGAGAAGCAGTCTGTGCCCTGAGAGTGTAGAGTGTAAATTACAAGTGAAACTTCAGGGGTTAAAAATGAATGTTTGGGCTTTTACTGTTCAATCAACAAGAAGCCACAAAACAGCACAAAATACTTTTGTGCAGACAAGCACCAACCCTTGAGCCTGGAGAGTTTGTGGCTGCAGTAAAACAGAGGCTAAAAATTTGAGCAGCGCTGTCCTGTCCTCCAGCAGCCAGCTAAGATCCCAGGCAAGGAGAGCAACTCTTGCACTGTGTTGGTATGTCAAATCTGAAGTGTCTATCAACACCATCATATGTCTTGTTTCTGTATGATTCCTGCTTAACCTCCTGCAATGCAGTCCCGAGGATGTCTGTCAGGATGAAAAGTGGCTGCATGAACAAATAAAGTAATGGAGATGCATATTTCAGCAAAATCAGAGGAAGATGGGGAGTACCAGGTGATTGGAAAGCCTTGTTTTGATATGGTTTGTAGGCTTGGAGATGCAACAGTCTGGTTAATCCTGCATGCTGTAAATTACGGTAACAGTCCTCACCAAGACCAGCAGTTGCACTTTTTCAGGATACTATAGAGGCAAAAATATATTACAAATGCTCTGCTGTGGAGTCGGTGTCACCAACGCACAGACCTGCTTCTGGGATTGTAGAGGGCATGCTCGTTTAGGTGTGTCCGAAGACCAACACCTTAGTGGTCATGTTCTTGCTCAGAAAAGCCATGCACAGTGGTCATAAGCACAAAAAGCTTTTCTTCCCATATATTTAAGCAAGAGTTTCCATCAGAGATGGGTTCCAGCTGCAACGCTGACTTCCTATGGTGTGACATCAGAATGATCCTAGGGATTCGTGACCCAAGGTTTCGCTTTAATCCACACCACTGGTAAACTGTCAAAACCACACCACTGGGCAAACTGGCCCACTTTGAGGAGAGGGATACGGGCTGAGGAGTCTGTGGGTTGCAAAAATACTTCCCTTAACTGGGTAAATTTAAGGACCCCTATTCTGGGGGATCGTCAGCTGTTTGGGGAGTCTGCTCAGGTAGTATTCAGAAGCTCTATTGTCTTCAGTCCATGTTGCTCCCAGGCTGATTTTTTTTTTTTTTTTAATGAACAGCTCCATCAGTTTCTCTTCCCAAGCAATATTTTAGCATTTCTCATTCTGGTTTTTGTCTTGTTCTCCAAGGTCTGCTTATTAAATTATTATGCAACTGTGATACTAAATCTTATCTTTTGACTATAGTGCACAGAAGAGGCAGATAAGACTTGAGGGGAGGGACGAACCATTTGTCTATCAGTAGACTATGAGAGAAGCAAGAGAAAGTGAAGAGAGGAAGATGATGCTTTTGATGAATATTTGTAGCTAAGCAAGACAGTGCACTAAATGGCTTTTAGATTTTCAGTATGGGACCGTACTTGTATTTCTAAGAGTAAAAGGCTTTTACAAGACTCTAGATCAAATCTGAAGTTAAAAAAAAAAAGAAAAAAAAGATTTATAACTCTGCCTCCAGCAACTTACTATTCCCTGCTAGCCAAATTCATCTCCTGTTTACTTTCTTGAGTAAGGTATAATCCTCAGTTAAGAAAATTTTCGGTCATCTTATTAGGCCACATGATCAGCAATAGCCTGAGGTAGTTTGCAGGAAGTGATTTTGGGATCTGTCTTCTACCCTGCCTGTATGCCTGTATCTGGGAGAGGAAGTTATAAAGCACTGTGCCCCAAGAGCAAACAGGGTGAAAACAGACACCACAGTCTCCAAAAATATTTACCTTAAAATGAGAAGTTAAATCAATAAACTTTCGCGCTTACTTTTAATACCACTTCAGCAGTGGCTAGTGTTTTCCTGATATAATGGCAGTGATTTGCTAATTGATTTGCTCATTGAAAATGCTACTGACCCAGTCTACGTTGGAAAGCAAAGCAATTCCTAATTCAGAAGGCCACGGGATGGAGTGGGTCCATGTGGGCAATTTCTGCCAGGTAAAGTGAGTCCCTGTTTCCATCCCTGTAGGCACAAAAAGGCCCTGGACTGAGATGTCCTCACTGGGAGCTGCAGGGAGTGAGCATTGGTATTGCTGTCATTGCTCACAGCAGGTGCAAGTCCTCTCTGCGCTGAAGGGGACCCTCCTGGAGGCACGTAGTGCAATTTAATTTTTGTTCTTACTGGTAATGCCGTTTTTCCTTTCTTTTTCTAATTCATGTTCAGGTAGAGCAAAGATTTCAAAATAAGAGTTGACATTTAGTTCTTGTTAAAAAGTAGTGATTTAAGCTAGTTTGATGCTGAGGAATGACTCAATTCCCTGCTTAAAAAAGTTCTTATAAAAAAGTATGCAGATTTATGTTTTGGAAAATCTTGACTATCTTCCTATCTTTTCTCAAAGACAAATTTTAAAAAACTAAACAGCTCCTGTCATCAGGCTAATGGCATAGTGTCCCATACCCCCTCTAAATCTAGTTATTATTGATCAGCTAATGCAATATTTAATTATACTCGCAGGGGAGAGGGACTTCTTCAGTGTGTGATTCATTACCCCTTATGAATGGAAACTTCTCAATCTTGGTAGATAACCAATAAGCAAATATTATTGATTGTTCTCCAACATCAAATAAGGATAATAAATATCACAATTTGGGGCTTGAATGTCACATTCAAGAGAAGCTTCATAACCATCCGTTAATGAGTTTCTAATCTTTGACCCCCTTGCTAATGCCAGCTGTGGTCTCTTCTTGATCATTACAACTTCCCTGTCATCACAAAATGACTCTGCCTTGGATTATCTACATTAATACAGGCTGACTACAGGAAAATCTTAACAGTATTGAATGAACTGTACTAAAGCCACTTATCTAAAGAAGACAAATTTCTTTAAAAGAAAATTTTAGTGGAAATTAAAGAAATGGCAAGAATAAAGAGTGGCAAAATGACGAACAGGTATAAGAAACGTTTGTGTGAGAATGCAAAAGATAATTTCTCCTATTACTGAACAAACTTCTTGGTTAATTGCGACAGAGATAAACTAGTAGCTGATGGCTCACTCCAAATAAAGGAGCTGACGTTCTCATGAGAGACTGGGGCAAGTTACCTGCCAGAGTGCTCAAACATAACACAGGATAATCAGTAACAGTGCACCAGCTCATCTGTGATAACTGCCTGAGATGCACTTGCATCTCATGACAATGGTGGACACCGAGTTAGCAGAGCCTTCTTCCCCATCTTCAAACAAGGCCAAGCTCATTTGACTGCATTTGCATTTACAGTGGGCTAACAAGTCAGTTGTGTAAAACAGCTCCAAAGCTTGTTTTAGTGCTCTGCCTGTGTCTGAATATACCTAAGCCCTAAATCCAAAACAGTAATCCTGAATCCTCCTGCTCAACTACCACCAAACTACAAGCTCTGCAGCTCATCCACTTCTATTTAAGTTCTTAGCAGCAGTTACAGATTCACTTCCCCAGTCTATTCACTACTGCATACTCTGTCTCTGACCAAATTAATCCCAAATTTGTTTTTGAAGTTTCTTCCTTTCCTGGCAGTTTAAGTTAAAATCTGGTAGCTGGGACAGCAATGTTGGTCTGAAACCTCTCAGGCAGAGGGAATTTCCTCTTTCATATGTCACTTCTTGGACAAAGGCTTAGCATCTTCTCTGGATGCTCTTTCAAGGTCTGTGCTCTCTCATCATTTTGCATACTTGATCGTTTAAGGCCAATCTCTCCCCATGCAAAAGGAATTTACCTCTTTGATATGAAGTCCCACGTAGATGGAGGCTGGTGGAAGTAGATGCCTAAAAGCAGATTTTCAGAAGCTAATCTATTTGCACTAAAGTCTTTGATAACGTCTGGTGCTTTTCAAGAGTCTAGCACTTACCCAGCTATAGAGGAAATATAAAATTAAGGTGCTCAGCTTAAAACAGTAGAAAATGTAAGAGGAGTCCACTACTGATCTGTAAGTCCACATCTACACAGAGTAAGATTTTTGGACACATACTTGGAAGTCAAACGTTCACAGTCAAGATGCAAGTCATCTTGATTTTTAGCCTATCTCAATCTGTTCAATTAGCTTCACAGCAAATAGGATGTGTTGCAGCTATTAGGCCAAGGAAGTCTGAGTTCAAAATAAAACCAGATGACCTCTCCAAAATGAAACTCGCCATTAGTTTTCTAAGTAACAAAATTCCTCCAATTCCCCCCAGGCCAAAGCAGTCCAAAACCCTTTCCCAAACAGCTTTCACCAAACTGTCTTCTGCATGTTTTCAGTCTGAAAATGAATAGATTTGCCTGCAGCATGCTTTCTTGGATGAATGATGGACTATCTAGCCCAAGCACTGAATCTAGTTATCTTTAGTGAACTTGATGTGTTGTACTTTCATTAAAAGTCTGCAGCAAGTAGTTTGTGTAGATTTACACCCTCATCCTTTTGTTGCTGGAAATCTAATTTTCAAAAGCTGTCTTGGGACTCTGCTGAAGTGTTTGTGGAGTTAGATCCTTGGCAGACTTTTTTGTGTGTCATAGAAAACCACCCCACTATCTGGCACAAGCGGCAGATGATGCCCAGGGGATGCCCAGCAGTGGCAGAGTAGGAGGAATACAGCAGGGCAGGGCTGGCAGAGCTGCTGCGTGGACTCCAGGCATCATCTGTTCACCATATGCCTGGGACTAACCCATGCCACTTTCTCTTTATCTTCACGGAAAAGTACAAAAATTTAACTGTTCCTTTTCACCCGTAATCCTTCCTTAATTACATCTTACTTTTATATCTGTACTGTTTCAATCTGGATTTCACCCTGTGCCCATCATTATGGTATCTGAGCTCTCAGTCTCTTGTCATATATCCAAGTGAGCCCAAAGCTGGACTGACCTGTGGCAATGTCCTTCATACAATTTCTTACTCGTCTGTCAGTGTCGGCTGCAGCACATAAAAAGGAACCACTACTATAGTCCTTCCACATCAAAACAGCAAATAGAATGTGAAAAGCTGTTAGAGAGAGAACAGAGAACAAACCACAAAACATCTTCATACTTTTGTGTAGGTCTGTGCTCCCACGTCTTGAATGCTGAGTGCTGTATTTGAGAGACCATAAAGCAGAAACTGGAAAAGGTCAGAGAAGGAAAATGAGGAACATAGAAGATAAGGAATGTGTTACATAGACTAGGGAACTTCTGGCTGGGATGTTGGAGAGGATATAAAATGAGGATAGAAATTTTTGCAGGCTGTATCCGTACTTACCAATTCAGTTCAGAGTGGAGCTATTTTGAAATGGATCCTCTGGCTGTCTCCACTTACCACCTGCTAAGTAGGTTGTCAAAGCAGTTTTGGTACAAGTACTTAATACTTAATGGTGAAATTTGTTTACAAGCCCATACGTAAACCTCACCACAGCACATTTCCCTACTACGCACCTAATAGAAAAATCACCCCAAGTGTTTACTGTAAGGAAATTAAATATTGATAAGGATGGAACAGAGGTGGCGGTTGCACTTCCTATCATTAGAAATGCCAGTTCCACTCCTCCGCACCAAGTTAATTCCTTTAGAGACAAGAGCAGCTTGCAGAAGCGACTCTGCTGCTCTAGGACTTCTCCGGTCTTTGAGTGGGAAAGGAAGCCCTGCTTTCCTGCCCAAAGGACCTAGTCCACACATCACTGCTGCTACTAGAAATACTGTCTTTAACACTCAGCAGCTTCAAGCTGAAAAAAACCAGCTATTGCCCTGTGACCTCCGATCTCTTCTGTGTTAGTAACTATAAGGTACTAGATTATGTGGGTATGCAGTCACGGTGATAAATATAGAGCAAAGCCGGATCTATACATAGTTCTACCCTCTCTGCTAGCGGAGCACACCAAGATTGGGAATGAGGTACAGCATGGAGCCTGGAGTGATTGCGTCTGGAGAGAAGGCAGGACCAGAGCAGTGCTCCTTGGAGCTGGAGCAGAAGCAGAAGGCAATAATGTGGGGAGGGAGAAGGTGATGGCAGTGATATCCCTAAAATTAACGCTTGGTCCCCCTTCGGTGTGGACCAGGCTGTATGTTGGGACATATAAAACTTGTGATTTTGTGCTACAAAATGCTGAAGCCTAAATCCTGGTCTGTGAGGCACTGAACAAAGCCTTACATAAATGTAGACTGTAGTCACCGTGTACGGTGCATTCTTATAAACCATTTCTCTACAGAAGTTACATTAAGCAAACATTTCATTCATTCTCATATCCTTTGCCATAAAGCACTGGCATTAAAAATTTGTGCTTTTCAGTGGTGAGATGATTCTGTTATTTAACTGTACCTGGGTACCTGAAGGACCCAGAGAGATCAGGGACTCATCACCTGGGTGCTATACAAACATTCATTTATTTATTTTACTTTTAAATATTAGTCACGTTCACTCATCGGGCCAATGATTTAAAGTACCAAAAATATGTTCTTTTGTATCATGTGCTTTCTGACCTTTCCAAAATCTTAACAAATATTCCTACAGATTAATATTATCACAGTGTCTAAAGACCTTTTTGCCTTGAGGCTGCATGACTGCAAAAGTAAAAAGCAGACACTGTCCAAAAATCTTACAATACAGCTATGCAATAAGAGACAGCAAGTGGATACAGTCAAAAAGGGAGTAAAAAGAAGCAATGAAACACTTTTTGTATGAATGATCAAGCAGTCTGACCACTGTCAATTTTTTTTCTTTTTTCCAGCAAAAATAAGTTTTATGAGGATAATGAGATACCTCTGTGCATATCTATGGTGAGCACTTTTCAATTATGCAGAAGCAAAAGAACAAAAAAAGGCTTGATGAAGAGTTTATAAAGGGACTGAGAGGTGGGCTAATGTTTCAATAGTGAGGAAGAGACAGTAGATGCACTGTCAGGAGTCTGTGAAGGGCTTGGAAAGTGAAAAAGTGCAGTTCATATATGACTCAGGAAGGAAAAGGCATAGTCAAAGCAACAGGCTAGAAAAACATTCTTTTTGGTAGCATTCTTACTGGATATGAGTGCAGTAAGTTTGCACTCTTTTTGGGCCTGAGAAAATGATATTGCATTAATTGAGAGGTAAGATGATGAGAACTTGAGTCACTTGGAGGGACCCTGTATTTCAGAGATGCTAGACCAGCCAGGTTTAGGCAAACCAGGTATCCAAAGACCTAGGGATTGACATGAGTCAAAGTTAACACCAGGGTTATGGTTTGAATCAGATAAGATGGTGATATTGCTCATAACAAACAAAAAAGTGAGAGAGAAAGCTTGGAAGGAAAGGTTAAGAATTGTTTTTGCCATGCTGAGCTTTAGGTGATAGTTAAACACCAAAGGATGTTAAAAAGGCAGACCAAGACCTTAATTTGGACACAAAGATAGGTCTAGAGAGATGTAGATCAGTGAATTATTGGCATAGAGATGGCAGTTGATGGTAATTGAAAAAGTCATCTTTGAACAGGCTATGCGGGGATGGATAAGATTGGTGTCATTAATGGCAGAAGCAGCAAAGACAAGTGTGTTTCAGCAAGGGTGAAACATTCAGAGGGCTGGGGTTGTAAAAGCCTTTAATTAAAGTCACAATGCAAAGTCCATTCATTTAAATTCACACTGGCTCTAATGAGTTTTGGATCAGGTCCAAAGAAGAAAAAACTGAATTTCACAACAAGGAGCAAATGGCAGAATTCAAAGCAGGTTGAGAGCGGGTAAGAGTGTTATTGAAGCTCCACCTATATGTTATGTTATCCTTTTGGGATTCATTTTACCCAGCAGACACAGACATTTCATATGGTTTTGCTGTTAAATGATGCCCAGGCAGCACTAATTCTTGTGTCTTTAAGAACTCTTACCAAAAAAAGTCAGATTAGACCCAAGATTGTGGCTGGGAATCCTTTCAGAATATATTTACTTATCATTGGCGAGAGGCAGTCCTGGCACTCAGATAAACAGGGTCAGATTATTGCCCTTCTTTTCATGCTGAACAATAGATAGTAGATAAAGTCTGGCAGCTCCTCAGACTATTTTCTGCTAAAATAAACTCAAACAGGTTGAGGGAAAAGACATGATTCCACTGAAATTAATGGGAATTTTGTCACTAAATGTATCGAGGGTATCTCTGTGGGGCTTAAATAAAGTCTTTGGTATAAATCATAGGATTTTCTTCCCTACAGCATGTAAGCATAAGACAACTTAACTTGTCTGTTTGTGGATACTCAGAAAAAATAAGGTAAATAAAAAAAACTTGTGATGTCAATGTGTATAGGTTAAAGTGCTTAATCTGGGTATGAAGGCTTCATCTGATCTAAAGCCCTTTTAGCTGAGAGCGTTTACATGGGGATTTGACATGCTTTAATTTATGTTGTATTGACTTCACACCATAAATGGATTTGCTTTATCTTTCCCAAGTGCCTCAACTAGACAAGCCATTGGTTATAATTGACAGAACAGGATAGTTAGACCCGTGGAAGTAGGCAAGCCGATACCATGTTGATCCAAACAATATGAATCCCTTGAATGTACAGATACCACTAGATTTATTTAAACATCTCTTACATTTGCAGTTTGATCAGTGCTATAAGGAATTAGCTCTGTGACCTACAATAACCCAGTCATAGGTGTGGTTGGTTTTATTTTGTAAATGGCAGCCTTCTTGAATCCACACAAGTTTAATCCAATTTTATTTCTATCAGTGAGGTAGCATGTCAAGCTGTGATAATATTTTTCCCCTCCCACTCCTTGTTAGTTTGCTGAAAGGACGTATTTACAACACACTGAAGGGCAGGATCTTTGTTACAGCTTCTTCCTGTACAGCAATTGAATTAATCATGAGGAAAGATGATCCTGAGCATTGGACCGAGTGTCAAGAAACATGACTTCTCTCCTAAGCTACAAGACAAATTTTCCATTTGGGATTTTGGGTAAATAGCTAGGGTCAAGATTTTCATGCTCTTGTGCCTAGCTGGGGAGCCCAAGTCTATGTTTGGGTGCATAAATCAGTGTACTGATTGTTTCAAGAGGGCTGCTGCAATAAGGTCTAAGACACTGCCCAGCATGCCAAATCTGGGACTTGATTGCAGATACCCAATGTACAGCTCCTAAAATCAATTCAGTTTGCAAGCATCTCACCTTAAAAAAAAAAAAAAAAATTAATTAGTTTTCCAGCTTTCATTGTTTTGGAGAAAAACCACATTCCTATACAGGCTCGGGTGTGCTTCCAAGTTGGACACACGTGTTGCCCGATTAGCAGGGGGGCTTTGCTGTCACAGGTGTCACTGGACAATCCCAATCCGCACTTGTGGGAAGAAGGGAATGGGGAGGAACTGCTGGGGCTGGTGGATCTTGTACCAAGCTGGTACCCAGCCAGGCTCCACCTGCAGTGGTGGAGTTCTCACCCATGAACTTGCTTCCAGACCTCCACCCCTACCGTTCCCTTCAGCTTGCCTGAGCACATGGTATGTGTCTTGTGATCCACGCTTATGTGTAGGGTTTGATACGCACATTCCAGAGTAAGGAAGCTGATTTAATGGATAAGATAAAAAGATAGAAAACACGTAAAAAGGACTTTTCTCTGTATCTGTACCAGTCTCAGCTCTGCATGACCTGACTCATAAGTCTGCGTTCTCTGAGGTAGGAACATGGGAAATTTTTTATTTTGGATTTGAGCTGTTCTGGCAGGTCAAATCTGGAATGAGGGTGGGTAATTTCATCCCCACTAACTGTCGCGATCAGGCGGGAGGAAGTCATCATTATATGAAAAGAAAGTTTAGTAGTTCACCTTAAAAAACAAAAATAGACATTATGAAGTTGAGATATATATTCTAATGCTTTCTGTGGAACTTCCAGACTATTTTGTAATACCTTACTACTCAACAGGGGCAGATTTTTATGACTCATTATTGACTGCTACCATGTTTAGAAGTGAGCCTGGCTTGAAATTTGATGCCAAAATGCTTGCGTGATTTTTGTTGCTGGTAATATATTTCATAACTTCTGGGTTTTGGTTCACCAAATGAGATAAATGGCAAAACATATATCTATATGTAATGCTCATTCTTGTTTCTAGATCTAAAAGACTTGGCTGAAAATAGAAGATAAAATGCTACATGATTCAGAGTATTTGAAAAATTAATATCTAATAATTTGTGTGCATGAACTTTGTCTTCACTTGTGTAAGTAGTTAAAAAATAGACATATGAAAAAACAAGGATAGTTCATAAGAGCAAGAACTGACGTCCTTGAAAAAGTTAATATCAAGAAATAATTTCACCAGTTATACTCATCCTAATAGAAAGTTCTTTGATAGGGAAGATCTTTCATAATCTATAAACTGGAATTAAAAAAGGAATACTCTGAGGAAATAATGACCCCGTAATGTGTTCTGGCAAAATACTGTTATATTCATATAAAGTGTCTTTTACCTAAGTAGGGGTGGTGCTTATTGGTCCTCTAAGGCTACAGCATAATCTGGAGCATAATTTTACATAAAACTCGGATGGATTCAGGCATAGCATTAAAGTGTTAGGATAATTTGTATGGGTAGGATTCTTTCCAGTATTTTTCCCTTTGCTTTAATTTTCATGTCTGAGGGGGAAATGAACTGAGAAGTCTAGGCTTATTTGGATTAAAGGAATTAAAATTCTTGTGAATGAAGATCCTTCTTCCCTTCCGCTGGGGTAGTACCTACATGTTAGAAGAGATGCCAGTTCACATCCATTCAAAAACAGAAAAAGAAGGAAGCAAAAAAGCAAAGTTACAGGAAGCAGATGACAGTGTGGCATCCACAGGAGACTTAGCAGGCGTTGAGGGAGGCAGAACATACACTCTGCCTTTTACTCTGTTGAAGATCTGGATCCCACCACTCACTGCAGTGAGACTATGTTGATTTGCACTGGTGAACAGTTTGGCCAAAAACTAAGGCACAAAACATCTCCTGCATCTTTCTAATCCCACTTTCCATCAGTTAGCCAAAACAAAAGCCTCTCTAGATGGTGTATATGTCTCTTCCCACCCAGTCACGGCCTCATTCAGCAACTTGACAAGCTGCTGTGGCATTAGAAAGTGGTGCATCTTTATTTTTACTTCCTTTCTGTATTACAGAAAGTAAAATCAGTCATAACTGCTGGCACCTCTTTCCCACGTCATCCTGAAAGCAGTTGACTAAGGCGGTATGAGAAAAGGGATGAGGCCAGAAGTCCCATTTCCTTTTAAAAAAGTGGTGGGTTTTAATTACTGTGTCCACACATCTTGTACAACACCGCCGGTCTGGACACTAAGGAGTAGCTGGCCTGGGTGCATCACGTCTGGACGCTAAGGAGTAGCTGGCCTGGGTGCATCACCAAACAGCACTTACCCTTAACGATGACAGTTCTCTTCAGAAAGGATGAATAAAGCACACAAGCCCTGGCTCATACCATCTTAGATGTTAATAAAACAGTAATAATTGTCTCCTTTTTAGATGTATCTAGATAATACCTTTACAGTTACAGGTAAATGTCAGCATTTGTTCGGAGCTGCTGCTATGAACCGAGTATTTCTTATTCGAAGACTACATAAATATTTTGGTGTTTTGGAAACTCTTAGTCAAGTTTGATAGCAATAACAATATAGCAAGTATGGAATGTCTTCCAGCAAAAATATTAGCAATGTTTTCCCATTTTGCTTTAAAAGGCTGGGCTTTGAGATATTAATATTGACTACTTTATAATACTTTATAAGAAGTTTTGGAAATAAATGCATGTTAAATATTAGATAGGAGCTTTTAATCTTTAGGAAATCAATTCGGTTTTGTGATACTGAACTTGCTATATTTTTATATAAAAATACATATATACCTATAAGAGACAGAGAGACATAGAGAGAGGGATATATATGTAATTGTATATGCACTTTTCAGTCCAATATTAATAGTATCAAATTATTTCCATTTTTACTCTCCTTTGGTTTACAAAGTATATAGAGTTCTTGGAGACTAAAACAAAAGACTAAAAATTATTTTTCTTTTTACGAAGGCCTTCCAAAACTAATTCATAAACCTTCACAATAAATGAAAATAACACACTGGGACATATCCTTAGTCATTGAAATACTGACGCTCAGGAGTTTATACCCATTAAAAAGTTGTGGGTTTGCTTCCACTTTGCAAAGCAAACTGAAGTTTCTAAATAAGTTCTGTTGATTTGACTTTCACTTTCTGTTCCGCCCATTTTCCTCCCCCACCCTGCCTTTCATTTGCCAGAAAGCCCTGTCTAGCTTATTTACATGTGAAAAAACTTGGAGCATCATGTGGTGAGGTTCCAGGGCAACACTGAATCCCATTCAATTCTCATTTCCTCCCTGACAGTCACTATTGAATCAATCATGTTTTCCATGCCCTCTTCATGACCACCTAGGAGATCCCAAATCACTTTTCATCTGCTGTGTCAATCACACTCAGACCATGTCCACTTTTCATTACCAACACACTGTCATGTGACCAGCTAATCTGTCACTTTCTGACAGCGGTTAGTGTGCCAATTGATTTAATTAGCAATCAATTAGCTTGTTACTATTGGAAGTAATTACCTTTTATAGAGAAAAGAGTGCAGCTGGCCATAGCAATAAAACTGCACTAATAAAACTGCATTTACCTCCCCTTCTCTACATTCAAAGTCACTAGCACTCAAGGGTTAGCAGAATTATTGGTGACATGCACACGCTTGAAGAGTCCTAGGGGATTTCTTTGCTCTCCTGATTATGCTGGCAGACTCTTTCATTAGTAGAGTATTTATATCTTAGGAAATAGGTCTGATTAAGGTCAATGTTAACATTTACATTGTTTACTTCCGCAAAGGTTTCAGTATCAAATGTTTGCTAATGAAAGCATTCTTAAAGATGGCTATATATTAATGCTTCTGCATTTGCAGTGGAAAATTTATTTTAAAAAAACCCACTGTGCACCTTTAAAAAGCATGTGTGGCATACTTAACTGTGCCGGTAACATTACTTGCTATTTTTGTCCACTCTCTAAAACATACACAGAAATTTAACTTGTTGGGGAATAAAGTGCTTTCATAAACCTTGGCAATTCTGCAGTAAAAACAGGAGAAGTACTTTCTAGCTGTTTTCTGTTTAAAAAATCGATGTAAAATTATTTTCTGTTTGATACGTAAACTATCCAACACGCATATATTTCTAATCTATGATTGTGCCATTTCAAACACCAGGACTGAAGTACATATCACACACTTGTGCCATTAAATTCAACCTGCAAAATACTCCCAAGGCAGACAATGACTCGCTACATTAGCTCTGTGGTGAACAGAAGAGTCAGTAATGAAATGAGTAAGTAGACTTGTACTCCATTCATCATCCTGTTTGCTTCAATATAAGTGTTCTTTTATCAGCAGTATTGGTACTGATGTCATCACACTAGGCATAAATCACAGCACAAGTGACAATGTCCTATTAAGGGTCATGGTCTAAAATCATTATTGACAAATTAAAGACCACAGTTAGCCATTTTCCCAGTACACCCTCATTTGTGATACAGTTTGAACCTTTTTAGCTGGCTGCAGGATAAATAGTCATTTATAGTTCTGAATAGCTGTGTGTGTTAACTCACCAACCACACTACATTAAAAAAAAATGGCAAGAAGCCCAGCAAAGACAAGGATGTTAAATCTTAGGCTGATCCTTGTCATCAATTCACATTTTATGAGACCTAGTTGTGAGGATTACAGAGAAGACACCATCACATACCAATCTCTAATAAGCACTCCTTAGTAATGTCTACGCAGATAGATAGGACAAATTCATCACAGGTATAGTTAGGTAGAGCTTCTGCTACAGTCAATGAAAAGCAATACAGAGTAACACCAGGAACAACCCTGGGCTGCTCCTTCCAGTGACTTTATTCCTCACATAAACCAGGGTGGGGGAAACTCAGCCCCTCTGTGCTCAACCCATTTAAAAGCATCTCTCTTATCACATGTTGTTGCTTTTCAGAGAAAGCAACACTTCTTTTGTGTATTGTCCAGCGTAGCCCCTTATAGAAATGCTGAACAGAAGGGCGTTGACCCAGAAGAAGTATTTTACTGTCCTTTTTCAGGAAAGGGTAGCGGGAACTCCAGAATCCCAAAAGCCCTGTTGCTTCAGCCCTTAGGTAAGGTGATGGCCATAGCTCCTTCTGTCTGAGGAAACTATTTATGATACCTGCTGCAGTCATTAGTTACACTGGTGTTTATGGCTTGTTGGAGTTCTTGCGTTGCTCTTGTGCCATCATTGTTTTGCTGTACAGACATCTCTCCCCCACATCATTTTACGGAGGCCACTGGAACAGTCAATGGATGAACCAAATAAATTCACCGAACATCTGACTGTATCTATACTGGTGGCAAGAGGCATCAGGAGATTGCATTAAATTAGACATTCACTTCCAGCTGCTATTGGCACAGTTACAGGGAAACTGTTTCTGTGTCTTCTTACTGCAACACCTACCTGAAGCACTGAGTTTCATATTGTTATCGATGGGTTCTAGTGATTGAGCCTGGAACTCCTCACAAGGTTGCAAAGATTAAAGTAAAACTCGAGCTGACTCCTGAATCTTCAAGCAGTGATAAATCCCATCTTGCTTCTCTCATTTTGTCTGTATACTGAGGGTAAAAAAATGGAGAATGCTCTTTACCGTCAACGGACCTGAAAAAAACAGTATTTGGGCATTTTCAGGAATAGTTCTGAGAACCCATTCTAGTGCCATTTCTTTCGAGAAGGGATCTCTTAGCGTAGGATGTGATTCTACCCCCTCCAGTATATTGAAATATCAAGGACAACTTATCTTGGTTTAAGTAAGGTCAAACCAATATTTTAACCGGAGTTATGCTTATTTCTGCCAGGCGTGGATCCTGGCTCTCTCCTTGCAGCTATGAGGACGGGGCATGTGAAGAGGCAGCGGGCGCTCCTGGGTGCGGGCTGTCTGGCCGTGATGCAGCGCCTGCCCCGTTGGGTGCGGCAGGAACGGGAGGCGAGGGGTAATGACAGGGTCTGTGTTATTCACTCTATTAGGCCAGTCTTGGCTTCCAAATCCATTCAGCTCTATAATCTCACTCATTATACAGTATGACTCTTTATAATGCCTAAAATGTTGCCAAGTATGGTGTTATAGCAGAGACGGAATGAACACTGTTATTAACATACACGAATTTAAACAAAGCTTACTCATATGGCTCCTATTACCGTAGTATCCGAGCACCTCATTATCTTTAATGTATTTATCCTCACGACATCCCTCTGAGCTAGTGTAGTGCTATTATCTCCATTTTACAGATGGGCAGAGCAATAATAAGGGTATGACTAGGAGCACAGTCAGGGATTTCAGCAGGGCAGGCTCCTGTCAGAAGAAACATGCCTTTGGTGCGACGTCGTGGCCGGAGCTGGTGGGCAATCCGTGCTGCAGTGGTGTGCAGACCTCTCCGAAATTATTTTGAGCTATGCTGTAAGCCTGCAGTAGAAAAGTGGGCTTCAGCTCCCACTCTGAGGGTGGGTCTAAGTAACTCTGAACTCCGTCTATCCAGTGTTTCTGGTCTGGTTTGGTTTTCTACTTTAAAAGTGCCTGTTCTACCTATGTAGTCTATAAGCCTATATGATGACTGGCTGCTTTCTTGAAGTGATAACAAAGCAGTTAAACAAAAGAGACTGGACTTTCAGACCAGCTGATATTTCTTTTTGACAGATGTTTAACTTCGCTAAATGTCTACAAAGTTTGTTAGGGGTGTTTATCCATCATTGGAGAATACATACAGGTTATATCTTACACGTAAAGCGACTAAACCCATCCCAAGTGTATCAAAAGCCGCATCTTCTGTTACTCGGTGCTAAAGGAGCATCAGCATAAGTTGTAAACACATTTTTTAATCCAAGATCCAAACAGTCTTGTTCTTATATCTCGTCTTCAAATATTGCAATACTTGGAAGACCAGCTAATTTCGAGAGACTCCCATCAGGCTGGGACCGACAGGTGGGTTCTCCTCGTGGGACACCTCGCTGCATCAGCAAAGCAATTATGGACTTTTGCTCCAGAGTTCAGCCCTGAACATTAGCAACACTGGGACCTGGGAACCTTGGCTCTAGATCCTCACAAAAAGTAAAATTGAGATGTTTCAGGACAAAGTTCCAATTTTATCTCATTTCAAAAATATGTATCAGGCTTTTGGTGTTCTGAATTTGAATTCCTTACCTTAAAGATCACTGTGGATGTCAAGCACGAATTCCCTTCTACAATGCAATGATTAGCCTCAAATGACCCCAGACTCTGGTTTTCTTTAAGGATGTGACATTCCTAATACAGAAATATTTCAAATAAGAAACTTCTGATTTAAAGTGAATCCTAAAAAAATGTAAATTCATATTCCAGGCAATTTTAGTACATCCATTTATGCCAAGAGCTGATAGGGATTTTTTTTTTTTTACTACAGATTTTATAGGGTTTGGCTGAAAAACAACGTTTTATTGTAATTACAACTTATGTGGGGTTGTAGCAGCTTAAATAACGTTTTTATAAGGTACATCACGTCCAAGAAAGCATCTCAGGTCAAAAATAAGATATTATCCAAGAGCAGCTCATGACTTAGGACATTTACAAGAAGTGTTTAAACCCAGGTTCAAGCACCTGAGCTCTCTGTTTCATGTCCTAGGTGAGTTTCTTAACTATAAAAATGTTGAATTTCCAGTTCCAAGTATATCTGCAGAGAGAGACTAATGAGAAAGTCCAATAGCTAAATTTCATAACTGTCTTGTGGAAAACTTGGGCTGATGGTAGAATTTTGCCCTGACATGAAACAGAGACCTTTTCTAAAATAGTGATCATTTTCGCAGGTTGGAGAAATTGTTTGCTGCTCGCTCTACTTATTATTGTACGTCTATACTTATTATTTCACATTTCTATTACACTCCATTAGAATTTATTCAAATGTGGGGTGTTTTGAACTTTGAGCAATTTGTAAGGCGCTCTGATTTTGAAGTTATGGATATAGTATTTTTTATTGAAGGTACTTTAAAAAGAAGTCTTTTGTTTGTTTAATACTTTCTACAGATCATTTTTAAATTTTTTAAAGGACTACATATTACAGTAATCAAGAGTTCGACACTAAAAGTAATTGGTAGAGAACGCAGAAAAAGAAGTATACAGGGTTACTAATATACACCAGGGCTTAAGCTGACATGAATTTTTATCTTAATTATCGGACAAATTTGTACTCCCACTATTTAATTCAATTTGCATGCATCGGTAGACACTTATTAAAGGTAATATTACATCTGTCATTTTAAGACTGGTGAGAATTTTATCATAGGAGCTGCACGAACCAGCCACTCTATTATGTAAAAAACTCTTTTGTAAAGCTTAAAATAACCAGTATTGCATCCCAATTAACTATTTGGAGGAAAAAGTCTTCTTTGTGGTACAATTATACATAACACGTAATAATATGTAGGTCTTTTCCTATACTAGGCTGTATATGGACATAATGAGTTCTTTCAAACACCTCCTGTCCTTAATATCAGACCAAGAAAAAAAAAAAGGCAATTGTAAGCTGATCTCAAATCAAGCTATTGAAGGAGGACGTGCGCGCACGTGTGCGCGCTATGGCAGGTTTTGCAGACCTTTTCCCTGTGAACTGCACTTCCTATATTGACAAAACATAGCTGTCGAGTCAGCGCACGCTAACAGCTCCTAATTCACTGTTTTTCCTTGGGACAGAGCCTTGGTATATTGTAGAAAACAGGGAAGTAGGTAGCTATTCTCACTACGAAAGTCAGCTGTTCAATTAAAAAACCAACAAGGTAGTTACCATGGCACCAGCCCTATTATGCTGTGTATCAGTACAGAGGCTTAAATACTTAACACAAAAAAACACAATTTTTTTAATACAAAAGCCTTTTAAGGAAGTCTCTTTATAGCTCTAATAAATACATTGTCAGGCAATTTCATTTGATAGGCATTTGTTAGGAATGTGATGTGTGGAACTTCCCTGGGAAAAATTTCACTTAAAAAGGAGCTGTGGAAAAAGAATTTTAAGATTATCCTGGTGGAAAAAGAAATATTAAGAACAGGAACAGCTGAACTGTGCACTACTTCCCTCCTGCACCTCTGCTTTTCAGCTGGTTTTAGACTAAAATAACATTGTCTTACTAACTCGATTACTTTAGTTGTGACTTGCAGCCATTGACCTTCCAATCAGTTGTCGTTAAAAAGTCTGCTTTCCCGTCCAATGTTTACTGTGGGATGCTCTAACAAGATAATATAAGCAATGGCTTTTAATGGGAAGTGTAATTTCTCAGCTGTCAAGAATGAGGGTTTCCCAAAGTATTCACAAATCAAGACATATTGTCAGATATGAACTAGTATAATTGCCTTGGATCTTTAAAGACTGCAGAATTGGCTTACTGGAAGTTGAGATATTTTTAGTATTAGATTATTTTCTATTGCAGAATTAATCAGAGCATTACTTATTACTCTGGGAACAGAATAAAAAGATGATCTCAGCCTCAAAAATGTACTTTAGAGCTGAGCTGAGCCCTGTACTTTCAGAAGTGCACCGCCACTGTGGGTGACACTGGGAAGATCTTCATCAGCTGGTATGTTTGGTCTCTGCCTCGTATCCTCAACTTCGTTACGTTTTCACTAATAGGACTCGCAGGACACAGACGTGACCAGATAAGGCTATTGATGTATATCCTAGCGTTGATTTTTTTTAATTGGATTAAGCAGTTTGATACTAAGAACTACTGTTGCCTTCTTTGCCTTTTTGATGGGAATTTTACAAAATGTTACTTCATATTTTGCACCAATTATTTTCTAAAAGGCAGGCATTTGGCATCAGGTGTTGTTTTACAAGCAGTTGGGCCCTCGTGCTGCTCCAGCTGAAGTTGTATTTTGTTTTGCTGAAGAAAGAGAGGAAAAGACTGAGTTATTTGTTTCCACTAACATGAAGTTCTCTGCGACTTTCTATTGTTGCTATTGTCGAACAAGCCCGAACGGTGAGAAATAATCTGTTGAAATTGAAGTTGTCGCTGGATGCTGTGTCAAAAAACAGCCCATCAATCTCAGAAGAAATTTTAAGGGAACAGGTTTTTCATGCCTGTGCGCTGGTAGGAAGCCAAGTGCGTGTTGCCATTTGATGGTAAAATCAGTGTACACCTGTTCCAACCAGCTGGCGACATAACCTATGTCAGAGGGATATGTCACTGCCGCACCAGCCCAAACTGCTGGCGGTGGCTGCATGACAGTCAGGGAAGACAGAAAAAGGAACTCGGGGACCAAAAGAGGAGGAGTTTACAGCGCCATTTCAGGGACACAGATGTGTGAAGAGTGTGATAAAAGAAGGAAACATCGGAGGGAATAAGCTCAAACAAAAAAGCAAATGTCATTTGCATGATGTAATTATGGACAACCATTGACTGCTTCGTAATAACACTCAGTAGGGCAATGTTAAACCTACTGCGAGTGCTAAAAAGGCCTCAGCTTGAAAAAAGGTCAGTGTGAATTAGTATATATTTGCAGATTAATTCTGAATGTTATATCATAAATTTTATAGCCTAGCGGTTACTGGTGTATAGTGAAGATGACACTAATGCAATTCAGACAGGATTAATTCGGAAAGGACTAACATCTAGCTTGTCACTTTAATTTGTGGGGAATGAAGAAAATGGAGATGTGTTAATATATGTGTATATTGTGTGTATGTTACATGTGCGTGTGTGTTAGATATAATTGTTATACCTCCTGCTGTGTTGCATCAAATTCACAACCAAAATCACAAGCCACTTTAAAAGCAGAAACACTATCAAGTCTGCTATTTTTAAACTAACTGGATTATGAGTTCAGCTGCAGTTTCTTTCTTAGAAAAAAACAAATCCTGCTAACCCTTCACTGGTGTAAATGGTTATGCCAATGTACACCAGCTGAGGATGGTGTTGCTTAATCTATTGAATAGATGTGTTATAGTCTTTCTGCTCCCATTGTACCCTTATATACGTTTTTAAGTTAGTGGATTCTGGACATCTCACCCTAAATTTCAAGACCCAATGCTAAATTTTGATGTTGCATCTGCAGCGTGTCCCCAGTAAGAGAAGAAGGAGGCAGTACGGGATCATGAGTGCAGAGCTGAGGTGCTTGCATTTAGTTGCAAACTATGCTACGGACTCTCTGAGTGCCTATGAGATTATCACCGAGGATTGCTTTGTTTTTCTTTGCGGGGGTCGACAGGGAATCTGGTCTAGATCCTTAACGTGGCATTTAGGTGTAATCTGGAGGATATATACAGTTGTAAACCTGAAAACCCTTTCCCAATGGCCGCCTAGCTCTGTAGGCACCCGGGTGCCATCGGTACTTTGTTCTGAGCTGGGTGCCTCTAGCCATGGACATGCTGTAGAGTAGGGTTCATGACAGTGGTCCGTTTCAATACATTATTTGACAGTGGACAAAACCAAGCCCGAGTCTCTCTTTTCTTGAGGAAGTCCAGCCAACACCCTAAAGGACAGGGAGGTGAGGGGCTCCAGCAGTCTGGGGGTTTTAATCCCCTCTCAAATTCTCACGCAATGGGAACACGTGTCTATGTTCAGAAGAAATCCCAGCTTGAGGCCAAGGGGACAAAGCCCCTTCCAGTGGATTGGAGTGAATGTCTACATTTAAGACAGCTGCTCGGTGTTCTGTACGCCCCTTGGCTCTCCAAAAGGCCAACTGCTCAACACACAGAGCCGCTTGTCTCTGCTGTAAAGAGCCAATTTTTTCTCCAAGTATTTCACAGGCAGTCAAGCTACTTTTTCCTGCATCTGAAATTTTAATGCCTAGCTTCATCTTTCATTAAATAGATCTTTAGTCTAATCCCTAATCCCTATTTTGTAAAATGGACAAATTATATAAAATTTTACAAATATATACACATAAAATACAATTATATAAAAATGTAATTTCTTCTTTCTTACTCACTGGATCCAGGGATCTCTTACTATAAAAATTTACAGTATCTAGCCCAATATACTTTTAATGACACAGGAGTAAGTTATTCTTAATTTCCTGTGCATGTTTTCCCTTTTTAATTTTGTTAGAGATACAAGTTCTGAACTAAAGATTCCTAAAGTAATTACAGAGATTCCTTTAAGGATTTTTCAAGCAATGTCTGTCTTCTGTCTTTGACAGGCTGGAGAAGGTCTGAGATATTGACTACACAGCAAAGATGCCTAGTCCAGATTGTTACAGGGGGCAAACAAAAGATGTCAGTATGCTTTGGACTAGTGATAGAGTTATATTCTTGATTCAAATGGATTTTTCCATAATTTTGTTTTGTATTCTTATTACTATTTTCTTGATATTGGATGAGAAATTATGTTTTCATGAAAATAGGAATTTGCATTCATCCACATTTCTTTGATTTTCATCCAAAAAAAGATGAAACTAAAATTCAATCTCTTCCAACTGAAAATTAGCACAATTCAGCCTGAAAATAAAGAATCAAACCAGAACAAATTCAGTTTGTCTGGGGGAGGAGGGGGAAGAGTTCTTTTCTGACCTCTTCTCAAGACCCCATATTTCCAAGTCAAGGCTCTCTGGATAGAGCTGGCATACCTTCATCACAAGGTTGTCATAAAAGGAAAGACCACCAAATCAGGGCTTCGGGCTCTGAGAAACGAGAGCTTCAGCCCATGTGCTGTTTTCTGCCAGACCAGGGATGCCTACCCAGGTTATGATATAACTATAAAGTCATCCTTGATCAGCAAGATCCTTCTAATATTAGGGATCTTCAGGGTACCCTCTGACTTAATTTTTGATTGTTCAGCAGTTATCCGGGGAAGAGGATCATGTAAATCACCTGACATACTACGCCCATCAGCCAGCAGACTGAAAAATGGCCTTAGTGTTAGACCACAGTCTGGACTGGGTTGGAAGACCCTGTTGCCAGTATCCTGTAGTTTGGTCTTTAAGAGGAAAACATAATGTAAGGTATTTCAGTCATTTGGGGCACCAATAGCAACAGAAGAAACTCCAAGTACTATGGACATGAGCTGCATCTCTTCCTTGCAGTGCATCAATACAGCGGGAAATAGTGTCTGTTTGGGATAGTGATAACAGAAATTCATGCCTGAGGAGAGGAGAGGAGAGGAGAGGGGAGGGGAGGGGAGGGAAGGAGATTCTTCAATGGCATGCCTAAGCTGCAGTCACTCTTGGGCCTACAAGTAAAGGTGTCTGTCTCATGCAATGGAAACCTGTTTGAGGTTGTAGACTCTGGAGATGCAATAATGCACCTTATAAAACACAGATTTATAAAGGACTCACAGAGTGCTCTGAGGAGACGTAATCACTAGGGCTGCTCTCAGACTGGTGAGAGGAGACCTCTGCTCGCACGGAGGACTTCAGTGCTCCAGGCATGAGCGGGGTGAGCCGTGGCTCCTACTTCCAACATTAGCTGGATTCTAACTGAAGGTGTTTGGGTTTTTTTTCTAGAAAACCACAATACTTTAAAACCTGGGAATCCCTGAGCTGCTTATATAAATTTATGCAAGATGTTAGCTGATACAGCTCTGCTCTTAATGTGTGTGAAAGGGTTTGGGTTTAATGTCTGAGAGTCATGTGTCTGCATGTTGCCAAATGAGAGCATTTATATTTTCTTAGACTTGCAATATATTTATGTATTCCTAGACCTATGTCAGCAGCTACCTTGTGCTGTGCTGTGTGTCCTGTTATGAAAAGGGACACTTTTCATATTTCCTTTTTCTGCAATCGTATGAAATAAATGTTTTTGACATGCAAGGGAGAAGACCCCCTTTTTTCCTTTATTCCAGCACGGACAATAACTGTCTAATGCCCAGTTAGCTGCCTGTCTTATGTCACTTTCCCATCAGACTCTCACTTCTTCTTTTCATTCAGTACTTAAAGGTGCAAGTAACCTGGTTTGGCCTAAATTTTGCCCTGTTTATCCTGCAGGCAGCAGAATTTTCTAAGAAGTCCTGAAAAATTCCAAAGACATGAATAGAAAATAAAAACACTACTTTGGACGAGAGGTAAAAAGCAAAAAACAGCGCTTCTGTAAAGTTGATCAGATATCATAATGGTGTCTGATATTAGCCAGAACCAGTGAGGAAACTAGAACACTCTGAATGTGAAGTATTTAAAAATAGTTTCATGACTACATAAATACCTTTGGAATAAGAATTTAATTGAAACTTAAATTCTTTGAGAGTTATTAGTCATTAAAAAGAATGACCCTCTATTTAATTTTTAGATTTTAATCTCGTATTCTTTTCTCTCCCATTAGCTCAGAAACCAGCTTGTTATTGCCCCTTAAGGCTTTCTATATAATTAAATATTCCTGAAACTCTAAATGCCAGCTATACTGGAAGAACCTGAATGAGAATAAAGCAAGGTTATTTACAAAATTTTTCTGCTGAGGGTTTAGCACTTGAGTCTGCTTTTACTCATGTCAAGGTATGGGTCATACTTTTCTTGCATAGGAATGGGAATTTTGGTCACCAACCTTAGTGCGATCACGAGTAGGTACCGTGTGTCCATGAAGACACACAGCTCTTTCTGCTTAGGAAGATGATGAAGATATTTCTGGAGGCGACTGTTAATGACAGCCAAGAGGTAAAACCCTCCAGGTCTGGAAACAAGGGACCAGAGCTTACACTTGGTAAAATGTGTGGCTGTGTGCATGTGTATTGTTTTATGGGCAATGTAAGATTTATGAAGTCCTTAACTATAAAAGTCCTTACTTTTAAGTGCTGGATATTGTTTTGTAAATGGGGTGTTAGATAAGTAGACCATGTGGTGGATATGGAGTAAGTATTTAATAATCTAGGAATATGGGGTATAATTTAGCTAACAGTGCGTGTGATTGACGGTGAAGCATCGTTCCAGCATATTGATATCCATTTTACATTTTTATATGTCTAGTTATTGGAGAAACCAGCAGGAGAGCAACACAATGACTATATAAATAAATGCAGGACCAAGGTCCACTTTCAGGGCCCCGGGCAAGACTATACAGCTTTTTTTTTGGCAGAACTGAGCGCTTAAAAGGTCTGTGAGAAATTAGACATTGAAAAAGGAGTCTCTGAAGAGCAAAGCAATTCATAGTCAGACCAGGTGGAAGATACTCAAGTCGTCCAGGCTGTCTGAAGCAACCTTCCCAGCTTCTAGGGAAAGGTGAGCCCAAGGGATGGCCAGCCACACATGACCATGTGATTGCTGCAGGACATGATTTTCTCTGGAAAGCTGGGATTGCTCCAGCAGGGCAGTCCCAGCCTGGACATCATACTGCTCCTGATGGAGGGGAACAGGAGGTGATCACACTGCTGTATGTGCAGCATAAGATGTCCTTTGGGAGCAATCGGTCTGTGCCGTGCCCTGCTGCAGCATGGGGTCCCTGTGCACGTCTGTCCCTTCCCTCCTGTGATACCATGTAGAGGGCCTCGGTGGGATCGCAAGGCTTGGATACTCCTCCTTGGATGCAAACCCTACAAGAAGAGAGTGTTTCTGGCCAGCTTCAATTCTCATGCAAATTTCCTTCAAGTAGAAGCAGGCTTGAAACTGTCCCCAGGACTAATTAGGTCCTAGGTTTAGGTACAGAAATAAGCAAGGAAAAAAACTCAAAGGAGGACAGATTCTAGATGAAAGATGAGCATGAATGAGAAATTACTGTTAGCAAATATAACTCTCCTTTTGAATGGAGCCTGAGGTCTGTTCTGAGTTACTCCTGTGTAAAGCGTGCACGATGAAGGCACAAGATAGTTACTGGGGAGGGTGGTGGGAATAGAGGTCATTCCTAGCTCTGCCAGAAGCTTCCTTGGCCAGTCTCTTAATCTGTATAGAATTTAATTCAATGGGGCCCTGGTCTTTGAAACCACCACGTACTATGTTGATGCAAGAAATAGCAGTAACAATAATATACTTGGTTTTTGTGGTGGTGTGGGTTGGGTTTTTTTCAAATTCCATCATTTACCACTTTTCATGCCTCTCAGTTTTACTTTGGCACGAAAGGCAAGGAAGAGTATTGTTTAGGAAAATGCAGGTGGCAATAACTACCAACCTTATCCCAGGTAGTTTGAGTTTTACTGTTTGCAATTTCTGGAAAATCTAGGGATTTTTTTTGTGTGCTTTGGGGTTGGATTTACTGACTGAAAAAACAGTCGAACAAGCAAAATATTAAGAAAATATTTGATTGCTCAATATGAAGCCCATGATTTGTCTTGTAGCACTAGATTAAAAATAATATATCTTCAGAGGTACATTCACTTGCTGTTACAGAAGTTTAATAAAGTACTTCGCTACCTGCCAATATCCAGAGAAAACCCCAGACTAATGAGTTTGCACTGTTTATTTGAGTGAAGGGATTCTTTTGAAAGGTTTGGGCTACCAGGACTGGGTTAACTGTATTGTGATTTTTGTATTAAAATGTGTCTTCCCAGCTGCATATGTTCTGGATAAAACTGGGATCTGAATGAAGAGTAACTGGCTCAGATGGATCTGAGCACTTCAGTGATGATATTAGCTAGAAAAGGAGAACTTTGGGACAAAATATCACTTTTTCATGACTGTTCCTTGATAGTCAAGCCTGGTGTTCAACATTTCTGGACTTCCAAAGACAGCTGTGGCCAAAATTGTTTCTCCATTTAAAACTTACTGGCATACTGCATCTATTTCTGTCAAAGGAGCTCAGCAATACAAGTTTTGTCACCTTTGTCTAAATGAAAATAAGTCCCTACTTCGTCCCTGTATGTCTGAGCTCTTTTATTAATTGCATCTTGTTTCTTTTTTAATCATGAAATCTTAAGTTTTATTTAATTCAATATTACAGAAAACTTCTTAGCCATGAGGAGAACAAAATAATACTCTTTCTCAATACAAGAAAGTCTATATTATGGTGGGAATACATTTGAATATTTATATAAGGAAAAAGGTTTACTGTGTAGAATGGTATACTCAAAGACCCAAAAGATTTCCTTTGAAACTTAAAATGTCCATATGTTAATTTCAGATGTGACTGCATACTTCTGCTGTCCTTTCTTTGATCCTCTTTCTCTCCCACATCAGTGGCATTTATCTGATTCTCATTATTATATCACCAGGGCTCTTCAAATTGCCTTATATTTGTTCTGGCAACATCCATGTGAAGTAGTTAAGTGCTGGTGCTTTCACTTTACAGATTGGGAACCGAGGAGAAGGAATTAAGTGACATGCCCAAGGACACTTGCAGAAAGACCATGGCCAGGCAGAGACTTGGAAATAAGCCTTCCAGCTCCCAGACAAGCACCATCATCAGGTAACAGGACTCCCTTGCCTCTCCTTGTAGTACTACATCACCTGACTGCTCTCAGCTCTTTTTTACAACCCTGAAGGCAGGGAATCAATATTAGAGTTCCTCTATCTCAGTGCCAAGGACATCCAAGCATATATCTAAATGTAAGTAGTAACAAGTGGGTTCTAGGTGTGGGATTTTCCCATCTAACTCAAGAAATCTGTGCTGTAGGTGACTACATCTGGGTTAATTGTCTTGCTGCCTCTTTGGTCCAGAAAACGATGTTTCAGGGGTGCTTTTTGTCTAAGGTGGGCAAGGTAAATCATGCTTCTGAAATACCTCTTTCACCCCACAGATGGTATCTGGATGCCTAGTTCAGTGCAGAAGTTAGGTAGGAGGAATCCCAATTAACTTTGTTATTGTTTCCAAGTCAGCACACGCGCTTGCTGTAACATTTCTTACCCATCTCTATGCCCACTGTCAGCACTCTCACGCTCTTTAAAAGGACAAAGATGCTGCTGGAAGGACATTCAAGCCATGACTGAGTGATCATGCAGCATGGGATAGGTTGCTTACACTTTAACCATTGCTCAGTTCTCCAACCATTTACACAGCAAAGGCTGTATGTGATAACTCTGGATCTGAAAGTGCACTGAGTACATCACTGAGGGAGGTGGGCCAGACTTTAGCCAATGGCACAGACTGCTGTTTCTATCAGGTGGACAGTGCTATGGTTCATAGAAGATCAACAGAGTAAGAATCAGCATAATCTAATTTTTATTCAACTTCTGTAGTTCATTTTGCCACATCTTACAGCTAAAAAAAAAGGTCCACATCCCAAATTGTGCTGTCACAGTGATTTTCATTTACAGTTGAGCTAAACTTTGAATGTGTTACTTTAATTTCCCTCCATCTTGTTTCCTTCTTTGTAACATATATGAATTAATACATTTGTTTTTTGGGAAGGAGTGTCTTACGCTTTCTTCTAATGCATCAGGAGCTAAATAGTTCCACTGATCACTGTTTAAGGAAGGCTAACCTAATGAATTAAACATTGGCTTGAGAGCGTGGCTTTCAAAGAGGACTTTCTATGTAGGGTTGCCATGCTGCTGTCCATGATTTCCCAGGCAGAAATATGCATGCATGCATTATGGAGATGGATTCCCAGTGTGCAGTAAGCCAGGCATATCAGGTTTATTGTGCATGTGTCGACACTTTTTGGCACATTCATGAACGCATCCAACTTATTTTGCCTGCACCGTGCAATTGATATGTAGAAGATGTTCCTCTGTCCAGGACTTGCCGATGTCCACAGACCAAAAAGAGGTACTGTTACTACTGCCAAGCTGCCAGATATTGAGGAATGGCTACTGTCCTCAAATCCTATAAAAACAAGATTTCTAGGAGAAGAAAGAGGACGTATTTGAGTTTCCTGGACAAGTGGTTATCTTCATTCCATGATCTTAGATAAATCATTTCACCTGATTGCTTACACATCCACATTTAAGGTCAGGCAATTACAATGCTAAGTTACACTAAGTGATATTATGAGATGAAACAGTGTTGGTAAAGAGCTAATATTCTTCTAGATGTAAATTTTCAGGAGCTGTAATCCATGAAAATACATTTCAAATCATTGCAGCCATCTCTAAATTTCAATAAAAGTTGATGGGCTCTGAGACATCCCCAAAGGAGATCCACAAGACATACTTTTCATCCTTTATAGATAACCGGTTATTTCCATCTTGTATTGCACTAAAGATTAGTCAGGAATTTGTCTCTTCCCTTTCAAAAATCTGAAGAGCATTCCCAACATAGTGATGTGAACAGGAGTAGGTCTAATTGGTAGAAAAGGGATTGAGGCAGCTGATTTAGCAGAATAAATGTTGACCACAGAGGCAGCAGCTGCTCTTCTCTTAGACAATTCTTCAAAGCAAGCACAGTAGCTTGCTCTGATTTCCCGTCTGTTCTTATAACTCTTTGTTTAATGTCAGACTGGGGACATCATTGCTTTCTGTCTGGTAGAGGGCACCTCCTCACCTTCCCAACCTCCAGTTATTCTTTCCTGACAAAAACACTTGAGCATGAAGAGAAGAAAGTCTTTGCCCTTCAGAATGTTTGCTGCTAGGCTGCATTTGCCCCTCCACTGCATCATGAAAATCTGACTTCATCTGAAGCTCCAGTTGTATTTATAATTACATGAAGGGATTTGACACTAAAGGAAAATTGTGTGGGTTTTGTTTTATGTGATTTGTTTATAACTTAACATGGCACTTAATAAAAAAGCTGTATAAATCAACTGATACAAACAATCATTCCTTTATCAGGAAATTACATGTGCAAAGTATTGGTTAGTGGAATGAGTCTTAATGAAATTCAGTCAAAAGCTACAGATCTGAGAATGAACAGGGGCCTCTTAATAGAAGAAGGTTCTATTTTTCCTGTAAGGTTCAGAGATTCAAACAATAAAATAGTGATTTAATAGACTTTAAGTCAATCAAGATGATACAATAGTGTTAATTAGCCTTTTGTGCCTAATTCACAACTAATTCTGTTGTCTACTTATTTATGTTCTAAAGTGGCCCTGATGAAATTTTTAATATTTCACCTAAGCTGAAGATTCATTTTTACGCTGCCTGGTAATTTTCTCATATATAGCTTGAAATTGTACTCCAGATAATTTTGCATAGTAGTATATCTACATGTCAGGATCATTGGCTGCTGTGTTGAATGGCTCTTCAGAGCTGACAACTGGATAATAGCTTTACTTTCAGCCAGCAGAGGAAGTCAAGAGCAAAAGTGTAGAGATAATGTGAATATAATTCATTATTCAAATATGCAAGTGATGAACTGAAAACAAAGAGGGAAGAGTAATAATGGTGTCATTATTTTTATTACTCTTGTTTTGCAAACGTAGCGTGAAACATTAAAGCAGATCTTTGAGAGATTCTCAACTGTACGGTGACAAATTTACTTTCTTGGCAATATTGATAAAAGGAAAGTAAAGCAGACAGGTTGCTACAGAAGGTATGCTGCGCTGTTAGTTGTACTATTAAATATTTTCTTGTTGCCTTTTGCTCTTTAAAATTCACGTTATTAGTTACTCTTTAGAAGCCTGATCAGTGACTGGAAGAAAGTGCATTGTTCTTGTGGCTTTTTTTAGTTAAGACAATCTTCAAAGCTTTTAAATCTTTGTAGCATGACTAACAAAGGCCAAATAGGCAGGTTATGTAAAGCTTTCCTTGAAAAATGAGGAATTTGCATGTGATAGCAAAACATCCTCCATGAAAGCAGCACAGATATAGGTTTTAATGGAATAAGGACCTAAAGAGCATCCATTTGGTAACTGAAGTGTTTCCCCCTTACTATGCTGTTTAACACTCTACCTTTCATATCGTCTGTTTTACTTCTCCAATGTTTCGGTGAAGGTTTATTAAAAAAATCTTTAGTGCTTTTAATTTTTAAGTGTATGTACAGTAATATACAGAGACTTTTGGAAACAAAGATGAAAGACGTTTTCTGCCAAACTTACAGCAGGGGTAATGAAAGTCGCCTGCAAAGATTACGTGCCTTTTGTGTGGGGCAGTGTGGCAAACACCCTTTTCTCCAGGCAGCTTCTGCACCAGAGAAAGAGAAATAAAGCATGGAGGAGGCATGGAGTTCTCACCACCACATGCATGAGTAACAGAGAGCAAGGCAGCACATCTGGAATGGCCCAGGTACAAGCCATGGCATTCCCTATCTCAGTTTAAAATCTCTTTGTAGCTGTATAGGAAGGCTTTGTGGATTATTTTTATAGTACCTGCAATGTGTGCATTAGTTGTTTATCATACTGCAAGAGACTGTACGGCACGCTTTTGTGAAAACTGTCCAGAATTTACTGGCAGATTTGACATGCAGCTGTTATGAGGTTACAGCTCGGCATAACGCTTTCCGGGAGACCTCGAGTAGGTGCTGTTCTGCAAGGAGTTAATTTGAGATAAGGAAGAAGGGGATTGTGGTAGTTAAAACCAGCATTACCTTTGCGTTTCTAAAAGTAAGTTGAAGTAGGCAAGGCAGGCAAAGCCTGGGAAGAAGAGAGGATTGTTTTCCCGAATACACAAATGGGAGACTGAGGCACAGGGGAATTGAGAGTCTTGCCCAAGGTCAAAGAAGCAGCTTGTGGGAGACCTCTCCCTACTCTCAGTTCATTGTTGTTCCCCCAACACTGCCTTTCTCAGCTTCACAAGCAATATTTTGCCTCCTAAGCCAATGACATATTGAGAACTGATAGAGATTTGGTATTCACCTCTGAACATTTTATCATTTTCATGGTAAATTAATGAAGGTATGAAATGCTAAAATGAGTAGAAGTGCCACACAGGTTTGCACAATATTGTAACTGGTGACGGATCTGATTCTCTTCTGACTTACATTATAAACACAAGTAAATCCCATTGTTTTCTTATTTACAGCAGCTTAAACTGTAGAAGACTGGAAATTTAATTCCATTAATTGCTATTTCTATTTTTCTCACCTTTACCTGATTTCACACCTGCAACTTGTACCCAAACTTGAAGTAACCTTTTTATCTAAGTAACTGACACAGAAATTTGGCTGCCAGCCTTCAGCTGGAGAGCCTAAGAGGTTATCAGAGTTCTCCAGAGGTACGGTTTTGGAAACAGGCTGTTTGAAGAAAGACCAAGGCTGCTATGTGAACTGGGAGTTTCAGGGGCAGCTCGTTGCACTGCTTTTATGACCCTGAAAGAGTCACTTAGAACCTGAGTCAGAAAACTATTTAAGCACGTGCTCAACTTCACTGGGACAGAAGCTTGTGCTTGCAGAAGCATGTGTTTAAGCACTGTCTTGAAAAAATATGGTTTCCTGTATCAGGGCTTTTAATCTCTCCATTCTCCAGTTCTCCATCTGTTAAAAAGAATTAACAGGTGGCAGAAAGGAAATGTTGTTATCTGTCTTCTGTTAGCTCTTTAAAGCCTCTGACTCTGAGTGCGTGGAGCCACTATCTCAGTGAGTCTTCAGCCTCTCTTGAAGCATCTGTGTCATACTACAATGAAAAAGAATAATTTATGCAGTTACTTAACAAGTATATTATGCAACACTGAGCTGCCCAGAAGAAAGATTCTGAGGAGTGGGGAGGGACTGTTGACCTTCCTAGAAGAAGCTGTGCAGAGGACCCCATGCATTGCACTTCAGCACCAGAAATGCAGGGGCTTCACTGTTCTCCTGGACTCTGAACAGGTATTAGTGATGTCGAGGTCAGACAGACAAAACTTTTCTTGGACGGCCTCAGAAAGGAGAGGAAAGGTCCTCCTAAAGAGAGCAGCTAATGCTGCCTAATGCAACACGTTCCCTTCAGTAAGTACCAAAGAGGATTAACCTACAGAGAACAGTTGCTTTGAGGTGATGATCTTAGGTCTGAGAACAGTGATCTAGAGCGTGAGGAAGCTGGCCTGGCACAGGAGGAGCAGAAATAACCAAGTCTGCAAAGTCTTGAGCTTTGTTCTTCTATCATCGATAAAGCCAAGCCCAGAAACCAGTTATGCTTGGATGCTACACCCATGCTGGGCTCCCTGGCTTGGAAAGACTCACAGTGCAAAAGAAAGTTCTTCATTAATTATTATTAGTAATAGTAATTTGCATTGTATTATGAAGACCCAATATGCAATACAGAGTAAAATATAATTCCTGTTGTAAATAGTTATAATCTAATTAGGTGAGACAATTAAGAATGGGGAAAAGATATAAAAGAGTGAACAAAAGGATAATTAACCAATATTTCATTAGCTCAAATATTTTTCCTTTTGTTTGGCTTTTTGAAGTTTCTTCTTTGCTTATTTTTTAAATAATTTCTTTTTAAATTAGCAAAATCATTTCAATTTTCACTTTGGCTCTGTGTAAACTGGAGAAACAGCTTCTCATTAGAAATGTATTAATTAACGTGATAATAAGCATGATTCTGCCTCATGGATAAAGGCAGCCCTTTCCTATTAAAGGAGTGAGAAGGACATTATACACTAGCTGCTTCAGATGCTAAATAACAGTGTAACTGATCAAAGCCAGCCCCAGCCCATCACAGGGACACGCTGGGTAGTTGCCCACATTACCAAAACCAGAGGGGCAGTTTTTCTTTCAGTGCAATTTCTTACTGCTCAGTTATCAGCTGTGTAATTCTGGTGGATGCGACCGGTAGATTTATTTTGCCCGGTAAGCGGGGCCGACCCGAGCACGGCAGCAGAGAGCTCAGTGCTGCCTGTTCGGGGGGAGTTTGCAACCTGCGCTGAGCTCTGTGCAGCAGCAGCTGCTTTGCTTCCAGTCTGCAAACCAGGCAATTAAAGTGAGCCTGGGTACGTCTGCAAAAGCTGAGGTCAAAACTTTGACTGAAGGTTCACATACTTAGCCTAGCCTGTGCTTAACACCGTGTTATTTATTCCCATAGCTTTCACAGTCAGCTTGGTTGTTTATCTGGTTGTTTTGCTCACTGTGTTCCTGGGAAATTTCTGTTCCTCTGAAGGTCGGTGGGAGTTTTGACAAGGGCTGCAGCGCAGGTGCGGTTCCAGCCCTGTATAACCATTTGTTGTTGTGCTCGAGAGCACCTTCCCCTTAGATGAAGGGCAGAAATGACACGGAGAGGTAGGAGTGGCAGGGGCTGGCTTTCACTGGCTGGCGTTTCCATGAGCCCCGCGAGCCTGGTAGAGTTGCCGTAGGACAATTTCCTAAATGGTCACTCTCTGTCTCCTGGATCCTTGTCCAGCTCCAACACTCTTGCACCAGTTCCACAGGTAGAAGTAGTAAAGAAGCGTAGAGATGGGGAGAGTGTGATATGTGAGTTATTTTCACAAGTTAGAGATGACCCTGTAACTCATAAGTGGTGGAGCGGAGCCTGCAGAAAGGAATTTCTGTCCACCATTGACTGTGCTCACTTATTTATTGCTTAGCACGTACCTCTCATCATCAACAATGGAAAAACTAGTTTTCTGGGTGAAGCTAATGCTTTCGCTTGCTTGATCCTGGGGCAGGGGCTGTCTCCTTCCCCCTCATCCTTATGAGTGCAAGATATTTCTTTGGGTAACACGTTTTCACGTGGATTCTGAGTGTGCTGGGTTGTCAGCTCCGTGCAACATCATAGCCAAACTTTTTAGTGATGAAACAAATTGACAAGTATGTGTGTGACATGGCATCTGACTATCAGATGTTAGAGGAATGCAAAAGGCATACCATCGTGAGGCATATAATTCAGTGTGTGTGTGTGTCTAGAACTAACAATTTATATTCTAATCATCACAAAGCAATCATACTGTGAGTGCATTTTTGTTATTAATACTTACTCTTTGATGCATAAACAATCCCATTTGAAATTCCTGGTACCAACTATGCTAACCTTTCACTGGAAAAAACTTATTTGCAGAGGAGGAAGAATGAAAGGTAGGTAAGCGAAATGTATTTCATCTGTTTGAAATAACTGCAAAACTATCAGCATTAACGGCGAAAATATTTAATGAGTATTGCACTAGCCAGCACCAGAAGTAGTGAGATACAGAATTGCATTTGTTCTGTCACAGACATGACTGACATTTAATTATTGTCTATTTTTGTGCTGATAATCTCATTCTTATCATTCCTTGTTAAATCCTTTAGAACCCCAAGAAAAATGAGATCAAGTGACAAAAATAAGATAATGAAATCATATGAAATAGAATAAAATTATATCTTGTAGGTAAGAGGCATTTCAGGAGTCTAGGTTATTTTATGGGATTGTATAAGCTCTATAAGTGATTGTGAATTAAATGTGTTGAGCTCACAGAAAAGCTTTGGGAAAGAACGGCTGGTTGCAAGCTAAGCTGACTTCTTGGTTGCCATTGTGCAGCGCATGCCATATGCAATGATATAAGATCATTGTAAACCTCAAAAGATGGTGAATTTAAGTCTTGTTGGGAAAAAATATATGTCTTTCCAGCTCACTTCCCTTTTGCTAGTTTGTTCCCTTTGTGCTGTTGTGAAGCCTTTGGAAGCTGGTTTGTCACAGTGGCTGTAAAATCAGGATCTATTTTTATCATTCTTAGCTTTCAGCCAGAAAAAGGCTTCCCAGTCTTTTGCCAAAAACTATATTGACTACACAACCCGATCCAAGCTTTTGAGTCACTGTATATGTCTGTTTGCAATATGTAACAGGAAAACACTTCTAGCTGAAGTTTTAAATGAGGTAGGAAATCTGTTGCAAAAATTAGATGAACAATGAGTTCTGCTAAGGGAAAGTCAAAGGCAACACTCACCATTGATTAGTCTTTTCCAAGATAACCTGTTAAGTTCATTGAAAAATGACTTTGCAAGTTGTATGGTGGTGAAAACACTGAGGGTTTAATTTTGTTTCCTGCTAACCTCTGAATGATGTAGTGGAAATCTAGTCTATGCATGCTAAGAAAAATGCTGACAAACAAAAGTATATAACTCATGAATGTGCTAATTTACTGAACAGGAATATTACTTATCTGAGTGCACGAGGTAGTGACCATTTCAGTGTCTGCATTTCTGCCAGCTATCCTGCAAGTGGGTTTTGTAACTATTTGATGACAAAAAAGTGTAGCTGGTGCAGAAACATGGGAATCTCTTTCTCCTCCCTTCACAGGCTTATCTGTGGCCTTGTGAAACAAGCCTAAGTTGTGATATGGGGCTTATTCCCAATTCTGTCATTGATTGTCTGTACAACTATAGGCACAGGTCTTGAATATTCTGTCTATTAGTTTCTGCCTTGTGAAATAATGTAAGTCATCATGATAACATGGATGAACAACAGTATGTGAATTCAGAAAGCTCTTGCCATAAGAACTTGTTTGCAAAGTATTATTACAAGTACCTCTATCTGTACCAAAGTTGATTATTTAGCGTGGAAGAGGATATGTGTCATTGATTTGCACCCAACTTCTTTTTCCAAAAGCAGAACTGTGCATTTTATGAAAATCATGTCTACAAGTAGCCTACTGCCTAAGCTTTGCTTCTTGGGGGAATAGCAAGGGAAGTGGCTCTGGTAGCTGTTTTTCAAATGTTGAAGATGCAACATTTGAGATATTCTCTCTGCTTCGTGCTCTAGCTCAGATAACCTTCCTCATATGGGAACTCCCGCAGTGAAACGGTGGATCTCTGTTCTGCTCCTCCACCGTGGAAATTCAAAATGGAAGCCAGTCAGGGTGCTTTGTGCAGGTGATCTGCCAGACTGCACAGTCACCAGAAAAAAGGATGTCACCCCTCCCAAGGGTGATCAACAGCTCCTAAATGAGATGCTTAAAGTAGGCAATACGAATATCTCTGTCTCTAAACCTGCATGCTGTTTTGGAGGTGGCTGTTTTTCACATTTCTGTGCTCAAGCTCAGGCCAAGCCCAAACTCTCACATTTAGACTCCCACATTCTGGCAGCCTGAAAACACAAGAAGAAGGCTTTGATTCACTGGTTAGGAGAATGGCTTCTGCAACCGATCTTCCACCCAAGCAATGGACTGTGATTGCTCCTTTAGGTTCATGCCCTCCATTTCCATCTTACTAACTTGGCCTAAAATGCCCAGGTACTGGCTGTAATGAGTAGCCATAATGAATGCAAAGAAATAGCGTATTTTATAGGACTCTGTAGGGTGTTGGATCTCTGAAGAGAAAGCAAGACCCAGGACCGGCACTGTGCTGAGGATAAAGCTTTTTCAGGCCCCGGTTTCATTCATATTATTGGGGAGAACAGGTTGTTCCTCAGCTTCTTCCAGTGACAGAGCAGAAATCTTCAGAAATCCATAACAGAGCTTAGGTAATATTTCAAAACTTTGCTGCTTTACCAAATAAATCTGTCAAAGATTTAAATTTATTAAGCTCATTTGGGAATCAACAGACATTTGTATTTAATAGAACCTGTGCTATTTTTTATCTTCATTTGTTCCTAAGCCAGAAAATTTTAAGCTTAGTTTAAGTTTTAGTTTAAACTTTTAGAAAAGTTTAGCCAGACATAGGCTAATCAATCGGCAGAGCAGAGCACCCCACATCAGTGGCTGCGCAGATGTACACATAATCCTTTCAACCTTCAGAGAGCTAGCAAACTAGTTCTTACCTTGAGTTTTATGTTGAATTGGCTTTGCTTCAGTGAGCCCCATAGCAGTGACATTGAACGTCTGGAATGGCCCGAGGAACAAGGGAACGAAATGATCCCATTTTACCAGGCAATTGCTGGTGCTCCTTGTAGTCTTGCCCAGTTGTCGCAGCTCAGCACTTAAGCTCTAGAGACCTCAGCGCAGCTGCGCTTCCTGGATGTGGATGCAGAAATTGCACTCTTCCATGTGTCTCTCTTATTCCCCGTACTCACAAGCACAACAGGAACAGCAGACACACTGTGACAACTTCAGTAAAGTGCATGTAAAGGCTCAGTGCTTTGGAGTGGTCAATGAGCTCTGCAAATCCCAGGTAAGGACAGCAATGTTTGAAGGGGGTTCTCAGACAGTGTGCTGTCTTTGTCCTACTCTGGAAACCTTCTGTCTGCAAAGCAAAATTGGCTTTATAAAGTGTTTATTTTAGAAAAGCATGCACAGTGTCAAATATATATATATTGATTTATTTTGGACTAGGATAAGTCTATGTTACTAACATACTAACATCCCTCAGGCGGAATTTAGATATGTGATCTGGTAACCTATTGACATTTACATGTCCGTAGGTGTTAATATGGCCTACATCAGCTACATGTTTCAACAGAGGCTTCCTCTACTCTCCCCATTTCATACATAAAGACCTAAATCTCTTCAAATTATTTCTAACTTTCTGAATTGGAAAAGAACATAGAAATAGCATTTAAACAGTGGGTTGGTCTTAGGTATCTTTTGGTTGAGTTTCCTTCCAGTCATTCTATAAGCCTCACTGTTGGTGATAGAGAGAATTAAATCTGCCTCCTTTCTGCCTGACAAATCTAAATAAATAGTTGCAGCTGGGCCTGTCTATATCCTCTGCTATACTAGTATTCATGCATTATACTGGTATATCACTCGTGGTAAGAGAGAGGGGAAAGCAAGCCTGTTAGCTTGTTTACACTTACTAGTTGGAGATATTCCTGAATTATAGAGTTCAGGAGGTTTAAAATAATTCATGTATTTCCAACTACAGTGTTACTAACCTTCGTTGTGGTCCTGGACTGAATTAATCATGTTCTTTTCAAAATGTAATGCAAACAGAGGCTGCAAAACTTTCTAACTGCTTTGGGAACCTTTAAACATGTGGCTGCAGGCTCCACAGTCACTGACAAGGTTTTGCAGATGCCATCACTGCTTGGTGAAAAAAGAGCTGTCCCTTTGTTATACAGTGGCAAATGACTAATGTACAAACTCTCTCAACCTAAACTCATAGGCATAAAAATTCATGCTAATTTAGATCATGACTTGGATCGAGAATCTATTCACTCGTGTGATCCCCATGGGAATCTTTCCTTTGATACCAATACACTTTGAAGCAGTTATCTGACCAGTGTCAAAACATGTATTATTATAATATTTATAGTGAATGTCCAGTTGTGAATTTTAGTCTATAAGGTCAGGTAATATATAAATCTATATTCTATCCTTAGTTATAGGATAATGTACTTCACAAATGCAGTCAAAACAATTTACCAAGGATGAAATGCTCATTCTGAAAAGCAAAGTCTATCACACACCATCTGCAGACAGTAAAGTGTCATGAAGACAGATTTAGTGGCTTGGTGGTTGTTCCCAGGGAGCTCCTTCTGCACTGAAATGGTAACATGAGAAAAAGTGCTAAGATAATTGCTGGAAGACTGAAAAATTATCATTTGTATCACTATCAGAGAGGTGGGAGAAGCAGATGTTTCAGAGTAGGCGAGGCGATGACTAGGCTGCAGAGAACTTGGACAGTGAAAAGGGCACGTTGCTCAGTAGTCATCAGAGCCCAGGAGACTGGGTTTGCTTTACTAGACATCGGTGCGAAAAATGAGCCACAGACATGGGTTACAGCTTTCTCTTGTGAGAACCTTTTACACAGACGATTTCCTATAATGAGCGATTTCTGTTTGCTGTAACATAGAAGCGGGAAAAGATTAACGTAAGCGAGCAGTAGAAATAGTTCCCAAAGTCTAGATAAAGGCTGCAGACAAAACTCTCTACCAGTTTTTACGCATCTTCAGCCTCACAGATGGTGAGACAGAGGCTTGACAGATAATACTAAGGCTGCAGTTCAACTTCAGACATGCTGAAAAACACCCATCACCTGGGCCCAAAGCTGGTCCTAAGGTCCAGTTACGGTGATGGGTATCTATGTACGCATCCCACAGGCAATACATTTCAACTGCCGGGTTTCTTGTCTTCTTACTCCTTGCCCTCTGCAGTTGGTAGCTCAGTGGTGCTGCTTTTCTCAGCTCGTCCTGCTGAATACTCCTGGATTATTATTCTTCCTTTCGATTATCACAGTCTACTAAGCAATAACATGTGGCCTGACCTGTAAGCTAGGTAAGTCATGACTCAGTCATGGCAAGTGGCAAATGAAAAGAGAAAAGGAGTATCTTACAAGATGTTATAAGGCAGCCTTTTTTAACAGAGTTCCCATCCTTTTACTTCTCCCATATGTTATTAACATACTTTGTTTTTGAGGTTAGCATAAAGAAAAAGTCTCTGGAGTTTGGCTAGATCTATAATTACACACACAAAGAAAGAAAAAAATCAATGCATACTATTTGCTACTTACTTTTACACTAGCTATTGCAAAAACACAGAGTCTATATAGCTTTGCACTGCCAGGCAGCTAAGTTCAACCTCGGGGAGGGCGCAGCAACAGCATTGCAAGTGCAGGTGGAAATAGGTCTGTTTGGTAGAATTGTTATGTGTCTGCAAGATGTTTGTTCCGAGGAACACAGTATTTCTAAATATGTTACGTATTAAGGAAAAGGTTTCCAAGCTGGAGGCTCTGAAGCATTAATGTCTTACGTTGTAGCCCAAAGAGCATCTAATCTGACCTAAGAAATGTTGAGGGGAGTCTTCTGGAGTAGGCATAGAATGACCGCTGAAAACAGGTATGGTCAGATACGGCTATGGGGAGGTCAGCGCTACCTTCACTGGAGTGGTGATCTAAACTGAAATCAGAGCTTTTGGGCCAGCCCGGAAAGGAACCCCCATAATGATATTTTAGTGTGTGTTTGGGAAAGTAGGAGAGGGGGGTAAACACACAAGGAAGTTCAAAGTTTGAATGACTTTCCTATCTATTCTTATAAATAAGGGACAGATTTTTCTCATTCCGTCAGGGCTTATGAGAATATCACCCACACTAAAAGAGACAGGCATATTATTTCACTCTCTATTGTTCCATATTCCACTGAATATGCAAAATGAAAAACAGGTGATTGCAGTGCATGTGTGTGCTTTTTTTTTTTTTCCTTTTGGGGGGCAAAGAAACTTTTGATCTTCAGTCTTTACAGAAGCAACCCAACTTTAAAAAAGAGCACTGTCAGATTTATTATAGCACTGAAAAGTACAGATATTATGCTTACCATTACTCAGTGACCTCTTTAGGTTTGCCATCATGGTCCAAGATTTATTGCCTTCTGTGTTTAAAATGCAAAAGGATATGTCCTGTTAATATTTCTGGTTTTGCTGTGAAGCAATGACTTCCTGTTTGCTAGTACCACAGGTAAAGAAGACACAAACCACAAGTGCCAACACTATGTAATTTTTTTGGTCCTGAGTCCCTAATTTCTCAGTCATCCAATGTGTTCTGTCAAAATGCAGCCTGAAAGTCTAGACCAAGAGATATCTATGATAGAAAGTGTACATCAGTATTTCAAGCCCTCTAAATTTATTCTAGCCATTTGACAGTTGCTTGGAGATACAATCTCAATTTTTTTGCAGTAGCCCCTTCAAGTGGATATTTATGGCAGATACAACTGTAATTATTTACCTGTAACAAAGTCCAGGTCTGCCTGCTCCAGGTGATACAGACAACAGAAGGACACAGAGAAAATATTAATCTTCTTTCTGTCTAGATTTTGACCTTTTGCACCCAGCTTCTTAGCTTGTTATGGAAATGGGGCTGTGTTTATTTTTTTTGTTTACAATTTTTGTTTCCTTACTCCGTGAGTCTATCTGTTATCAGTATCAGTGACTAAATGACAGTTGAGGGTCTGAGTGTGCTTCCCTGACTTACATTTAGTGTTCTTGCTTACTTGCATTAAAAATGCTGAAGTCAAATGGGACTATTCATGCGAGTTAAAGTGACTCCTGAGTGAGAAAGTAGCACATTTTGGGACACAGAGTTTTTATTAGCGTAACTCCCATTTTACATAGAAATAGTTTATTTAAATAAAAAGAAGTGAAAGAGAAGAATGACAGAGAAAATAACTGAGCCACAAAAAATGGGAATCAGTATCTCATCCTGGTAAAGGTACTAAACCTGTGCCTGCTTTTAAAAGGATAAATAATCCTGTTGATTCAGCTGGGACTATTTATGCCATCAGGCACGTGCTGAAGAAGCTGAACGATTCAGAGCCACAGCAACTGATAGTATTTATGTATATTTTAAGTGCAACAGCAATAAAACAGAATACTTTGTCCACTGCATCGTGTGGAGCAATGAGAGAGAATAATAGGAGCAACAAATTCTCATTTGCTTTTATTACTTCAGCAGAAACACAGCGTGTTTGAATTGGCCACATTCCCATCGTGTTCATGTTTCTTGGTACACAGGAAAGCCTTAGCTGGGCTTGGTGCCATTTTGTCGTGCTTCCATTTGGCTTGGCAGAACCAGTCTCTTAACACCGCTCTCAAAAGTGGTCTTCCCATGGTTTCTAGGACTGCTTGTTGAATGCACCACGCAAAATTTCTTGAATGAATGATTTCAGAATATGGAAACTGTAGAAAAAGGTTCTTTTACTTGCCAAAACATTATTAAAAGGAGGGTTTAATTATGTGCACTATTTTTCCTTAATGCATGTCAACTGAAAATGTATTTCTCTTTGCTGGTGTTTTGGTTTGGTTTTTTACATGAAATTATTTAATCTTTGGATTGCATACTGTTAATTTGAGTTTTAATGTGTTTTTCCACATCATCTGTAATTTGATCAGCCCCCTTTACATAACTTCTAATAATTTGCATTCTCATATTTTTGTACAAAAGCTCAGAGATATTTAGAATCAGAATAAATCATATGAGAGCAAATATCGCTGGGACGGGCGTATTATCACTAGCAGCACTTAGGTCAGTAATCCAAGCACTGTTGAATGCTCAAGTTACATTTGAAAAATATTCTTGTGAGCAATAAGTAATAATACTGTCCAAAATCACTGTTCAGCCCCATCTTTGGTTTTTAGCTCTGTGTAGCTACTACATCTTGCTTTAGTTGTGTTTTTCAGACGTACTCCACCTTTACAGACCTTCTTGCAACTAGTTACTCTGGGAAGCAAGAAAACAAACTGAATTCAGCGTTACTCCAATGAAGGCAACACAGTTACATGATGGATGAATTGAGTCCATACACCACGTCTTCTCAAAGCTAATTTTTTTCACCACTAATTTTTTTACAGCGGAATTTTTCAAAGTTGTTGAAAATCCATCCAATTTATTATATGTTTGCCATCCACTAGATGATAGTGTGCAAGATTACTAAGAACTGATTCCTCTGCTTCTCAGTTCACTGAAACCGTCATTTAAAGCAAAAAGTAGTTGTTTTATATTAAAGACTTTTTCAGCACACAATAGTCCTATTGATAAGGAATAGTTCCCAGAAAGCATACAGGCATTTTTATTTTCCAGTGAAAGGTCCTACACGGGCTGGATGTGGAATTTACAGGAATTACCAATACTGTCTTGCAATCGAGTCACCAAACTGAGCTGGTTTGCAGAAGTCATCCTAGTCTGCAATGAGATTTTAGGAAATCTCACTGCCTTTCCCACCATTCTCACAAGCAACCAGTCTGCATGCTTCCACATCCTTGGGTATGACTTAGCTCTTTAGTGCACCTCTAAGAATAAACATACTCATATTTATTTCGAATGCCTCAGATACCAAACACAATTGCTCTCCTGAGTGCGGAGGATCTGGATCCAGCGCAGGCAGTGTTTCCACACTGTTATCGCCCCTACGTTACCAGCTGCAAAGCGATATGGAATTTCATTCCATTTCTGGTATGCAGCTTCAACTCTTGAAAGCTATGATGAGATGTTCATCTTTACTGAACTCATTTCAGCAATGTGTCCACTGCTTTGAACAATTTGACACACAGAGATGCTTTTTACAAGTTGATTTTTGTTGCTTTCTTTTTGTTGACATGACTCACTTGTCAGACTATGTACTTGGGTTTTCATCACCTCTTCCCTGGTGGAGATTGCATATCTTCATTTTGGCAGTTTCTGGATTCCATCTCAAAATGTAACTACTGTACTTTGTTGCCTTCAATGCTGGAATCTCTAGAGATCATTTTTTATTGCTGTTTTGGAGGGGGAGGAGGTTAGTGATTTGGCAACAGCCTTGCAGCTGTGACCCAAAACTTCCTATTTTGCTCTTTATTTTAATAATAGTGTGTATTATTATAGTATCCAGAAGCCCAGTTTCCAGCCCTAAGACATGATGACAGCAGATACAATTAAAAGCAGCACTTTGAAAATTGCACATACTAAAACTTGACAGGATCAAGTTTGTTTGCAAACTTCCATAAAGCTTGTTAAAATTGCCTGAAATTAAAATATATTTTAAAGGTAATTGAGCTGGTTTAGATCTGAGTCTACAGGTTTTGGATGGCATTGGGAAACCGGGGGAAACTTGGTGATTCATTTGAGCTCAGATTTTTTAAATTAGTGCACAAGAATTATGTGAACATAGCTCAAAGGCAAAGCAAAAGCAGAGTTTGACTGAATTTTCATGATCCTGATTTATATGAATATTCATGGAGTTATGGGCAGAAGTGCCATTAAATGATCTGGTTTATTCTTCTGAGTATCACATTCAACTGAATTTCATCCAGTTACTCCTCCATTGAGACCAATCACTTGAGCCTGACGAAAGCATTTTTTTTTGGCAAAGTGTCATTTTCAGGATGGAATGTAGTTTTACTTTGTAGACATCAAGAAATGAAGAATCCCTCAGTTCACATGGCTCTCACTGCCAAGAAGTTTTGTCTGTTTAGTTTGGGTGTTTTTCTAAATTATTAGTTTTATCTGGAATAATTTTTAAGTCATCAGTCTTTCATACTCCTTTTTATGGTAAATTTAAAATCCTGTTTCCCAAAAACGTATTTTATATATTATTATCAAGTGATAAGGTAATCAAACTGAACACCAAGTCTGTCACTCTCAGCATTTTGGATAGATTTTTCCACTTCCCTCAGTTCACATGGCTCTCACTGCCAAGAAGTTTTGTCTGTTTAGTTTGGGTGTTTTTCTAAATTATGAGTTTTATCTGATATAATTTTTAAGTCATCAGTCTTTCATACTCCTTTTTATGGTAAATTTAAAATCCTGTTTCCCAAAAACGTATTTTATATATTATTATCAAGTGATAAGGTAATCAAACTGAACACCAAGTCTGTCACTCTCAGCATTTTGGATAGATTTTTCCACTCCTTCTTTTATAATCAGTTTATTTTTTAACATCCTGGGAAAAATATGGACGCCAGAGCTATAGGCTCTAAAGGCATGAGGCAATATTTTGTAGGTGATATAGCAATGTCTTTCTAGGGTTTGACTGCTGCATTTAGGTCTAATCACTGTAAAGAGGCACACCCTTCCCCTCACTGTGCATTAGCTTGTTCGCCCCAGGATTGCTCTAGCCCCCTCTGCCACAGGATTGAGCTGGGAGCTCAGGTTCAGTTGCTCATGTGTTATTATCCAAGAAACTTTTCAGAATCACCACTTTCCAGGATACAGGTCCTTATTTCTGCAAGCATGGCCTCCATTTTTTGTCCCTGAATGTCTGCCTTTGCATTTGGATCTGTTGATGTGTGCTTTGCTTGGTTTTGCCTAGTTTACCTGATTCCTCTCTTCTCCTTGCTAGTATTTACTATTCCACCAACCTTTGCATAATCTATTCACTTTATCGGCAAATATTTTTTTTATTTATCTTCACAACCTCAATGAAAGAGGAATAGAATTATTGGTAGAATTGATTCCTGTGAAACCCATATAAAATACTCTTGTTTGGTGGTGGCTAATTATTATTTTTTAATTAGCTTTGAATATATTCCTTGTTATGTCACAGCAAACTAGTGACCTACCATGCTCAGCCTCCAGTAATTCCAGCTGATGCCACTGCGACATCCATCTCAGTAGTTTAAGCCAACATAGCATAAAAGTATACAACATACTCTTGTTGCCTATCAAATGTTTATTTTGTGATTTCAGACCAACTCAGTAAACCCTAGTTGCAGTGAGTACCCTGGAACGATTACACATCATGCCAGAAGGTATTTCCTTGTATGAGTCATGCATTTCTTCTAGACTGAATTTGCACTCTAAGCTCTGGTGTTCAGAGGATGAGCAAATTTTACAGCTGTAGAAGGAATTTGGTTTTTAAAACTCAGACATGGTGTAATGAACTTGCTTGAATATATCCTGGCGGATTGTATCACATAATCATCTTGTTACAGCAGCTACCCTAAACAAAATATCCCATTTTCTATGTCAGTCAACTGCTCCTGTGATTAAGGAAAATCCTGCAAGAGGTTATAATGGAGTGTTTTAATCAGAGAAGGTGTCTCTACCAAATGAGTCAGAGCACCAAACCTCACAGTCATGGCACATGTGTGTTCAGGTCTAGAAAGTGCCAGGGAGGATACCAAGCTACAGATTCACGTTCAGGACTTGCCTACCATCCTCCAGAAATTCTGGGATGTTAAAGGCCCAGAGGTTTGGTGCAGACTTATCTCTAATGTTAATCTTACAGTGGGGGTCAATTACCTACATATCACAAAGGTTTTATATTACCCCCTATCAGTGCAGTGTCTGCCCAGCTTCTGTTTAAAAACCATGGCAACAAAAAGTCTCTGGTAGTCTTCATGAAATCTCATTAATTTAGAAATCTGGTTACTGTAAGACTTTATTTGATTACGATTATTATTACCATGCTGATTTGGGAATTTATTTCTTTGGGGGTATTTACTGTCTCATTTCCTTCAACTCTTTTGTGGGCAGTTAGGCAGAGGAAGAAACGGAGGGCTTGAATTGTGGACTATAGAAACCCGGCCTGCTGAAATACTGAGACTGTCTTCAAACAGAAGATCATACTGATGGAACCGGGAAAAGGATCTCAGTGAAAAAGTTTTATCTCAAGTCCTGGAGCTATGATGAGAAAGGCTCGCTACAGCTACAGCTTCAGTTAGCAGACATGGGTTGTTGGTTTTTTCTCTAAAAGATTCCTAAGTATTTTATCCAAACAGCTGATTTTTAGCTGGCCATAGAATAGTATCACGTGAAACATTTATGCCAGATAGATATGTAAAGTGTGGTGAGTCACAGGCATAAAATATAAGTGGGTAGTAACAATATTTGCATAGAGACTTGCCTTCTGGAAAGGGGTACAACCCAGCCTGAAAAAGAAAAAACCTGTTTGGTCTCTGTTTCAGTAGCTACAGATTATTAATAACAAAAAACTGAAGGAAATGAGAGGCTTAGGCAAATGAGCTGAAAATGGGGAGGTAGTTCATTAACTATCATAAGAGAAGCCCTGTCTTATCTGTGCGATGTTTAACCACATAAGATGCTATAGAGAGTGCTTTAGGCTTTTTCGTATTTGAACTGTAAGATTATGAAATAGTTGTGCCTAGTTTGCTTATATATTACCACTTTCCTTGTTTAACACTGGTGGTGTACGTGTTTTCAGAGGCATGTGACATTTCTCTGGTAAAAATCAGCTGCTATCCACAGCTATGCTGTTATGTACAGCTTCATATTCAAAATCAGAATTAGGCCTGAAATTGCTCCTTAGAAAATAATAAACTAGATGAGGCAGGATTAAGATGGGTTTAGTTGGTTTTTTGTTCCCATGAAAATCTTTCTTCTTTGTTATGCGAACAATGTGAAAGAGTCTGAGGCTGATCTTTTCTAGCTTTAATTACCTAGACTAGTGAGAAACAAAATCAGCTCAAGGCCCATACTTTAGTCTAGATTTGAAGGTTTAAATCTGGTTCTAAAGAATAAAGATTCTAAAGCCCCTGGCTAAAAACCACTGGAATCAAGCACATTTCCTTCAGGAAGACTTATGTGATCAACATCTTTTCTGAATTTTAGTCCTTCAAGTGCTGAGTACTTTCCAGCAAGACATAGAGGCATGTAGTTAAATTGGAGTGTGGAAACAGTGGTGATCCCACAAGCATATTTTATATCATGTAGCCCTTCCAAGGAGGGCAAAAAGAATTGTTCATGTGCTAATAATTAAACATGTTCTTGATTTTTTTTGCTAGACTCAGATCTGATGCCATCTTTCTGCAGAACTGATAGCAGAATTTGGCCCACTATATTCAGATGTTTCTTACAGACAGCTTCTTTCCATTTTCTCCTCTTTTTTCCAACTCAATGAGGAAACATCCTTGAAGTTAAATAAAGGGAGTCCTGTTTTTATAATTTAAATTTGCATTGAACGTTTACTGCGTGTAAATCAACGGGTAGTGGTCTCTGTTGAGAAAACTGTTTTGGCTTTTTTGCTATGGATAACTAGAGGGGAAGAAAGAAAAAAGTCAGTGTGGCTGTCCTAGAATTATCAACAAACTGGGCAAAAAAGGTATTAACAGACCACTCTCTGTTATTACATATCCAAGGGAGTAAAGGAATTGCTCTTCCATTAAAAACTAGGAAATGGGCTCGTGTGCTTCTGTGCTAAAAGGCCACTTCTTTTTGAAGAATGGCATTGTAGGGTCCTCCTTTGTGTGTGCTTCTGTGCTAAAAGGCCACTCTGTGAAGAATGGCATTGTAGGGTCCTCCTTTGACTCCAGATCAAATTTGCTCATTTTAATGGTGAAAAGATTATTTTTCTATCCAGCAACCCTGCCAGCTAATCCTGCACGTGAAAGTTGATCTGCGCTCTGTCTGATTCACACTTCATCACCTGTAGTAAGGATTGGGCAGCTGGAGCAGACTTTTGTTGATGGTGGAAGAGAGTCTCTCTCCCTTTCCATTAGCTGGGCTGGGCTGTGTTATGCTAAGTACAGTAGTAAAAAAGTATTTTTATCAGGAAATTCGGTAGATATGGCACAATTTAAATGAGTCCCCACATTGAATGGATCTGTTGAGTCAGTATTTTACTAACTACAGCTTCAAGTTCACGCGAAGGCAAAGGGTAATGCCAGCATTGGGTTTAACTCGGTGAACTTAAAGGGTCTAGGCAACAACTCTCTTCTAAGCTCTGATAGATGGACAGAAAAAGGCAGTAAAAGCAGTGGGAACCATCCTGTGTTCTCATTCATGAATCAGAAACGCGGTGACATCCAGTCACCTCTTGAAATCAGTGAAGTCCAGAGTTAATTTCCACTGGAAAGAGTCCCGCTGAGCTCACTCAGCCTGAATCAGACCCCGAGTGGAAGCAATTCATCTTCCGACTGCAGGTCAGCTTTACAGCTATGCAACACTTCACTTGCGCTCTACCGTTTGGGTTTTCCAATGTTTACCTTGTGCCGAGATGGCAGCAAAGGACTGGGTTTCATTCAGGCTCAAGCACATTTCTTTCATCACTTAGGCAGAAGCCCCTTTCAGCACCTGGGCACAAATCGTACAGTGATAGGAGCCTGATTGTCAGGAGGCAGAATAAGCTGCTCAGTGCCTGGACTGGTGATCCCAAAACTACACATACACAACCCATGCAGATTTGGGTTAAAGAAAATGAAGTTGAAACTGATGAAAACAGCTCTGAAGACAGGCCAAACTCTTCAAGTTGCAGCTGGTTAGCAGGGGAAGTGGATGTGATCGAGGACTTCATGTGTAGGCATGGATAAGGATCGCAAAATAGATGACAGATGGATAATCGTTCTTTAATATAAAACTTAGATGGTTAGATTGATCTCAGTTTAGAGTTTGTTTCATAGCTTGCTTTTTAAAGAGACCCTGTAGAGTAGTTATGGGCTCCAACTTTGTTTTGATTTGTTCTGAAGTATGTATTTTGTGTTGCCTCTTTCTAAATATTCCCAAGCATCACAAAAACAAAAAAACAAACCAAAACAAAAAAAACACCAAACCTCAATTTTGTAACATTTTATAATAACACTTTATAATAACACTAGCCACAGGTGGAGATCCCTTGTGCTAGAAGCTATACAAATTTCCTACAGGCTCTAGGTCTTACTGACTTCCTAAATTTCTGTGAGAATCCCAGCAATTTTTTACAACTTCCACAACTTTGTTCACATGAATAGACCCATATACTGCTAGCATGACACAATTTGCATGTGTGAAGTTACAGAAGGATTTAAGAGTTTGCAGGATGAAATCTTCAGTTTAAAAAGAGGTAAAACAAATGAGAAAAGAAAGTGAGGTGGAAGAAGATTGTGCACTTCTTACTTACCTTTAGGAGTTGCGGTATGTCCTTGTGTTGTGGCTCTAGGGAATTTTCCCACTGAAGGAAGAGGGCCCCAGCTTGGTGGGTCTACTTCAGCAACACATTTAATGCATGTCTTATTTAAGTATAAGAGTTCATCCTAATGGCCTTTCTTGCTGTTTGTTTAAGCATTTTCCTGTGCCATTGTTTGGATGAACTAGTTTTTCTATAGACTGGACATTATGTTTCATTTTAAGTAAAAAAGCAAAAGGTATCCTTGTTGAAAAGTGGACTTGATTCACAACACTGTTGTAGTTTGTGCTACCTAACGTGTTCTTAAAAGACCAGGTTGAGGAATTTTTCTTTTCAAAATGTTGTATAAGATTTTTATCTCAGCTATGTCACTTATAATCAAAGCCCTTGATTAGAGGCTCCCTTCATGAAAGACCAGTAGCTGCTGCAATTAAATATATAATGCTTCTGCTCCTGTTACAATTTAGGCTTTTTTTCCTTAGGAGACATCCTTATCTGATATTGAGTTTGAAGGACAGCAACTTATCTTTCTTCTTCCCTCCCCCTTTTCCCTGACAAAATGTTTCCTCAGTCTCACTGTCCATTCATTGAAGGAATTTTGATAATACTTTATAACAGTTGCTCGCCAACAATTTGGAAAAAAAAATGCCAAAACATGTTAGTGCTTGTTTTACAATTAAAGGCACAAAAAGATAATCATCAAGAGGAAATGTCAAAGATTCACTGACTTTGAACTACCATGTAAAAAATATGGGTAAAGATGGTCTGGGGAGTAAAGTGAGCCCTTTTGGTAGGGCTCAGTGGGCAGGTGGCATTGTATGAATCAGCATTATCTGCACAAGGGTATCTCAGTACATATGGGATTAGTCCTTGTAGATGAGATTGAATTTAGGCTGTATACAAAAGCTCTACAAACTTCAGATCTGATAAGTATTATGCATGTAGAAACACCCACAAGAGCAGCTAACTGAGATATAAGGCATGTAGAGCCCATGTGAGTTGGTTGGGATGGGGACTGGACCGCCCTGCACTGATCCTTGCAGCAGCTTCCTAACAAGAAGGCCATATCTGCTTGAGAATCTGGCAGCAAAGCCTAAAGCTTAGCTACAGTCATAGTAGACATCCAGTTTAAGTTCATTCCTACTTGAAATGATGAGCAGACATTTATTTAACTTGGCTTATTTGTGTGAGATAGGAAGGAGGACACCTAATTCTAGAATTTTTGAGTGAGTTAAATATGACTAATCCAACAGAATTTTTATGTTCTTTGATGGAGAGAAGGGGGACAGTGGAAGGAGAGATACTTTCCTTTTTCTGAAGTTAATTTTTTGGTTGGAGGGCAGAAAATGGAAATGCTGACATTGTGCCAGTAAAAACTGGCCATTATCCTGGCACCAGAGAGCACACCTTCACTGATGTCTGAGCTACTGACATAAAGGCAGGGGGCAGGGGGGGTAAATGACTCATTTATTTGCTCATAAAAAAAGCAACAATCACTGTAAAGTGATTGGAAAAATATGGGATGTCTTTTTATTCCCTTGAAATACATCTGTCTGCTAGAGTCTCACATTCTCAAACTTACAGGTAACCCCAAATACAGCCCACATGCAATTCCAGATGGAAAACATATACTCTGTAGAGGTAGCATGTCCTTTAAAAGAGAGAAGAAGAAACATCATTTGGATTCAGACCGTAAGAATGGAAAGAGAGAGAGAGAGAGAGAGTGAAGGAGAGAAGAAGAGAGGAAGAGGAGAGGAGAGGAAGAGGAAGAGGAAGAGGAAGAGGAAGAGAGAATTCCCCCTTGCCAAAAACCCACAACAACTGATTTTGCATGTAACTGACTCAATCTTCATTTTGTTATAAATGTTGATTGACGTACCAATGTTGTTGTTGTCCTATCAGGCTTTGCAGTCACAAATTCTTTGATTTCCCATAAGACCAGGATTATGCCAGCATTTGGAGCCCTTCTTCTGAATCCTCAGTTGTCCTTGGAACCACAGGCAGCTTTCTGAAATACAGATAATTATGTATATGCATATATGCATATGTGTAGATACGTGTGTGTGTGTATATACTGTGTATATGTGTGTGTGGATATATAGACTCAGTCCCCACTGGAAAATGGGGGGATAAAAAACGGGCTTAGCGATACAGGTACACAGAGGCATCTAGTGCAGCAAAGTCTGTACTTCTCTTTGCCTTCGGGGAAACTCAGAGTTTTCAATATGAATCTGTAAACTTTAGCTCTTAGGTGTCAGAGAATCCGTTTCTGCCTTTGCCCCACGGTAGTCTGGGCTGGTTGAGGCACCTGGAGCTGACGGTGCCTCAGTTTATAGGACTGACGAGTACTGAAAACACATTGTCATCAAACCCCCTCAGTGCTGTATTTTGCTTTTCCATTTCTCTCAGTGAGGCTCACTGTGAGCATCTCACCATGCTGCAGAGCCGTTAATGGGTGAGGCATTCAGGTGCTATGCTAATAGTTAAGTTTATAAAACTGCAAAGCAAAGCAAAGCTGAATTATGTGGATGGCTGGACTGATGGAAAGGGTGGCCCCGTGGATTCACTGAATTCAACAGCCACATTTTCATTGACTCAATGGAGCCAGAATTACACCACAATGCAGAGTTGGTCCTTTAATTATGTTGATTACCGTAAACCAGGCTTTTACTCGCACACAGATCCCTGCAGCCACACAAAGCCTTTTGTCTACAGAGGGCTCTGCCTGTGCAGTGTTCACAGCAGGATCTAGCCCAAAATTTCTGTGCGTACGCTTAATGCAGGGTAACCAGCCTGGGGCCCGCTGATCACACATGGGCCACGGAATGCATCTGCCTGGCCCACTGCTTTGCGTTAGCGTGGCTGCCGTGACTATAGGCACTAGTGAAAGGAAGAGAGCAGTGCTCGTGCCCTGGCAGGTGGAGCTGCCCTTGCTGCTCCCGCGTGGCCCAGGAATGCAGGTTCAAAACTTGCATCAAACTTCAGGTGTGATAATTGTTCCCATCACTCTGATTTAAAATACCAGGTGATAATTTCCACACAGAACAATAAAGGAATATGTCTATATTTATGAAATGGTAGTCAGGGTCCAAAACCTAGATTTCTCTATGAGAGAGGAAATGACAGCAGATACAAAAGAAAATCTGTTTTGATTATCACACTTGATAAGCCTCATTGGTTCATTATGTCCAGCATCTGCACCGCTAAAACCTAATGATCATGAGTGAAACCTTTCTCCCTGACCCATAATAAATTGTACTTGAAAGGTGATTAATTACTTTCTGTCTTTTGCATCTTGGACAAAAGGATTGTATCACCCTTTTTTGCAGAAGTCCTACAAAGGAACTAGTCCATTTTACATTTTTAAAAAAGAAAGAAAAAAAGAAAACAAAAAACTGCATGGCCTATCTGTTTCATGCTCTTTTGGGAAAAATCAGTCTAAAGAGATACAGTCAATTTCTGCCAGTTAAAGTGAGGGGGATTTTTTTAAGAACAGCCATTGCTAATCTCCATTTCATCAGCTGCCCTTCACATATTTTGCAAAATATGACCTCCAGTTTCCACATAGTTGTGCCAGTGACTTTTCAATGGCCAGCCTGGCTACCTCTTCCTTACACCAGTAACTTGCTACTCACAGGAGTAGTTTTACTGAAGGCATACGAGCGTCTGCCTATCATGGTGGTTTGGGACTCATGATCATCCCCAGGACGGCGAGTAGTCCATCCGAGAACAAATGAGGGAATTTAGCAAAATGTATAAGTCCTTCCCATGCTACCTACTGAAACAAGCAGATCTATAGTCAATTTATTGAGCATAAATTACTGCCAACCTTCGCTAGAATAATTTATACTCCTGAGCCACTTCAGACAGGAAAGGCAATAGGGAACTGTCAGGATACATGAGGTTTTATATAGAGATGAACGAATAGCTCATTATTCAAAGTCAAATGATATTCATATTTAGGGGTCAGAGAATTTGGGAAATGTTTAGACCCTCACCTGAGATTACAGTATGAATCCTCTTTCCCCATAAGGTCTTCTCAAAATAAGTGCAGGCTTTTCCAACCCTACTGCTTAACCAGAATAGTTAACCCAGGCAACAGTTGGGTGGGGAGAATTAATAAGAGTAAAGGAGCAGAAAAATGAACAGAGGGACTCGGTGGCATAGGATTAAGGAAATGAGTGAAGAGAAGATGGGAAAAGAGGAATGAAAAGATAAGGAGATGAGATGAAAAAAGTGGTGAGAAGAAACAAAGATAAACAGCCACTCAAAAAGAAAATTATAGCACAGTGTTAGTTTTTGAAAAGGCATTGTCCATTTTCTAGTTGTGTTTGATTATTGGAAAATCTTTGAGCAATGCAGTACAAAAGGCAGAATATGTTCCTCTGCACTGCTTTGTGTATTAGCCTAGGAAGCTCGGGCTTTATGAAGTAGAATGACATCTTTGCCATCTCTTTTTCAGTTTGTCTTAAGATCATAAAGATTAGCTTCTCAACCAGTTACAAATCAACTTCCTTTTTAACTAAGTAAATCCAGCTTCACTTTAAATCAATTAAACCCCGGTTTTTCTCTGGAGCGGAGGACTCGCAGTAGAAAAGGGAGCTGTTCCTGTGTTTCAAGCTCTGGCTTTCCAAGCTGCCCAAGGTTTTGCTGAGCATTGCTTACCCTGTGCCAACCCTCCACTAAGGCAGACTGAATTTCAATAGAGAAGGGAGAACCTGGCTTTTTTTTTGGCCCTTTCCCACTGCCACCCCACCACGGTTGCATACGGGGCACTGTGCAAATGCTCAGCCAGCACAACTCTCAGTTCACCCAAAGTCGGAGGGAAACAGGAGAGAAGGAGCTTTGCAAGTGGTGCAAAAAAACACCAAAATGCAACAGATAATTTTCTCTACAGTATCTCCATTAATTCTAAGGAAATACTCACGTTCAGCAAACTCGAGTGGCATAGTCACAAAGAAAGTTCAGGGTATGTTTCACTGCAGATTTCCCCAGTGCTGCTAATTCCCCAATCAGCCATTACGTTAGTTTACTAAGTCATCTGTACTCACCTACAGATCCTTCACTTCATTACTCCCCAGCCAAAATCTCTTCTGAAGGCTCCTCTGACAGATTTATATTCTGAGCATCAGACAGGAATGTGGTTCTCTGTTTTTCCTTTACCTATACTACATAAACATGTCCGGGTTACTGCTCGTAGGGCTCGTCTGAAACAGCTAACAGAGAGGATCGCAGGCTGAGCAATACAGCTACCTACAGAAATACGCCTGAGCTCCCAAGCTCCCTGCGACTATTGCGGCAGATCTGACTTGTCAAGGTTTCAGTTCAAGTCTCGCCTCCATTTCTGGACCCATTTCTTGACTGCAAGGGCTGTGGCCAAGGGAAGCCACCACGGCGAAACGTTTCATAACGATGTTATGGTCAATATGACTTTAAAAGTTTACTATAATGCAGCATGAATTTAACTACGTGGAGTCTCTACAGCTATTTGGGTAATTTCATTTTGTTCTACAAATCAATGAGAATTTTACCGGTACACGTTTTACAAACTAGTTTCTTATATCACATAGGAATGACTGTACGAAACCCAACCCTCCAACTATGTTCTGGCAATAGTGGCTTTCCACAGCCTACCTCTTACCCCTTTTCCCCCACGAAGACAGAGCATGCAAAAGTATTGCTAAGGATAAGAGCTTTTTCCTTTCATAGAACAGTCCTCCTGTCTCTTGAGAACTTCAGCCATGAGAATTTATATTAAATGAAACTAATTAGCTAAAGGTTGCATCAAAACTCTCACAAAGACCTACTGAGATCAGATTCCTTTCCTGCTAGTTATCTCCCCCGCAGATCCCCAAACAACAGAAGGCATTGTAGAGACAATTGTACAGATGCAGGTATGAGACCTGCTCCAGCAATGAGGGCTGTTTCAGTGATACAAGTATTAGAAGAAAAAGGAAGGAAAAAAAGGCATTCTCCTCAGCCATTTTCTGAAAATACCTCCAACATCCCTTTGCAAAACTCTATTAATAGCGTATTGAGGCTCCACAGTCCTGCGAAGAGCTGGAAATGGTACAATCATCACCTTAAGCTTTGTCCAGCCACGTTGCTCTAACCTTTAATACATCATTTCCCTGGAAGCATTATTTTGATCCAACAGTGCCTTTAAGTAGACGTAAAATTCAGGCGGAGAAAAGCAGTCTCACCTGGTGGTTTTGCTCTTCCCGATACTCCCAGAGGAGGGACACAAGCACCAGTTTACACACGTATTGCCCTTGCTCTGCTGCACGGGGAGAAATGGCTTGCCCACAAACACGTACTGGCAGGATGGGTGCCAAGCACAGTGCTGAGCTGTGGTTTGGACAGTAAAGGCTGGCAAGGGCTGTACAAAAAGTTTCCCGTCTGGCACACCGAAGCCTGGCCAGAGTCTGTTCAAAGCAAAGAGCAAAGAGCAGGCTGTGCCTGACTCAAAGCAGGCTAGGAGACACTGGATATAACTATCTGGCTAATTGGTAATGAGTTGAGTTTATTGAATTTCATACCGGTCGCTAAAAAGCCACTAGATGGAAACAACTCTTTCCACCCAGTTTCCTTGCGTGTATAAATAGGCACAATGTTATTGAAAGTGTCAGCTTATGCCTGCTGAATCCGACTCATCTCAAACTAGCTAACCAGGCTGTGAGTCAAAGAACGAGGAATGATATTGTGTTACCCCATCCTGTCTCTGTGATGGACGTAAATCACACTGGTAGGCTCCTGAAGTATTTAGTCAGGAAAATGAACCTGTAATACACACAGAAGTAGATCTGAAAAATTCTTGTCTCAGCTATTCCAATACAATATTTTTCTTATTTCATTTACATTCTCTCCAGGAGTGAAGCACCTTAAAATTATGTTCTTTATGCTCAGATTGGTGCCAAGAGCAATAATTTGAAGATCATAGTATACTCCAGAGGAAAGATTTTGTTTTCTAAGCCCAAAGATGGAGCATTTAAAGAAAATTAGAGGGGAAAAAAAAGACAGGGAAAGGGGAGGATTTCTGTGTATTAAGCATTACAACCGGGTTTGTTAACTTGCTGTTTTGAAGAAATATAGGTGAGCAAGGCAAGATAAATCACAGCAATTTGAGATGTCATTTTGCTCTCCTATAGCGTTTGAATTTCTTCCATATTACAATAGATCTTCTCTCCTTGTGCCAGCTAAATTGAATTCCTCTTTTTGGGTTGTTTCTTTGAAGGGCTTTGGATAAAATATCTCATGCAGTTCAGTTTGGAAGCTTCCCAAATCAAAACCCCAAACCCTACATTTTGTTTCAGTTGTGGGGAATGGGAATTCAGATTGTTTTTTACCTGTTCATAAGACATCTGCTTTCACTATTTGGCATGGCGTGGGGCTGAGGTTAGTGGGGGAAGGAGGGCTGATTAGCCTCAGAGGATTTATTACATTTGATACATTGAATGTCTGATTTTGCCTCCCTTGTTCTCATTCGTTCACAGCCTGTACATCGAGATACACAGCAGATTTTTTTTAAAACCATTTAGATTTAATTTTCGTCTCTTATTTAGTATTGAAATATCCAGAATAAGTCATTGGTATCTGTTGTTTTTGGAAGTTTTGCCTGGACTAAACTTCTGGACTCGGCAATGGAAGTCACAGAATGGGAAGTTGATTTACAAACTGCCTTTAAATCCACTGACATAGGCTAAAGTGCACTGAATATTCACAAGCTCTATATTAGCAGCCTTTACTATTTTGTGCTCCCCATGGCTCCGGTTCAGCTGAGGAACACCCAAAGTGATCCCAGATTTTAAAGTCCAGCTGATCCTGAACAGAGCAAATTTCAAATTAAAGCAGAATGCTTTCATATGCCTCCTATATGCAGTTAGCACTTGACTACATATGCTAAACTTTCTGCTGTTTTCTATGTGATACGTTTTATACAAATATGCATGAAAATTAGACTGTTGGTAAAACACGATGTTTTGTCGGAAATGTTTTGAAGCAAAGTATATTTGAAGATGCTGCTGTATCTTTCCGTAGGAGCAAAGAGATTTGGGCAAAGGAACTTAAACTGTGCTGAGAAAAACAGCCAAAGCTAGTCAGATTCGGAGTTTGGCTGTAAGAAAGGCTGGCTGGAAATCTTCTGATGACACAAAGTTTCAGCAGAAATAGTGCAATTTAATGGAAATGGTGAAGTTCATGGTGCCTGTTAGGTCAAAGAAATATTGCCCAAACCATGGCAGAATTCAACTCAGAGCCCATGCCCTGGTCACCAAAAAAAAAAAAAAAAAACCACAACCTTTTTGCAGCTCCAGGACCCAAGAAACACTGAGAATTTCACCTGGAGTCAGATTTTCTCCTAGCTCTGCTGCAGAACAGGATTCAGATCCGGTCTCGGGTAGGATCCAGATTCAGGGCACAGCAAGGCTGGAGCCTGATGTGGCTTGGTCCAGGTGACGTTAGTGTCAGTTTTGCTGAGCATCTGAAGGATGCAGGGAGACTGGACTGTTTAGAAAACATGGGGGTTTTGAGCTTCTGAAATGAAATTTTAGCAGCCTTTTTCCAAGTAGGGGATTTTTGCTTTGGTGTAATTCAGCATGAATCCAAACTGTGGAAGAAAATAATGAACCCTTGGCTGAATTCACAGTTCTGTCTTTCAGGTCCAGTTGTGCTTAATATGCTCATTGCAAAGGTTTTCCTGTAAACAAACACACATGTGCACACCCAGACACTACACACACCAAAATGTTTTTCCCGAGTTGCATTTTAACATCAGCACATTATTTGCTCTATTACCCTTCCGGGTGGCCAATAAAATATCAAACAGCAATTCAAGAAGGCAACAGATAACTACCCATAGGCAAGTACACCGAGCTTTCTGAAAGCTGAGCCCAGGATAAGCAGGCAAATTTATACACTTCAATTTGAAGTGAAAGTAAAATAATAACAATCAATAAGTGGGTTGGGTTTTTTTCCTGAGCAATAGTTGCACAGAATTTACCTGAGGTATGCAATCGCCATCCTGATTTTAAGATGAGGGCTTGGATTCTCACCTGGTGAATATCAGCCCAGCTCCATCACTGAGAGCAGAGATTACTAAATCATGAATATTATGCCTCGAGCAGAAGGCACTTGGCCAGCTCCTGCCCTGTGTTAATGATTTTTGTACATTGTGCAGATTTACGTCAGCCAAAGATCTGGCTGAATGCCTCTTATTTTTGCTGAGATTGTAATGATAGCCCTGGTCTGTATATTCCTCAGATATTATTTTCACAGCTATAGCCTTGCCTTGTTCTTTTTCTTCCTGCTTTTAGTCCCATTCCTTCCCTTTATAGAACAGATAAAGGATTTATAACTCTTAATTCCTCTGTGGTTAAGCTGACATATTGGTTGTATATGCAAAAGATGAGCAGACTACTGGGATTGCCTCATCAATACATTTTCATTCCTGTGAAGACAATGAGGGAAAAATAATTAGGAGGTGCCGATACCTGAAAGTAGGAGTGCTCTACCAGGTTATGCATCTTACCATGCTTACAGACAAACGTTATTAGGCTCAATAACACCCCAAATGGAGAACAAAGATGGAGAGGGAGATGAAGGCATGCCCTATCTAGAAAAAGAAGTGCTGCCATGCAGTAGATGAAGAGGAAAAGCACAGCATGATAAAGAAGAGGAGGAGACTGGGGCTTATAAAGCTGCTGATGGTGTTAGATTGACAGAGGCATGAGCCAAAGAGGGCTTGAATAAGCAGGGAAGGTTTTAGTTAATAAAAGAATATCCACCTCTGGCCTCAGACTTTAAAGATTTTAAATATGGATTTAGAGATGGATTTTTAACTTTAGTCCAGTCCTTGAAAACAAAAAAAATAAATAAAGTTCATTTCATGTAGCCCAGTACTTGTGAAGGAAAAAACAGGTATAAAAGATGTAAGTTAAAATCCCACTGAGGATAGTTTTCATGTAGATTTGCAGGTCAAGATGAATCCTAGGTTCTCACATCGTCTTTATTCAGACCTGCTGACAGTTGTGCCTAGAAAATGCCTTATCCTTATTAGGGCTTTTTATACTAATGCTAGTAATAAACACACCTTTTATCATCTAAATAGAGAATTCATTTCTCATTAAAGCCAGATGAATTAAAACTCTCTGAAATACCAATTTTGTGGTTTGCTAATGGTTTTGCAGAATCAAAAAACGAGTTTCACATTGAAAAAGTCCTTCCAAATTTAAGTTTTTTAAAGCAGCTTTACTTTTTAACTGTATTAAAGGAAATTTCAAAACAAAAAGTCAGTTTGATTTCAGGTATTCTGTTTTTAAAATGATGAAATAAAACATTACAGCATTGTCAACATTATGGTTTTGTTCCAGACAATTTGGCAAAGCTGCAATGAATTTAGAAAGCACTTCAGTATTGCTAAATCTGCATTTTTTTCAAAGAAAACAAAAAATGGTCAGAGTTAATGTGAACCCTTTGTTATGAATTAAATGAATCTGTGTTATGTTTTGAGCAAGCTCACTTTTACCATATTAATCTGAGTAGAGATTTAGTTTCATTTCAAACCGCCTAACACAATACAGTTTTGTAAGCAAAACTTGTTTGCATGTTCATTAACATTTTAGACTGTAGGAGTTTAAGCCAGCGTGAACTAAAACCTTCTTTCTCTCAACTCCAAAAAGAGAGAGTATAATAAATCACACATTCATTACGGAACAATACGGCAATAATTTCATATGCTTTTATGTATTTAACTGAGACAGAGTTTGCCTTTCCACTTCTTTAGGAGCTAATGGTTGATTTAATCCAACGTTGAAATCATCAGACCTTCAGTCAGATTTTGTTCTAACAATGTGCCTCTGATAAATAAACTTCCAGACTGAACACCCTGATCTAACATGGGCTGCTATTTGTGATGTGCTAAACAGTGGCAAAAATGTTTGATTCAGGGAAATGGAACTACGTAATAACAAAGGACAAAATTTTGGTTCCCATCAAAGAATAAAAAAATATGTTAGTTTATGGATTATCTTCAAATATACATAAAATCCCTGTGGATGTTAGTTTATGGTTTATCTTCAAATATACATAAAATCCCTGTGTGGTACATTGTGGTTGCATACCATCTCCCTTTAGAGATACATCAAAACGCTTTATAAATATTGAGCCAATTTTTTAATCATTCTTTAAGTAAGGTTCCCAAATTTTTTCTGTGGGGACCTAGGATCTTATTTCTTTCTCTGGCTTCAGAGTTATCAATATTGTCTTATTTTTTTCCTATTCATTTGCGCTGGGTTTTTTCTTCACCTGAAACCAGGCACTCTCGTGCTAGCTGCTGTGCAGTCATCAAAAAGCAAGAAAAGAAATTCCTGTCCCAGAAAGATTAAAAATTGAAGTAATATTCTCTAACCAGCAATCTCAGAATCGTGGGGACAAATTTGAAAGCTGTTTTATGAAAATATTCCCAGAAAAAACAGAGTTTATTCTTTTATTCAAAAAATCATATAAACAGCATATTTTCTAACTAGCCCTTTCCCCAGATCCCAGTACAGAGGCTGGGGGGGTCGCCCTCGTCCCTTTCTCCACGCCTAGGAAAGCACATGGGGAAGAGTGAGGAATAATTCCTTCTCACTTAGGGAACAACTTCATGAGACAGATAGATAGGCAGGTGCTGCAAAGCTCAGCGAAAGCTTAATCAAGCCAGCTTATCGAATTTCCTGCTGTTTGCTCATCCTGTCATTTTTCTACACGTGCAACTCCAACTGCAGACAGTGGGGGGGGGGTTGTATTAACTAAAAACAAAAAAAAAAGAGCCTTAAGGAATTGCACAACACAGATCACAGAAAAATGACATCTGCCCTATGTGTTATCTGCAACTTTCTCCTCCCTGAGAAGAAAAACTCAAATGCCATGTTTTGCTTTCTGCTGAACCTCAGTGTATTTTCTAACTGCTCAGGGGGAACAGTAGCTTCCTTTTTCCCCATTTCTGTGCCATATGTACAATATATTAAGTACATCTTAGCAGCACACTTAAAAGAGCTTGAAATCTCCCATTCTAGAAAGACAAGGGAAAAAGTAGCTCAGAGGGTCTGACTGCAAAAATGCAGAAACAATTCGTTTGGATGATGGTTTTGCAGAGTAGAAGGAAAATTGCTGATTAGACTATGGTTATAACACTCAGTGCCCCAATCCTGCAACGAAATTTCTGGGGACAAATGCTTGCACTTTAGCAGGAACAGGCACTGAGAGGTCCTCTGTAGTGCAAGGACAATATCAGACATCCTTGGAGGTTGGTGTAGTCCCTCTGGATATGGGGACAGTAGCTGTGCACATGTACCCTTGATTTTGGAGACCCCCTTGCAGAGGTCTCCAGGCCTCCATCTTGCAGAAGCAGAGCGTTGGAGGATTTTCTCCCACCAACATGCTTTGAGGTTGTTTACTGCATATTCACATTTTGTTCCCAGAGCAGTCAAAATGAGTTTGGCCACTGGCTTTTCACATTGAGTAGGGTTAAACACAAACCTGCCTTGGACTGCCAGGAAGGAAAAAAAAAAAACACCATCGTGGTGCCTGTTCATAACAGATATTCCTCTGTATTCAAACACCATCGTGGTGCCTG
>NW_008794520.1:1695640-1772394 GCF_000699145.1 Aptenodytes forsteri
AAAAAAAAAAAACACCATCGTGGTGCCTGTTCATAACAGATATTCCTCTGTATTCCTCTCCAGCGCTGAGTGACAGCAGCTGGAATTTATGAAGCATGCTTGTGCTTTGCAAGTTCCCTGTTTTTACATTCAGGAGAGAGAGAAAATGTCTCTGCTTTGTTCAGTTTGTCAGGCTGCTTCCTCCTTTGTGCCCAAATATTCATTATGTCTTACAAAAAGTCCCTTCTTAAATTACATCCCAAAAGGTGAACTGGATATGTGCAAAAGTCATTTCTCCTTCAAACAGTATGCCACACCTGTATGGGATATGTGACCTTCTGATGGAGAAAAATGACTAAAGGTGCCTGTGCAATTCCCTCCTGAGTTCCTGCACTCAGGAATTTAAGGTGGCTGCTTATTGCACATGTATGGGTTGAGCCCTTTCACACACTGGCGTTGACAGAAGGTTTCATTTTGATGGCTGTTGCAGTAGGCAATATGACTGAAACTGGACACAAAGTAAGTCAAAAATATAAATATTGTATTTTCATTACATATCTGTCTGAACCCATAGGAAATGTGTCTAATACTCTTTTTTCTCTCCTTGACGTCATTCCTCATTTCTAAGCACGTGTGCGCGCGCACACACATGCGCACACACACGCATATTTCTACAACTGCAAATGACTCAAAGCCATCAGACTTTCATGATGGGAAGGGAGGGGAGAAGGGAATCCATAGCTCAGCAGTATTATTTCCCCTACTTCCTTGCAAAACCTCTCTCACTGGAGTTTCATAGGCTCTCTCCTCCAAATTATTTATGGGAGAGGGGCAACCCACCAGACACTGTATGTGCCATTATCCCCAGCTATTATCCAACAAGTAGTTAATGTTGTTTGAAGCAAGCATGATTCCTTCTGAGCTCCTCTGTGGCTGTTACTGCATGCCTAGGGCCTGGTTGTACTCCCTTAAAGTCGATGCTAAAACTTCCCAGCCTCACAAGGTGGTTGTGAGGATAAGTTCATTAACGTTTGCAAGGCCCCCAGATATCATAGTGCTGGGAGTAATATAAGTATCTAGATAGCTAGTTCTCAAAGACAGCATCTCTGAGGGTCAGATTCTGCACTAGAAATTCCCTTATGCCCATCAATTAACATTTGCTCTTGAATATGTATGTAACATGATGTTTTCCTATTATACATATTTAATTATGACTTATTCTCCAATAGCTATATAGGCTATGGAAGGAAACACCACAGAAGCTAGAGTTTTGCTGACTCCCTCAAGAAAAATAAGTTCTGAAAATCTGGAAGAGTCTTAGGTTTTTATATTTGTCTGAATAGCTCCATCTGAGTTGCCATTTCTCCAAAGCAAAGTGTGGCTCGTCCCCATTGTGACCGTAAACGTTTAAATATCCCTTATTCCCTTATGGTTTCCATTATTATTTATTTCTGTCACAAGCAGAAAGATGTCTGGGTCATCCTTTCAGCCAGGATGAAATGTGCAAAACAGGACAAAGAAAATGAACAGGAGTATTCCAGAGAAGTTTGCTTAGGGGCATACGTTGGGCAATCTTTTGACTGAGCTGGAAAGTCTTGAATCTTCTTGAGTTCTTAAAAGCTTTTCTCACCTTTTTTCAACACAGTGGGTCAAATTCATTGCTGATGAAATTCCATTGGCCCTGTTGTCAGTACTAAAATCACAGAGTGTTATAACACTTAAGCATTTCCTTATTTTGAAACATAGAAATGGAAGTCAGAAGCAACTGTATGCAAAAAATTAAATACACACTTCAATATATTTCATTGGATTGATGTTTTAATCTGGTTTTATGACTTTAGTAGCTAAACAGAATCATTTTGCTAGATTAAAATTAAATAGAATTGTTGAGAGTGCAAATTATTGCCAGATACAGTATCTGTAACTGGCATGAGGAACACACATACAGTACAGTTGACTGTAAAGACTCAACTTCCTAATTAATTTTCCTGAGGCTTAGCCTTTCATTTAAAATACAGCTGTTCCAGTTCCAGGGAAAAAAAATAAAAACCACCCTTGGACACATGGCCCAAATGTAACCAGCTCATCAACGTTGGTTTGAGTTTGCAGGGAGCCTGAAACCACGTCCTTGACACATGAATTTCTCTACCAAGTTCTGTGTATCCTGAAGCCAATAAGCAGCATGCTGTTTCAAACAGAGACATAGCTAACTAATTTGTCATTCATTACAGCATGTAAGAAATGCAAGTATATTACAAAGGTCTCAGCATTTTCAAAGACTAGATGGGGCATCTGCTGGAGGGCAGTGCATGAAGAGCAGAACTGAAGACAGAAGGTGAAGCTGGAGACATGACGTTGAACATGTTGAGCAGCTTGTTATTTCTTTGTAACTGGCTGTAACTCCCTCTTTATGTCTTGTACTTGGGCTCTTAGTTCTTTCTGAGAAGGACTTTTTGTTCTGTTCTTGTACAACATATGGCAAAATATCCCTTACTGCGCCTAGAAGGCCCAAATCTAATACAAACAATAAATAAAAGTAAAGATGCTAATTTTCCAAGGGAATGGGCTTAGCTTCCAAAAGCTTACAAACTGCCCCATTTCAGCAAATACATAAATCTCTATTCTAAAAGCATTATACCCATTTATATTTTTTAAATTAATTCATTCCATTTGATCATTTTCCTTTCAAATAGTTTGGCTGTTAATTGGATGCAGGCAGGACACACAGACAGAGCACTCAAACTTCCCTGTTGGCTCTGCATTTCCATGTGGATATTTTGAGAGACAGGCATTGTCTGTTAAAGGGGAGTTGTGAAACACAACTATGCTGGTCAGTTTTAAAACTTTCCAGTTGCCTTAGGTAACTAGATAATGTTCCCTCATTTTTTTGCAATATTCCCTAGGTATTTGCTGCACTGTATGCCAGGGAAGAAAGCCCTGGAGGGAATATTAAGGTCAGGATGAGATGAAACTAACAATATACAGAATATTTCTGCTGCAGATAGCCATCAGTAGTTTGCCCTCAACTTCCCTGGTGTGCCTTAGTTACCATTGCTTTAGTATTCCCTGGGTCTCTCTTGTGTTATGAAAGTCCCCTCTCTGCCATGGGGAGGGGAAGAGCAGAATAGAAAATAGAATAACAATGGGAGGAGAGGAAGAATAACTAGGCAGTTATTCATGAAACTGGGTTCATAAATCAGGAAAACGGGTCCCTGAGCCATGTTGCACCATATAGTGTGTATGCTTTAGTGATCATACAACCCATATGGCCGGAGGATCGCCAGCACTCACCCAAGCCATAGCTTTGTGTAGTTGCAGGACTGACCTGGAAAGATTCATTTTAAAGTGGGTCTTTGCGTTTTGTGTGGCCAGCTGTGCAGTGTAAGCTGTCCCATCTTTGCAAAAACCCTGCAGCCGCTGCCGTGCTAGCTGATCAGGTTGTTGTTAGGTGGACTTCTTTGTGCAGTTCATCGTTTAAATGTGCTCTTCATTTAATGCCTTATAGCTTTCATATGGCATAAATGTTTTTGCATCAATTGAAGAGAACTGTAAATGCTATTGCCAGTTTGGTACAAAGGTTTGCGTTTGTTTGACTGTAGTAACTCTGCTTCTTATTTCAATAACCCAGCACAGTAGGGACAACATTCTGCCATTACACAATAAAAAGCTTTTCCAGGCAGGACTGACACACTGTGAAAAGCAGAACGGATAGTGCAGTCTCATCCTGATGAAATTAGCAGGGGAGAAATATGAAATTTCCACCTTCCATTACACACATTCATGGACATTTGGAATCCGATCTGAGTATGAATCTGAATTATTTTTTTTTCTCTCCTCTCGCCTTAAAGCATGGATATTTACTATATAAAGCACGGTATTTTCTAAGAAGAAACAAGTGTTGTATTAGGAAGCAAAGAATGCAATAAACATTTTACTCCCAGGTCAATAATCATATAACAAAAAAACTTGATGAAGTGCCCTCTACTCCTTTTTTTTATATGTCTGCAGGAATAAAAACTGCTTTACTTTTTACCTCGGCTTCACTACTTTAACCCAAGCTGATGGCAAGAAGCCTAGAGAATATTGCTAGCAGCCTGTTCTCTTATGACACCCACCCTTCATCTGGATGTAATATCTCAATATTGCTCCAGAAGATTGGATTTTATTTAGTCTTTTAGCATGATATGAAAAAGTGAACCAAATTCTTAGATGGCAGGGGCTTTGTCAATTAAAGGAGTCTAGTTTACTGGGAGCCAGCTGAACAGTTGACTTTATCATATGCTGCAGATTAATGAATGCTACTGCTAGTCAAGAGAAACAAGAGGTCATCCAAAGACTACTTTGTTTGCTCTTTTGGTACTTTAAAAAAATGTTTCTTAAAATACTTTTAACGCAGGCCTGTTCAGTGCTATAAGGAACACACTTGCTGGTTAATCTGTGATACACACCAGCATCGAGAAGCTCTCCTGGTTATCAGGTTTGGGTCTAAAGAAGCTTTTGTGACATCCTAGCTGGCCAGGGCTGTAATTTTTTTGACACAACTCCTGTTAGGAGAGCAGAGAAAGAGACAATTTTTCTGCCCCTTTCCACTACCCTCCCGTTACTAGACACCCAACAGTTTTGTGGTTTGGCACCTGCCTTTATGCAGAAGAAAGTTCAAATTAAGTCCTTAGAGCAAGGTTTTGAATGAGGGTCACTTACTATACTAAAGTAGTGTGAAAACCATCTGTTTGTTTTTTCTTATACTGAAAATTTCTAAAGGTCTCAGGTTCATTCTGCATCACAGTGAAAACAAGAGCTGGAACTTCAAATATTTCAGCAAACCAGAAACGCATTCATTTTTTCTGGGCAGCCTTCAGCTTGAGGAACGACCATACAGTGTTTGTACAGCACCCACTGCAACCGAGCAGTCCCATGCTGCCAATGGTACAGCAGGTCACCGGGATTTGGGTGTGATTGATGCCTCCCAGGATGAGCTCTTTGGAAAGCTCCAGGTACCTGAATTCCCTGCTCCCTCTTATGAGAACGGTGTTGGTTTTTAAACTCCTATGTCTTGCTCAGTGGAGGGCAAATTCCTGCTCGTCCCATGGCAGGAGGAGCTTCTCCCCACTTTGGGGCTGAAATCCTCCCTCAAAGCTTCATGGTTTCACAGCAGAGTTACTGTGAAGGCACTATTGCAGCCATGAGGTAGCAAAGGAAAAAGCATAAAACCACAACTGGATGTATAAAACAGCAGTTCTGCAGCTCTGACTGAGGCGACGCAGAGAGGATCCCAAAGCTGCTCGTCTCTGAAAGTCGCTGGGGTCCTTTCAGCTGTTTTCTTTATTTCCTTGCCACTCAACAGAGCAGAATCCCACAGGCTTGATTCCCTCAGGTGTGCCCTCCTCTCCTGTCCCATCTTCATCTTAAAAGAATAAAGGGACTTAACTCTTTGTAGCTAAAATTAATCCAGAATCCCCTACCCTTCTCCCCTACCCCTTTAGCCAGCAATAGATGCTTAGCTAAAAAGACACTCTGACTATAAAATGCAAGGGTTTCCTTTAATTCTCCAAATACAAGAACAAATCTTGGCTGCAGTGGAACATATATTTTCCCATCTGGATGCATGAGAAGTAAGAGACAAGTTTCTTTGCACTTCCAAATGAGAATTTACCTCTTAACTGGCCAGATACTTACAGAAGCAGCCTGTGAAAGGAGAGGACAGTAGGCCCAGTTTGCTCCATTCCCATTATTACTAAAGGAATAGCTAAAAAAATAAATCCATATTTTATCATTATTTTTACCTCCCAGTGTACATCACTAAAAGGGTTTATATGCGGTCCTCTTAATTGGCACAGCCCCTGCTGGAAATAGAAACATGCCGATGAATTGCTCATTCAGATTAGGCTCCCAGGAATATACTGTGCTGAGAGACATTCACTTTTATTTCCTGAATTGCTTTAACGATGAACACTGAGCAACACTTCCTCCGCTCCCTCCCTCCCAAGTACCCTGAGCTGCAAGGCAAGGCAGCAGCCAGAAGCTAACAGCGGGCCCCACAGCAAGAAATATCTGCACGTAAATACCAAAGCACACCTGTGAACAACTGTGAGTGGGCCTTCAGATATCACGTTTGCCAGCTAAACACATAATTCTCAATTAAGTGAGCAATTACCCATTATTGTTTAGCCCTTGAAATGCATCATGCTGGATCTATTCCCTGGCAACAATCCCAGTGAAAAAGCAAGTCATCTCTTTAGGGTACAGATTTATATTCTTCGGTAGTAAGGTCACTAATAACACTTTGAAACAGGAGTCACAGGTAAACTCAGAAGGCTTCAAAAGGCTTTGAGCACCTTCAGCTCCTGCTGTAGAGAGCGTATGTTTCCCGAAATCATGGTTTTCCTTTTCTTCTAGCTACTTTCTTGTTAAAGAATGTCTTCTACAAAGTAATATGGCTACTTTTTGCTTTTGTGAAGAGTGGGAGATGAGAGTTTAAAATTTAGCCAGTCTAGGCTCTAGAACAGGGGAAAAAAAAATGCAGTGCCTCTGAGAAACAACCTTCTGAATAGTTATAGTGAAAATGAACATTATCACCAGGGAAACTGGGACAAGTTCATCTTGCAAGGCTTGTTCAATAGGCTTTAATTGCAAGACAGATAAGGCCTTGTTTTCTTAAAGAACTGTAGTCATCGAGATTTTAACTGAAGATTAAAGGTCCTTAATTGATACCCCAGACAAAGATTTTCTGGCTTTCAGAAAAGGAAAATCAGGGTTTTTTCAGCTGAAAATGAAAAGCTTGGTACCAGACCTGGGTGAGTTCAGAATAACTGGCAGAAAGGTTCGAGGTGATTCTTTCTTGTGCTTTGTGGACACTTCCTAAAATATTGAGAAGAAGAACATCCAGAAGAACTTGAATTAAGTCTAAACCCCGATTTGCTATCAAAAAAACTATTGACAGAAGATTTTCAAGCAGTCTCAGCTGCAATGCAGACCTGTGAGCGTTTATATGCAGACCACAGCTGTTTAAAACTGTATACGTGGGATAGATGAAAGGTTGACTTCAATCTAATGGTATTTTAACCTGTAGTTTCTGGAAACCAGATATTTAGATTGGTAAGCTGCTGCTTCTCCTCATAAGAGGAGAGCGAATTTCAACCAAGTGAATTTCTTAGATGGCTTTTTAGCCCCTCAGTCCTGCAGAAGAGAGGAGGAGGGCAGTCCCCTGCACAGAGGTGGACTGAGGATGGCGAGGGTCATTAGGCTTTGGAAAATCTTTGAGATAGGACTGGGAAACGGTCACATTTCAAAAACTGGAAAGAGACGAAGAAGGGAAGTATTTTAAGCTTTGCTCAAAGTTAATTTGCACGTTGGGTTAGGGTTTATTCAGTTCTATCTTCGGCAGCACCCAATTTGGGCAATACAAATCTGATGCCACTCGTGATGGATTGCACATAGGACCAATTGGAGCCCTACTAGCTTTAAAATTGATAGTACATAGACCAACGGCGGTGGTGCAGTTTTTCATTAAATGAAATGGAAAAGTGATTTAATAATTCTTTCTGTCTTAAATTGCTTAAAAGAATTTTAGACAGTTAAAAATTGCATGGATTTTAAACCATATGTGTGAGAGTGGAAAAAAATAAGGGTTTTGTTTTTCCTATTTTTAATATGAGCCAGATGAAACAAAAAGATTGTTTCCTTGCAAACTATAGGTCAAGTACCTATGTAGGCTTTGAGATGGCTCTGTAAGTTATCATGTTATCTTTCTTTCTTGACAGTATACCATTATGTGGTGTATCATTTCAGCATTTACTATCTTTCATGTCCTTTTATCTTCACACTAGGATTTCTTTCTAAATTCCAAGCTGTGCATTTGGTTTCATTATATAACACTGGCTTTTACAAAACATTGGCTCTTTATATTCTTTGGTTTCATATTTGTCGGCATCAGGCTGAAATAGTAAACCCGCTACGTCTATTTTATCTTGTTAAAGATAAAAACAATATGGCAAATGAACTATTTGGGGAACACTACTTTCAAATTAAAGGAGAGGAAAAAGTATTAAGTGTCACCACTGAGTTGAACTATATTGAAATCTTGAACTGAAGTGATTTTTTAAAAAAATTGAATAAAAAGGTGACCCAAAATGTTACAACTGTCGTGCAGGACTGTGTTATCTTAAATTATTTATTTAACATCTGGTAAATATTATCCAAGCTATAGTACAGATAAATTGAATAAAAGAATACCAATGCCAGGGGAAAAGAAGAATTGCTTAATACTGAAAGTATACAGAACTGTTCCACAAAGCAGTTCGTTCTCTCTCTGCAAGGGGAGATGAGAAGCATGGTATTGGGGTAAAATGCATCTGCTTCGTTTCACCCTAAGTATGAAGCTATCAAAGCAGTTTTAGGGATTTAATTTAATCTCAAACACAAATTCTATGAAAACAGTCTGACAGCGACATGAAATTTTACATAACTTCTTTTACCCCTCCCCCTTTATAATGCAGCTTCCCAGCTGATTCATTTTATTTTATCCTGTGCGTATTGGGGATCAGATTGAATTTTCTTTGAGAAAAGAAAATAATTAAGCCATCTATAAAGGTTTGGCTGGGCATGAACATAGCAGCACAGGATAGAGTTACTTGGAGGGGGGAATGAGGTCAAAGAAAAGTACTGCAGGGAAAAAAAAATGGAGCATCAAGTTCTGTGACTTGGGGAACAAAATAAAAAGAGGATGGAGTCTGAGAAGGGGGAAGGGACCTAGATTCCTTGTCAGTTTGTGGGTTACAAATGGAACAAAAGGCTTATCTTAAATATATGCAGGTTTAGAGATTTTTTTTCTGGAAGCTATTGAAAGCTAATTAAATTACGGTCAAGTACTGAGCATTTCTCTGGTGCTTCCATGGTCAGTTTCTGCCGAGCTCTTCTTGGTTACTTGATACTGCTTATGAAATAAAGAAGATTGATTCCTAAATATTTGTTCCTATTCCCTCTTTGTGGATTACATTATACCACTTTTCATTCTTACAATCTTTGCTTAAGCAGCAGGATATAAGGGCCCTATTCAGACTGCCAACTATAGCATCCAAGATTAAGAGCCTGCTATCCCACCTAAGTTCAAGAGGGTAATGAGCAATTCAGACCACCTAGTGTCTACAGCTGCCAGATCCTGGCTCCTGCACTCTCAACGGTGAGGAGTCGTCATGACACCCCGACTGTACATGCATAATTTAAGCACCATGATTATTTCTTCCCACCCCACTGCTCTCTCACCGTACTGAGAGACAAAAATTGGCAGCCTGGGCATCAGGCACTTGGGCATGCTTAGCGCTGCCTTCCTCCGCAGACAGCAGTGATAGCTGACATAGATAGTCCTAAGGGCCTCTGATCCTGCTCCAGAGGACACCGAAATCAATGGGCAAACTATGATTAACTATATTGGCATCAGGATCAGGCTATTATCATCTGGAAAAGGCTTCCGGTTTCATACTGCTTTTAAAACCTGGGTCTTACAAGACTGAACTTTGTGTAATAGCACCCACCATCTGCTAGTCAGTCCCTCCTCCAACCCCAGCTTCTAGCCCTGCTAGCCAGCCTCCACCTTCTCTGACATGGGCAGAGAGGGCTCAAAGATGTTATCTACCCACGAGTTGAAGGAGAAGGGGTGGATAGACGGGAGAGAGAGACACAAAAGAGTGCCCCTCTCAGAGGGACATCTTGCGGCATGGACACGGTGGCATTATTAGACACCAGAGAAGGCACACGGAAGGACCCACAGGAAACCAGGCTCCATAAACTCTGCTGCTCACACAACTACTGTGTGTAATTGAAGCCATATCCTCATCCTCAGCTCCAGCCAGAGCACGCATACTCGTCTCTCCAGACCAGGGTTTAGATGTGAGTGGGGAGTCTTTCCACAGCCTCTTCCTGATGGTCTTCCAGCTTAACGAATTGGTGGAGCTGCCTGATCACAGGGTGGTTTGGACACGTGGAACCCACGACGCCTTTCTTTCACCCACTCTGTGGCCATATCCCCTCGAAAGTGAGCAACCATCGCAGGTCTGGTTGGGACTGGGCGGTGTCTCGGCCTCTTTATGTACAGTGCAGCTTTCTGCTGCAGTTACATTTACCCCTGGGAAAGGGCAGGATCCAGGCATCTTAAAGAAGAACCAAAACCATCTATGTGTAAACTGCAGATGCAGGGCTGCATTTTATCTCCCTAAAGATCCTGCTAGCATCAGTTTCCATATCTCCCAATCTACCATTTTTTATAGAGGCACAGGATATTTTGTCCCCTGCCCCAAAGCCAGTGGCTGGAACGGGTGCCCAGGCAACCTGGTAATCACTCAGGCTAGTGACTTTTGTTTCAAGACTCCAGGCTGTGGACCTCAAATTGCTTTTCCAGAGCCTGCTCCCCTGGGTCCTGACACCATCAGTGAGCAGGCAGCAACCACCACCCTGTACTGGGCTGCCCCTCAACCTGGGGAGAAATATCTGGCCATGTGAGAAGAACCTGGTGCCTAATCATTACATGAAAGCACATAAAGGAAGACCGAAGGCCAAAACACGAACCATGACAATTTCTTCTGGTTAGTTCATGGGCAGTGTGGAAAGTTTAAACTCACTCACGGTTTATGCAAATGGATAATCATAAAGAATAAGTGAAATACTACTGAAATCTGTAATTCACAGAGCCAAAAGCCTTTCTCTATAGTTGGTCCAGGGTAAAGCATTGCTTGAAAGAAATAATTTTCTACCATACCTGGATTTTTCTTGCAAACATGGTTAGTAGCAAATCTGAATCTGTCAGCACAGTAGTATAATTTAAATAGTACAATTCACAGCTGACAGGGGATTTCCACCGACTTCACTTGGAAAATATGTCATTTGCTAACTCTTGTTAACAAGTAGTGAGGAATCTGGGCCAGGGTCACATGAACCAGCAAGAGACATTATTGAGGAGAAAGAGAAGAGAGAGGGGTTGACAGCAGCAAGCCGGATGCAGAAATAAAGCTTATAAATTTGTGTAAAACTCAGAGGAAAGGCCTGTTAGTAAGTTGCTGACAGCCCAGTTTATCTGAACTGGCTATTGCAATGTCAGTATTGGAGGTTCCTATTCCAAATGCTGACCAAGCAAAAACCAGAAGAGCTTGAGATGACTCTCAGGCTCATCTGACTCACATTAGAAGTGAAGTCTTCAAAAGGAGAAGTAAAACTCAGCCTGGGCAATCACAGTCAACGCCTCCTTGAAGGGGAGAGGCAGCAGGATGGTTTGGCGCCTAAAGCATTATACCAACACTCTTATCTGGTGTATCGTACCCAGCATAATCTTACACCCTCTTGGAATGGCACATGCTGCCTCTGCAGTTCTCAGATTAGCTTTCTGTGACCTGGCATCAATGCAACCAGATAACGAGATTCCTTGCTTCTTTATGGTATCAGTCACAAAATGGTGGCTTGAGAGAAAGTGGATGGCAAGCTGTCTGTAACATCATCTTCCTCCCAGTGGATCGCTACTGAAATGAATAAGCAGGATTCTTCCCTTGCAAACAATGAAGCAAAACAACCCTTCTTTCATGCAGTCTCCTTTATTTACAGGGATAGTATCAAAATCCTGTCTTCTTAAATGCAAAAGAACCATCACCAGAAGGCAATTTGCTTGATCAGAAACCTGTAAACCTGCCTTTCTGATGAATTCAATGTCCAAGGAGCCCTGTCTCCCTGCTCCTTCCCCAGACAATCCTTGCACCTACTTCTCTTGCTGACTCTTTCTCACTCTCTTTCCCCCACATGCTCAGATAATTGCAGTTAAAGAGAATGAATTCACCAGTCTCCTCATCAGTCTTTGAGAATTTTTTTTCAGGGGATTAGGTATGTGTCTTTATCATGCAACCCAACACCTTAACTTTTGTTTGAACTATCGATATACAAGAGAGCACGTAGTTGTTTCTTCAGTTGGCTTTGAAAGAAGAGCGTTTCTTATGATTTTTCAGTAAACCTGTAATTGTTTATAGATCAAAGTCCCATTTGATAACAGCTATAAATATCTTTCAGTATAACACTGTTAATATTCCAGCATTTTGGGTTTTTTCCAAGGGAAATTAGACCAGATTTTCCATAAATCTAATCAAAACTTTTCCCTTTAGTCCAGGATTTTGTCATGATAAACTTTTTCAGCAATGCTTTTGATAGGTGATGCTTAATGTGTCCAAACTCGTGCAACAACATTAATGATGAACAAGAATCCTTAATAACTTTCATAAACCTTTCCATAACCTAACAGATCTAGAAAAGCATTTTTTCACTGATTATCACCACTAGCTGTACCCCATCTTTCTCCTTCATTTGTAAATGGGATAGGTCTATTCTTTATGGTGATGAATACTGAGACTGGGAAGGTCTATTTACTATATACCATATACTGAGAAGGTCTGTATACGATTTACTGGGAAGGTGGGGATGCGTCCAAAAAGTGGAATAGGTTTCAGAGAACTTATTTCAAAAGATTGTTTTTTTCATTATGGACAGTTTTTCTTTCTTGTTGTGCAACTGCACTGTAAAAAAACACACTACAAGGTCTTGTTTGTAAGGTCAGAAATGCGGTCTAGAATTAAGACCACTTCCCAATTTATCCCTCTTTAGATCCAAACTGAGTATCTTCCTAAAAAAATACACAATTGGTAAAAAACAGGTATGAAGTCAAATGAGGGAGTAGGAGTCTGTATTTGGTATTTCTCTCAAAAGCAGAGGAAATTATTAGTACCATCCCTTCTGGCCTTAAACTTTCCAGGCCAAAGATAAGAGTCATTGTGGTTTAGGGAATGCTGCAATACCTGCAAGGTAGGATTTTCTAAGTGGTCTAAGTGAATTAAGTTATACAGAAAATATGTTTTACTGGTTACATAGGTGAATTTTCAGTTGGTACAATTTTTTTTTCCATTTTTATTTTTAATTAAAGAAACAAATATAGGAAAGTGGCAGGTGGACTCTTGTTACTGACTTCAAAGCCCTTTTCTTTACAATTGCTCATGAATATACTTAACCTCAGTGTAGTGGCAACTGTGGTATAAACCACCTGAAGATAATTTCTCCCCATATTTAGTCTTGACTAGTTGGTAATATTAGGGACTTTTTAACGTTGCTTATAACTCCTTAATGCAAAACCTCATACTTGTAACTTGTTCCAACTTCGCTCACAGGGATCACATTTTTCCTCCAAAATCATGATTATTAAGAAATCAAAGGTCTCCATAGAAGTTTGTGAAGTTCATCAAACTGCTATTACATTGCAGGCCAGTTGCGTCAAGTAAATCACACAGGTCAAGTTGCCAGAACAACGGTTACAATTCACAACACAAAAAACAAAGCACACAAAATACCCCAGGATTAACCAAGGTTACTGATAGGTGATTATGGAATGAAAATGCAAATTTTGCCAGAAGACACATTCCTATTGGCACAAACTACATCTTACCAAAGCCGTTAGATAGTGTTGTCTAGTGCTTAATATTTTCACTAGAGAGCTTTCATTCCTTGAATCTATTCACAAGTTTGTCTCTTTATTTGCCTTCAGGTGAAGTATTTAATCTGCTTACCCATCTTATTAAAGGACATACTTGCTTTGGAGGAGGATGCCATGACATTTAAATTACAGATTATTTTATTATTAGGTAAGCTTAGAAGAAAGTTGGAGAAGTGCATAGAAATGACAGACCTTATAAATAAGTCTGTCAAACATATTTGAGTCTGAAATCAGTTAGAATTCTCTCCTGTTCTCCCCAGTAATTTACATCCTTGGGTGGATTATCATCATAAGTCATTACAAAAAGCTTATCTTGGAACAGAGGCTGGAAAGATTTTTCAAGTGCTTTATAAAAGAAAAGACACAAATAGATTATGAAACATCATGATGGTGCTTGGATTCTGAATATTACCAAAGAAGTAGAATTTATTCCACTTCTTTAAAATGCATTCTTTATTTAGCATCTGTTAATTGACAAGAATTTTTCTCTTCTGGTAGTCTTATCTTCTCCTCTGTGGAGATCTGTGTTGTGGTGGTTTCCCCCTACATCTTATGGAAATGTCTCTTATGCAAAAACCTGAAGACATTCATAACTATGTCTCCAGATGTTGAAAAGGAGCCCAAGCCAACATTTTGAACTTCCCAAGCAGTACTTTATTAGTTGTACCCCAAGTAAGAATATATTTGCCTTACAGAGGTGACAGTTAGACCTTAGAAGATTTTAAAGCAGGAATGTTCTTTATGACACATACGTTACGTACAGACGTAGCATTGCTGTAACTGCAAGTTTGTTTATCTTGCTCAAAAATCCAGTAATCACTTCTGCATCTTTGAATTTGTACCAGCATATTCATGGTGACATTAGACAAATAGTTGTTCTTTTAGCCCTGGTTGTATAACAGGATTTTAGCAGTGGGCTAGCAGATTCAGAGGTGAAAATACCCATTAGTATAAATATGTAGAGTAGGAAATGAAGACGGGGGTTTCATCTTTGGCAAAGGCAGGTAAAACAATGACTTTGCTTAATTTTTTTTCCTGCTCAGCCAACCAAAATCCAAATTCCATGTCTTGTGAGAAGGAGAAGAGGACTTTAGAAAATTGTGTCCGCATTTGGCAGATCCCCACAGGGAGAAGGCGTGTACCAGGTTAGATCTGCACGAGGTAGCTGCTGGCAGCGATGCGGGAGCAAGTGTGCTGTTCTTGCCAGTGTGGTTCCTTAGCTTCCCTGCGAGAACATCATGGAAAACACAGTGCAAATACCTTACTATAAGCAAAATGTATGACAAAACAGCTTCTCACCTGCTGACAGCCCCTTCCCCAAAAAGGAAGGGGTAGGGGGAAATTATAGACCGGCTAAATTAACATGAATTCCTGGAATAATGCTAGAACAGTCAAACAAAATCCTGTTTCAAGCAGATTTTCCAGGTAAGCACTTGGAATATAGCAAAGAGATTAATAGAGTCCTAGGTAGCATGTAGCATATGTCCTATGACATATCACAAGTATGCCAGCCCAAGCCAACTTTTTTCTGTGATGGGGCAACAGTCTTTGTGGATAGGCAAGAGGTTGTTATTGACATATATTTTAATCTAGTGAGAGTTTTTAACATGAATCCTATAATACTTCCGTAAGAAAGCAAAATAAAAGTGGTATTCACCTAACTCCTAATGAGGCCAAAAAAAGTATAGTCTGGAAAGGGCTGAGTGGTTCAGCCTGAAGGGAGGACTGAGCAAGTGTACAGGAGTTCGGTCCTCAAGATTTTGTTGTGCAAAGGAGTAGAATAATCTCCTCTCCATGTCCATCGTGGACAAGACAAGAAGTAATGGGCTCATATTTTAATTATATAGTTGGGTGTTAGCAAAAGTTTGCAATACTAAGGATAATGAGGTGCAGGAAGACGAGATTGTCCCTTGTGGGGGGTCTCTAAAACCAGGCTAGACAGACATCCCCAAGAATTACAAAAGGGTCACTGATCTTGCCTTGGGGTGGGGAAAGGTTCAGAAGACCTCTTGGTGTCCCTTCTATCCTGTGACAAAAGAATGTTCTTCTTTCCTAGAGCAAAGCCGTTTGCACACCGGGACCTACAGAGCAGGCTCTCCCGCCTCTTTCTGTTCAGATGACCTCCGACATTTGCCCACCAATTAATCAATTATGGTCTGAAAAGTGAGCACATTGCCAGAAAAGGACTCCTGGGTAAGCAACACTAATAGAGTATATGAACTAGACACTCAGACACACATACACACAGATACAGAGGAGAGCTACATCCAGGTATTCCCTTTTGAAGTCTTTGCAGAGTTTTGCCCAGTCCCGAGTAGGAGCAAGGGTTTCCTGTAGGATTTCTCACTGTTACCATGCTTAAAGGCTCAGCAAATAACCCTGCATCTGCAGCCTGCCCACTTCTTATAGCTAGGTGGACCATAGCTAATATGGACCGCACAGTCCATGTGTGAAACACGTGTTCTGTCCCAAGACTATGGGAGCTGCATAAATTACACATGTGAAATATGTCAAGCACATGTAGACATGCCCTGAATTATCATGCATTTTTGGTAAGAAATAACTCCAAGAGTGTTTATTTCAACTATTTATTTATGAGGAGGGACTGGGGGGGGAATCTGTGTAATACTCAATTTGCAGAAAATAGAAGATTGCATTTATCACTGTGCTGTCCAAGTTGTAAAGTTGGATGCCAATATTTCCTTCTCTTCTGTGAATTTTACTCCCGCACATTTATTACTGTGTAGGATTGGAAACTCTTGCTGCAAAATGTAAATTAAGACACCACAGCGGGAGCTCCTGGAGATAACGCAACCCTTTAGTCATCCGAATGTTGCTTTAGGTTGTATCTCTACTTATCAGCACTATTTACTAGCAGATATTTAAAGCAAATGGGTAGTGAAGTGTCTTTAATCTTTCTTGCAACATATCAGTTCAGTTTCTTCAACATATCAGTAGAGAAGAAAACAAATTAGAAGAGCCAAGGTTGAATTAGTACACTAAATCCAGCCCCCAGTTCTGCAGGACTCAAAATCTGAAACCACTATTTATACCTGTGAAGTAGGACACCGAATACAAACTCTGAAAAGATGAATTTCACATTTGATACTGGATTTGGAAGTCACTGAAATTGCCACTGGAACAGGCACCGGTTTTTAACTACCAGCATTTTCTGTGCATTGCCCTCATAATAGAAGGCGGGGTTGCTGGCTTCTCTTCAAGTTGGTGCTTCTTCTTGTTGGGTAATTACCCTATAGCAGAATATATTTTTTTTTTTCCCCAGGATAGAAGAAACAGGCTGAAAGAACATGTAGGGCAAAGAGACCACTGTGTGGTAAAAGAATGGTAACATTCAGAAAATCACAAGTTTTATTTCCTTTCTTTTTTCCCTATAATACTCAGATTTCCACCAACTCTGACTGATAACAGAACTTTAGCCAGAATGAACCAGGAATTTGAGATTTTGGTCTTTTTTAGCTGAATTTTATTATAAACCTGAGATGAAATACAGGATATCTGAAATGGCCTTGCAGGGTAGAAGGAAGTCAACTGAGACATGGAGCCAGCACAATCCCCGAAAGCAAAGGGGTAGTCCTGCTCCATGAGTTCTTCAAATCCATTAAAAATGGCTGCTGTTACAGAAAGAGTTCCAAGCACAGCATTTTATTTCTCTGAAACTTCTTCTTATTCTTTGTTTCTTTCACTTAAAACAAAAGTTATCCATTCTGTATTGACCTTGTTGTGCAGGACTTCCAGCGTCACCTTGCAGAGTTTGGGCTAATACAAAGAACAGCTGGTACCACTAATACTAATGGATTTCCTGGTTTTAGTTCAAATACAGTAAACTTTTAGTTTAGTTCACACTAAATCTGAAAACAGGTTTTTCATATTTGTTTTTCTCCAGTGAGAATCATAGGCTTTAAATGTACTTTTAGAAATAAAAATGAAAAAAGGGAGAAAGAAAGTACTTTTTAAGATGCTGGCAAAAACTGTACCATTTTCTTGGTACACATTTTTCTTAGACCAGATGATTTGTGAGAGCCCCGTGAAAACATGTACTGCGAAGAAAGAATTTAAAACTTAATTATATACATTCAAGAAAATATCTGTCAAAACTGCTTCAAACTTTTAATTAACTGTATATGGAGTGTGAAGGGGTCAAACCAGTATTAGCACAGCACTGTATGAAGTTTCATTTCCCTGTAAAATGGGAGACTGCAGAGGAGTGGGCAGAGACCTAGGGCCAAATCCCGCCAGGGCTGAGTGACAACCTGAGACTGGTGAGAACTGGGGGCCCTTGGTATGTCAGAGAGAGGATCAGCCCTTTACAGGACACAGAGCTGTCAGGAGAAGGCTTTGGAAGTTGTTTAGCACATCAGAGATTCAAGCAGGTAGAAGGCAGAGAGGTGTTTTAAAATCCAGCTGAGACATTTAGGTTTTAACTTGCTTATAATTTCTTGTGTTTAATAACCTATACCTAATTTAAAGGAAGGAAGGAAGGAAGGGAAGACAAGGTCCCTCTTTCTACTTATGGAGAGCTGCGTTATATATTTATTCCTTCCCTCGATTCAGAAAAAGATAGGCTGCAGATATTTTTGATTTAAAGAACAAGAAAGAGCAGCAAGAACATGTTTGTATAGGAACACATCCCCGCATTGCTCGCTAGCGAGTGTCCTCCCAACAGCACAAACTGGCTGGCAATACCTGTGGTGGGCAGAGCACTCGAAATGCAGAAACATGTAAGTCAAGTGCAAACTGTTTGTTTTGAGTTAGCTATCCATTTCACAATTAAAACAACTCCTTCTTTAGTTTTAGCACTTTAACCCAGCATCTTTTCCTTCCCATTTTGGATTAATTCAGAGATGGACATTCAGCTGAACAAAACAATGAAGTTCTGAGTCTGGTAGACTTTGGCTCGGGGAAGCCTAGTGTCTCCCCATGGTTCTCCATGCTTAAAGCTGTGAAACCTTTGTTTAACAGAATGAGAATGCAAGAGTTTTTTGCAGCTTTATTCTGTAGGTCCCTATCCTGCAGTGGCTATTACCCAGAAGCCAGCAGCAGCCTGCTCAAGCTTCTGGTCATTGCACCAGGGCTCAGTAGAATATCGCACCACACACAAAATTTTCATGAATTCACAATGATTGGTCTAGCAAATCTGGGGCACTAATTCTATATGTTTATTTTTCATGCACAAGGTTCTTTTCAAACTCACCAGTCTCTACAGGTACCTCTACCACCATTCACGTAGTTTTGTGATGGCACCATATAAATCTGTGGACTGTGGTCTCCCTCCCAAACACAGTAGGGTTCACCTCTGGCCAAAGGCACACATGCTGGCATGATGAAGATTAATTTCAAGGCTAGAAGAGAAAATTACCCAAATGGAAAGTCAATAAAAACAAATATGTTCTCTATGGGATTGAAACTGTTGGGGAAAATTTTAGAGCCTGGAAAGCAATTCTTTATGTAGTCAATAAACTGAATATAAAAAAGATATAGTAGTCTCAAAGCATAAGGTTGGTCACAGTAAGTGTGTTCAAGGTAAGTTCTACTAAAGGATCTTCAGGGAACAATTTTTAGCAGGGCATTGCTGAAACTGAACCAAACGAACCTCGTTCCATATGAACATTGTATTCCTGCCATAATGTTCTCACGGATAACAGTCCCTCAACAGCTTTAAGGAACTGGTTTACTTAATGTGAATTGTTCTTGTTGGAACGAATCTGATGATCGCTTCACAGGCTCGCTAGCTCGGAGCGGAATGTGGTTTGGGATGAGATACAAAAGTTTTTGTGTTCCTTCTCTGTCTGTGTATTAGATCCCCACACTAGTAGGTAGCAAGGCAGTTTTTAAGGTGGTTTTGCCTCTGCTTTAGTAGAGGCAAAAGCAGCGTAGTCAGTCACCCACAGCTGCTCTGGTGGGTTTTTCTCACAGCAAGCTCCATTTCCACAAGATTTGAGCCTTTGCCCCAGTGTGAACAGTTTGTCTTTCACCTGGTCTCTCAGAGAAAACCCTTCTTGCAATTTTGCTCTGATTATTTCTTCTGGTTTTCCTTCTTCCTCTGCTGTTTAGCACCAATGAGAGAAAGGCAAAATGATAAACATCTGCCTAACATGAACTTGAGCTGTAGCCAACTTTGATTCTCGTCAACATTGATTTTAGTGCTCTGATTATAGCCCCAATCCACTGCTTTCTTTTGATCTTCTTTCTGAGTATTTCTTTACCTTGATACACTGATGATGAGACAGTATTTGTCTTAAGCACCAGCAAACACTTCATTTGCGTTTCTGGCATCAGCCATCCTGCCGACATGCATTAAAGGTATCGAATGTCTCTGCTTCCCAATTGTCAGTTCATATTTTGGTGTTAATTTGCAGAGACTGGTAAGTGTGTTCTTCAATTACCAGTCACCCACATTTTGGTATCAAAACACTGTTTGGACTGGGTGTTTATTACTTCCTGCTGTTCATTTACACAAAACAGCTATTTTAATGGAAGTAAGTATGGTGCATGATTAAAACCTAACAAATGCAGTTCTAAAAATGATACATGGATGTGCTAGACCCAGCCACCTAATAGTGACTGCATATGAAATATTTTTGTTCTGAAGATAGATTAATAGACCTTTAATCTATTTACTGCCAGTACAATCTCATATTTTACTACATCTTTTAATAAGCAGCTATTAAACTCATATCTGTGCACATGTTGACTATTTAGGTAGTTGATCCTTGAAAATGCCATAACTCTTGTTTATACATAGTCATATCACTTTTCCTCTTCTTTGTAGGCATGGAGACACTGTAAATATCAAATTTGTATGCATTATCTTTGATCTGTGCTGTTGCTGTTTAATATTAGGCAGGAATTAGGAAACGTTCCAACTTGTGTGAATACTGCAGTATGATTGTACAATGAGAAACTTATTTATAGTTCACTCATTGCTAAAAAATAGCATCTGCTAAGTTAAACCAGAGAAATGTGATGTTCCACTCTTTACCCCAATACACTTAGCAAAGAAATAAGTTACGGTCACTGTGTAGTGTCTTTGGGAAATGCTGACTTCTCCAACAGCAGCAGTTGCATCTGTGTCATGTTAGTGTACACACACACAAAATGTTGTGGGGTTTTTTAAGTTTAACAATCTTTAAGATCTCTTTGAAAAAATATCTTTGGAAACTTTCGGCATTTCAAAAATTCTGGGTCCAAGTTTTGCAACACAGCAGCCTTTTAAATCCAGACTGCTTTGTCTTCACCAAATAACCTTCTGGAATTGAAGTAGCTGGAGATTTTGCAGAGAGAGAAGAGCAGTTCAGAACATGTATATTCGGGACTGAGCTGCAAATTGTGTTTTCTTTACCTCCGTGATTTTTTGTCCTCAAAACACCTTCTGTAGGTCTGTTGCTAAAGGTTCTCTTCATGGACCCACTTTTGCAGTTTGTTGCTAATACTTAGGACTCCCTAAGTGTCCAACTATTTGGGAGACACAGTATCAGGAAGCAGAGGAGGAATTGTCCTACACAGGCTGGAAAGGAGCTGCTGAACAGCTCTCGAAAACTGGCTCCATCCCAGAGGATGAAAACCGATGTGATGGTGCATTTATTTGAGTGTTTCAGCGAAAGATGAACATGGATTCTCCATACAGCTGGACAGAATCACTTGTAAGCTGCAGAGATTTACCCAGCAGCGCTTTAGGAGGTTAACCTTTAGGTTAATGCACTGGGTTTTTTATGGGCTTTCTGCACTGGAGCAGATTTCTCTCATGGAAGTATCCCCAGAAGAGAAAACACAATAACGCTAGCTCCTAGGCTTCCATAACCGCCTGCCATCATGAACAAGCGAGAGAAACTGCAGGATGCAGTGATGATGGAGTAGTGAATTAGAAACATGTCAGACCTTGAATGGGAATTCTCTACACTTCTCACTACCTGCGGTCTGGGCAAACTGGATATAATTTGAGAGTCTCTTCTGCATACTTTAGAATAGTCTTCCTAGTATTCCTACTGTTTCAGGATCTTTTTCTTTATTTTCCATGCATTTCAATGGTTCAACAGTGAAATAACTGTGAAAGCAAACATATTTAGCAAAGATTTTAAACGCAGTGGTAACTGTGCTTAAAAGACTAAAGCTTATCTTAAGAACCTCATAAATCCAAAGAATAACTCAGAAAAATATAATTTTTATCTACAACTTTAGGGGTTTTTTTCATTTCACTTTATTCCTGCCTATATATTTTGCAGTTATTATAGAAGTGGAATTTTAAATATATAGAAAAGCTGACATATTTTATTTAAATTTTCCTTTAGTTTTTATCTTTAAGCATGTTACTTTTAAATTTTTTCCAGGTGTCGTATCATCTAGTATTGGACATCTGTGTATGTACCTCATACATGTTCTTAAGTCTTCGAAGTGCTCTGAATCTGGGCTTTTATCCTTCTTCACAAAATTCACATGGCAAACTGACTGTTCAATGAAACTGCACATATAATATTCCTTGAATGTACTTCTGAAAAGAAATGCATAAATTTTTATTTCTGTGGTGAGAAACATGGCTTCAAAAATCGTCTAAAGCGAAACGGAATTCCAAACATGCATGCTTTAAAAAGTAATTATTTTCTTTTTAATTCATTTTTAAAATGATCACACAGGATTCAAAACTGAAAATGTAGTCCAACTTAGCTGAGCAGAGAGTAATAAATGCCAGATTTATAAATGAGGCATGCTATTAAAAACCTAACTTTAAAAAAAATTAAATCAGCAGAAATGTACGGAGACTAAGTCTGCAGAATAGATTCAGAATATCCGGAGTACTTATAAAATATAGGATCATCGCCAATATTGCTTTCAAGTCATACAAGTAAAGAAAGTAAACTGGTTCTCTTTTGTCTTACCAAGTGACAACACAGGGAAAACAGTTGAGAATTTGTACAGTGATTTTGACTATGTCATATTACAAATTTAAGAGTTGATAGGGGAGATCATCTTTATGCACCAATTTGTACTGTCTTTCAATGTAGAACATCATGAGCTGTTCAAAATTTCAATGCAATTATTTCACTTAAGAATGTCAGGCCTTTCAAGGGTTATTTTTTAAATCACTGATGTGCAAGACTGCCCTTGGAGAGCGCACACGACCTCCAGGAAGAGGTACACTTACGTTGATCATCTAGCAGTGTGGGACTGAACTGAAAAGTGCAAGAAATCTTTCAAGCTTGTGTTTCTTAAAATCAATAAGAAGTTTGTAAGCCTCAGATTTGCAGGTGTATCTCCTTGGAGTGTACCATTTTGACCAAATGACTGAAAAACACATCCAGAATACTAGTTGGATAATCCTAGTAGTTTATCGCTAAATTTTGATCCTGTTCTGCAAGAAGAACTCAAACCGAACACCTCCAAACTTGTAAGCCTTCACAATTTGGGAGCTATAATTAAAACCTTAAAGCCTTTACAATTTGGGGTTTTAATTAAATAGTTTATATTTGAGATATATATTATTTTAATTGATATATACTTGATTTTAATTAAATCATTTACAGCAAATAGCATTAATTTTATTGCAATTAATAATCACATCTTTTAGCGCGGTACCTAAACATCTGCACAAGAGTAGGACTGCATTGTGCCAGGCTCTATACAAACACACAGTAATAACCCATCACTCACAACATAAACAGACAATGGAGTGGAAAGAGGAACACAGAATGACCAGTACAACAAGCACCATAAACATCTTTTTCAAACAAAATACTTTTAGATGCCTGGAAGGAAGAAGGTAGTTACATGGAGCTAGGTCGCTGGCTGACTTCCAAAGAAAGAAATAGAATATATGGGGAAGATGAAATGAAAATCAAATGTAGACAGAGTGCTAAATCTTTTCTTTTCTAGAAAAGATCAAAACTCTTTTCTCCCTAGCAACAACTAAAATTACACAAATACGTTCCTAATATTAGTGGCAAAGTGCTCATAAGGAATTACTGCTTTGTCACAAGGGTAATATATTTTGTTGTTGCTTTATTTTATTGAGTACAGTAGTGTCTAGAGAACCCAACTAACAGGCTCCATGGTATTTGGGCTGTTTATAAACAAACTGAATCAACTTTGTGTAGGCAAGAGGGAAGAAATTAGTAAATTCAGAACAAAAACTCAAAATTTACAGTAGGCACTTTTACGGTGTTAAGATGGTTTTCCACTAAAATGAATTACTCAGTGAAGAAAACCTTTGTACGTAAGCCATGGAGAAGAGCTCCTGCATGGACCACAGAGCTGAAGGTTCATTCTGGGGTGGATAGTGAAGGTGTAACAGAGAAATGCTCTTAAGTATTGTGTCAATAAAGAGAAGGGTGATAAATGCGTAAGGAACTTATGATACTGAGTGACTGGTTGATGTAAATCAGTGTATTACATTCATTGTAAATAAGTGTGAAGTGATGTACGTTTGGAAAAAATAATCTTGGCTATGCAAAATCACTGGTGGACTCTCACTGATCATTACAAATCAGGAGCCAAGGAACGATAGACAGCTCTATGAAAACATCAGCTCACCACTCAGGGGCCAAAAAGCAAATCAAATGCTAGGAATTATTAGAAAAGGAAAAGGCAATGAAATGTGCGTCATCATTATACCTCTGTGTATCCACTGTGCTCCCACATCTTAAATATTTTATGTAGCTCTGGCCCCTTATTCCCACTCCCTTCATTTAAAGAAAGCTTATCCTAGAACTGGAGAAGGTTCAGAGGACATTCACAACCATCAGAATTATGGAACGACTGAGAAAGGATTGTTAATCTGAAAGAAAGATGACTGAGGACGCCTATAAACTCATGGAGACCTGGACAAGATAAGTAGAAGGCAGTTGCACATGGTTGTTTCCACCTTAGGAAGCCAGCAAGTAGCAGCTTCAAAACAAAGAGAAGGAAGTGGTTCTTCATAAAATGCTCAAGGAAGCTGTGGGAACTCCTCGCCTCAGTTAAAACCAGATGCTGAAAGTTTGTTTACACAGTTTGACCCAGTGCGCTCATTCTCGCGTTCTTACATGCCAGCACTATTTTACAGTGGTTGGAGGTGTACACATGTTCTTTGTATCACCAAGGATAAGAAAAGGAGTAGGGAACCAAACTTTCATAAATCCTGAGATAAATATTGAATTTGCAATGAAAAATCAAAAGCCAAACTTTCTATTTAATTGAAAACCCAATCTCTGCTGAGATTAGAGCCTGTTCCAGCTATAGGTCTTGAAAGTTCCTTTGCATTTTGTGGCGCATTACCAGGACATTATATATCCCTTATCCTCAACAGGCAGCAGCTACGGTGTTGACTGCCATACAGGAGGCAGTGACCAGGCTTTAATGCATTTCATCACAATCTCCCATGCCTGCGTACCGTTAAAGGAACAGCCAGGACTTAGATCTTAATTCAGCGCACTCCTAACTTTCTTGAGTAATGTCTTCACTTTCTCTGTAGTAGCGCACCAGCTGCTTCTTCACTACAGTTGGAATCAGAACATACATTTCATCTACGAGAAGGCCTGAGGGCAGTAATATTTAAAACAAAGGCTTAACTGCTTAACTAATTGCACATTCTGCGTGAATACTCTCAACAGAGTAGGAACAAGATCAAAACAATGCTATTAAAGACCTGGTAAGTGTTAAGGGAAGAAAGCAACAACACAACAAAAGCTAGAATGAACACTCACAGCCACTTGCTATCCATTCGCTGGCACATTAAAAATCTTTTAATCTTGCAAAGCTATGTCACCCAGGAACCACAAAGTACTTAGCAGTAAAATGAGCAATAATTAGTCGTACATGAAAAGGCAGATTCAAAATGTGTTAAAAATACCTCCAAACTATAAAGAGAAATACTCAAACAAAAAAAAAAGCCTGGTGAGAATCATACTTATAAGAATGTTATTACTGAAGTCAATAAAACTAACTTGCATGAGTAACCGTGACTCAAATGAGTAACCTTAGTCTACAGTTAATCTCTGTTTGGAACGTAGGTGCTAAAAGTTAGACTCCTAAATTATTAGGATAACATACAAACTGCCAAATACCCTCCACTGTTCCCATTCCAACATTTAGAAAAAAACAGATCTCTTCCATAGTTACCCCAGCATGTACTTAGGTCCTGATGTAGATCATACTGGCCAAGCATATGCTCTTAAAAAACAGACAGGGCACTGCTACTGTGTGTTTCTTAGTTCTCCACAGACTGAAGGACACATGGTCTCACTCTAAAATGCAGAAGGCTTTAGGAATGATTTCTCATCACACCGTGATCTGGGTAAGTCAACAAATCATGAAAGATACCTAAAATACACATAAATTAAAAGCATGGAAATAAATACCCATAGTGGGTCCATCATAGCCCAGTGTCTTGCCTTTAAGATTATTTCAAAGCTGAGGAGGGAATTCTGTCTCCTCCACCCAGCCCTTGTCCCTCCCAAATGAGAGTCCTATCTACTCAAACTAAGAGAGCTTTCACTTTGAGAACGTGACATTTTAGAAATGGGAAAACTGCTGTGGGACAATATGCCTTCCGTGACATCCTGGTCAAAAATAGAGCACTGTAATTAGAGAAATAGGCAGACAGACTGCAAAAAAGCAAGACAATCTCAAAACATACCTAAAAGGGGGAGGAGGAGAAGATTATAAAGCACAGAATTTGGCATACTTGCTGTCTTTCAGGTTTTCTGGCATATACAAGTCACTTTTTAGAGTGACAAATGGCTGCACGTTAAATTTAAGGACAGCCAAAGCAAGGTAAGGGTACTTTACTCAGCTTGGGATTTCCACATGTTCTGCATATAGCCATGTAGCTGCCTCTGCAAAGAAAAAGTGTTGCATAGATCCCAAATTTCAAAACTAGCTTTCCATATTGTACTCATCTCAAGAAAGCACCTACCCATCACTCATGGTATTAAGTCAGCTGTAGACACAATATTATGGGCACAAGATGGAGTCCTGAAAATTTGGACAACTGTAAGCATCGTGGAAGAATACGTTTGCTTTGTTTTATTTCCTTCTGCAGAAAAGAATATACAGTATGAGAACTTCTGCTCAGAAAGCACAGAGTATTTTTCATGTTGTGGATTAAGTCAAATTTTCTGTAGACAGGTTCTGAGTCTAATTCTAATTCACTCTAATACGACTCTTGCAGTTTTTAGGTAACTTGTCACAAAGTCAATTACTTCAGGCTGTCTATATACTTAAAACTGTCCCTCAGGGACACTGGAAAATGTTTCTTTTTCCCCTTTCCTGTCCTGCAACAATTTTTTTCGAATTTCTGTGTGGAAACAAGTCTAAAGTGGATGTAATTTTGACCTGGAGACCTGGTTGGGGAATTCTAAATTAAAAACTTTGGGGAGGAAAATACTGATTTTTTTTAAAAAAACTGACTGCTAGCTTGTGGCGGGGAATGTTGACAAAACTTTTGCATGGACAGCTTCATGGGATCCAAAACTGAATTTCTAGTTCTACTATTTCTAGGAGGCCTGAAAACCAAATCTCTCCACAGTACTTCATGAAATATCAGAGCCTCAGGTTCAAGATTCCTCCTCAGTTAGTTAAAGGAGTACATATCAGGGATGAAAGAAAAACACCTTAAAATAGTTAAATAGCACTTCAATAGTTAAATAGTACTTAAAGGCATAGTTTTAGATGTGAGAATAACAGAGCAGGATCTCCGATCTGCCCTTTCCTCCTATAAGTGGCCTAAGCACAGTAGTGTCCCCTCTCCCCAGATGGGCTGGGACTCGGTCATGCGATCTAGTAGTCACGGGGAAAACTCTCCTGGTTTTTGTACCATGACGGTTGGAAACTGGAAATGTAATCTCACATAGCTTTATAGAGTGGGAAAATCACATCTTGTTCAGATCTAGTGTTTTAGCTTTGGAGTCCCAGAGTCCATAGGAAACAAGTTCTGAGAATGGGAGTATTTCTAGATTGTTTTTTGAAGTTTTTAAAACACTAAGCAAAGCGATTCAGTTGAGTCAAGTCAGGAATGGCTATAGCTTCTTTATAAAAAAATAAGGGTTCTGTGGAAAGGATAGCTACAAAAGAGAAAAGAAATAATTCTTGTTTTAATTACTGGCTAGTACACGTATTACTCTCAGTTACACTCTTTTGAAAAGGTTTCTAGCAAATCTTTAGAAATAAACTTTTCACTATTCCTCAAGGAAATTTTCAAGTAGCTACATGGTAATGTTAGTGCAAAATACATTCTGTGAACTGCTTTTGCTGAAATCTGAACATTTTAAACCTTTTCCCATGCCGGGTAGTGAGAGAGATCTCTTTATATTAATTCGGACTTCATAGATGTCACATGATAGGAATACCTTCCAAAAGCTAAGAGACAAAATTACTCTTTAACCATAGCTGAATGTTTTTGGAGGGGATCCAGAATACACATTTGGGAATTTTAATCTTGACCGCCTTTGAATTTTGTAAAAAATATTTTAAAGTTTGGGGAATATGCCACTCTGGCTGATTCCAGAAACGAGCCGTCTAAGGTATTACAGTGTTTCATCTGTTCAGACATTGAATATTGCAAATCTGTTTCAGTAATTCATACCAGATAAGTTCACAATGAATGAGCCTAAGTGAAGAAACTTGTTTCCCTTAAAGTAGGACAGCAAGTCAGAAATGGAAGAAAATATAACTAAGCCAAACATTTTTTTAAATCTTCCTCATATTTCAGAATATATTAAGGCATCTGCTTTTCTTTACTTCTCATCAGTTAATTCTAATTACTAAAATGGTACCGTTTGCAGCACTGTGACGAACTGAAATTTCTTACACTCTGTATGTGCTTCCACATGTATATAGATGCATCTGTGTGTCTGCATATTTATTATGATTGCAGTGTTCAGAAAATTTCCATCACTGTTTTACGGAAGGATCATGTTATATTCAAAATACATGTGTTAGTATATCATGACTTTAATGCTCCAGCCCGCCCATGTATTTTTTTCTTACTGGAAGCGGATTACAGCGGGCTTTGTTCAGTTCTCTAAAACGCTATTGTATGACTGGAAATTTTGACAGTACTAAACTACATATATTATCATAAAATTCTTGGCTTATCTCTCCCCCAACTTCCATTCAGAGTAATTTTATATGCAGCCAATTTAAAACAATTTAAGAAAATGAAACAATTGAAATTGCTTATTTTAAGCTAGCATAATGTCTCAGTTGAAATATCAATATCAATATCAATGAGAGATGAGATTTGAGGCAGAAGGAAATTTAGGCTTCTTAGGATGAACAAGAATGGGCATTTTAGGGAGTTGCTAATCTTCCCTTTCTAGGACTAACCAGCTTCCAGCTGCTTTGGGACCTGATTATGATGGTGACTAATATTTTATTAGAAAAGTGGCAAGAGTCTACAAAGTGGGAAAAGTATTCATACTTTTGTTTCTTTTTTGTATTAACATAAATTCATGTTCCTTTGTTTTCTTCTTGTAGCCAACCACACAACTTAATCTGCTCTGTGCAGTGAAAGTTTAAAAGCCTAATTCTGTAAGCTATAAAACAAACTAAGCACAGAAAGGAATTTACAGTACGTTAAAAGAATAGGAGAAGAGGCTAATAGAGTTGTATACATTTCAAGGATAGATATAATCAAGTGTGTACAATATAAAGCAGAAGGTTCATAATGATTGAAAAAGGAGAAGGAAAAAAAAAAGCTATTTTGTAGTAGCTGCATGAACTCTGGCTGAACCTTGCTATTTGGCAGCCTCCAGTAAGGACAGCCTAAGATGAGGCATTAGAGTTTGAATCTGAGAAGCTGACATCAAGCAGACAGCAAGACATGATATCTTATTTTCCTGAGCTATGCTGACACAAATTGAACTCCACTTATTATTTTCTTATGCCAGTAAAGTTGCATTTGGCATTTAAGCATTTTGCTTGCAGATGTTGGAGTGCTGGTTGTCTTAATTTAAATAATTTGCAGATTGTTTGGTAGTATTAAAAGAGAGAAACTCATTCTTCATATGAGTCCAATTTTATAAGCTTTATTTTTTTTCTGACTTTGTGCAAGGTAAGAATTTGATATTAAATCCAAGCAGCCCAAGGGTACAAAGCCAGTCTTCTGTGTTATTCAAAACTAGGAGTGGAGAAATCTTGCCTTTGAGCTGTTTAACTGATTCAAATAAGAAGAAAAGATGAAAATTCTTCACAATGATTTGAGCTAAGGAAAATGAAAGTGTTATTTCTTTTTCAGGCAATATAAATCATAACAATAATACACATCATATATGAATAGCAAGTGGTTAATGCTTCTAGTATATTCCTCATTCTTTAAGGAAGTTATACATCAACAATAACACCTAGACACCCCTTTTCATAGAACTAAACAGATAGGTGGACAATCATCATTACTTCTGTACATATGATGCTTGAACTTTTTCAGTCACTGCCATACAGATGTTACAGTTTTCCTTTTTCTTGAAGAGTTCTTTCCCTTGTACGTTACTTTGCTTTTATTTGTTTGTTTGTATTCTTAAGCAAAACGTTCTAAGAGAATACTAGTGATTTTTTTGAGGAGAGAATAAGATGTCAGTTTACATTACAACCCCCCAGGGTAAATGGAGAGAATTCATAAAGGGTTAGGAAAAAAATGTAGTGCTTTATAATGAAATGTACTTCATGTAATTTATGACTACACAGTTAGAGCGTAGTCTTTCTTTTCCATTTTTCCCATGCTGTCTACAAATCCTTAATAATTGTCGAGGGGAAAAAATATCTTACCACTTATTAAGAAACAATGTAACTTGTTTCCATTTTGCCAAAAGAGTTTTCTTTGAGAAGTACATGGCCGTGTTGTCAGATTATGCTAACGATCTAAGAAAGTGAGGCTGGGGCTGAAGGCCAGGAGATCAGATGAAACCGTAGGTCTGGTGAAGGCGGCGAGAGCTTTACCAGTGGTATCAACAGGACAAGGATTTGTGGGAGTCTTGTCTCCCAAACCAGGGTCTTCTGCATATCGCTCATTTTCCTATCTATAAAATTGGAAAGAATAATGTCTATCCACGTCCATAAAAAGCTTTGAGGTCACCAAATGGAAAGTGTTAGGCATTACTAATAGCAGGAATATCTAGAAGTATTTGTGACAAGAGACAATCGGGCCTGCTCTGTTTTCAGACCAAGTTAAATATCACATATAGACTGTCTATGCAAAATGATTTACCTAGATTGAGTGAGTCACTTATTAAAATATGTGAAAACATATGTCAAATCATAATGTGTATCTTACCTAAAGCGATATTTTAGTGTGATTTGATAGATTGCCCAGAAAGTCATTGAAAAAATTTGTGTGTCTGTTGGACTACCAGGGATTAATGGGAGCAATTAAGGAATATACAGGCATTGCAGAGAAATTAAATGATTTCTTTGCCTTTGTCTTCACCACAGAGGGTGACATATCTTCTCTTTTCTGGAAATAAAGATGAGATACTGTCAGAGGCTACGATATCAACAGAGGACATACTGGAACAGAAGGAAAAAATTAGAGAACCACCAGTTATTAAAATAGGAGAGTATATTTCCAGGGGTTCCAAAGGAGCTTAAGAATGAAATGGTTGAACTGCTAAAAACCCTAAAATTCAGACTCATTAAAATCAACTACTGTGCCTGATCACCAGTGACTATCTTTAATAAGAGAGCTACAGATGATCCTGGGAATTGAACACCAATTTCTTTTCTTAATATCAAGGGTATTGTGAAACAAAAATAAATAAATGAAAATCATAATAGAATAAAGAGTGTCTACCTCGCAAAGAAAAACATGCCTCCCTAATCTATTAGAGCTTTTCAGGCACATTGCTCACAAAGAAAGAAAAAATAATTTAAAACACCTTTGACAATGTTCTGAAAAGAGGCTATTGAGAAGTGGCCAAAGAAAAAGAGGCAAAATTATTTCAAAGGTAAGACACCGGCGGCTCATCTACACAAGGTCTGTAAGCACTATAGAGCGGGTTACTTCTTAACTTCTTTTGCAGGTGCTCCTAATGAGCAATTTGGAAATGGGTTAAGCGATGTTTCTGCAATGCAAAGCTGGATGGGGATTGGGAGGAGCTAAGCAATCTGTTCAATAAATTAATCAATGATTTCCAGAAGCCTGGAGAAGTTATAGCAAGGAAAGATCAGTTTATGTACTATCATTTTATGTAATTATGTAATAATTAAGACCTTGGATTTAAAACACCAATATTTATTTAAATGTAGACTGAGGAAAGAGAGATTTGTACCATTCAGACATCTCCAGACTGGAACCAGCATAAACTCACCTGGGGCATATCATGGCTTTTACGGATTTTATCTTCTAGCAGGACTTTCTCCATGCTACTAATAGTCAAAAGAAGCTACAGCTAAACCCAAAATTGAAACATAGAAAACAGTTATGTTTTCTGCATCAGAGATGATCTTAACTGAAAACAAACATACGAGACAGACACAGTTTATCTGGACAATATATAAGAAAAATAAAGTCAGTATAAAATACATTTCTTCCAGAAAGCCAAGACACGTGGTCAGTGGTAGAATGTCGCTGTTCCATTTCTTCCTCTCTCATTACTTACAGTCATGCTAAAATGTATTAAGTCGCAAATCTATTATTAAGCTCAAGGCAAATTAGCTATGGGCTTTCCTAAATTTTATTCTTTTACTTTTTTTTTTTAAGCCTATATATGCTGTACTTTGCAGTCATCTCTGGTCAAACTTTCATATATAGCATGGAGCTAATGAATTACTTCTGTATTCAGTCACTTAGACTTCATGAATCAGTCATCTCCTCCTGAAAACTGCTCTGGTCTGGATCTTTAACTAGTGTAAATTAGCACTGTGCCAAGAAAAAACTGAGGTGATACAATACTGTACAAAAGTCAAGGACCCGGCACTGTATTTCTGTGGCACTATTACTATCGTGCCTTTTATAAGTGTTACAGATCTTAAGGGTTATATAAAAGTAGATAATCTACAAAGAGAAATTTAAAATTTTCTTCTTATTTATGAAAGCTTTCCCCTTTGTTGACAAATCTCTCTATTGACCTAAGACAGTGCCCTGTGAATAGTGCAGTGTGGGTAGTACTAACTTCTTTCAGGTGATTTGTGTTTGTACCTTAGGAAATAATAGGAAAAATCTGGAAACTGAAACACCTTTTTTATTTTCTCTAACATAATCTATGTTTCTATAACTTTGTAATCAACCTCTTTTCTCTGTTCCAAGTAGCAAGACTTGAGTATTTCGAGCCACAGGCTTTTATGCCTTGGAAACTTTTTTCAGTAGTTTGCAATTCTCCAAGCAATGAAGTTAGGCCGTGTCTTTGTTATACCTCTCAGGTGTAACATACCAAGCACAAAACCATGGCAATGCTAGTAGAGCTAGCCAAGAAAAACAGAAATACAGAAGGAAGGAACCAGAAAGAGAGCCCCTGTGTATCCTGTTCTTGCCTTTGGGTGAAAATACTGCAAGCTGCTCTGATACCTCCATAAAACTATGTGTGAAATCTCTGATGTAGGGCTGTGTTCGAGTCTAGTCTTTGTTTGTTTAGCTTTCTAAATATCCTAAAAAAGCGATTTAATTGTTGGAGTACCTAAGAAAGTAGTTGCACATTATAGTTTCTCTGGTAGCAAAGCCAGGTTGCTGCCCTCTGAAAGCCCCCGCTTTCCCTCCACGACCAGGAGGCTGCTGCAGGCAGGAGGACCACAGCCCTTTTCTCCCTCCCCATCCTGAGGACATGCTGCCTCTCTCCACTGTCCATTTTGCCTATGTGATCCATTTTGCCAGCTTGTATGTGATCCAAGACAGAAAATAATCTCTGACATCTTGTTGTACTTTTCCTTGAGGGTCATCACCTCTAAAACCAATATTATTAGAGAATCCATTTTCCCTGCATGTTAGTGGTGATCTGCTGCAGCTTCAGCGCTAACCTGAATGCCATACGTCTTTGTGGTAGGGGGGAAATGCAAGGGTGGGATAGAAAAGGAACAGACCTTTGCCAGAGAGGTGTTTGTTTGTTTGGAGAATTAGGGAAACTGAATACTGGGATCGCATTCCTCCCAAGTTTCTACATGCAGTTAATAAGCTGCAGGGAAATATTAATATTCAGTAAAAGAGCATTGCTTCAGGGACGGAACTGGAAATGTTAATAGCTATTGGTCCAAATTCTCTCTCACTGGACTCCACAGACATTACTAAACTTAATCCAGGGAGGAATTTGGTCCACTGGGTTTAATTTAAGTATGTAATATGATGCAGTGTTGGGGAAAAAAACCCCACATCTATTTGGTGAAGGTATTTTTGGGACGTCTCTTATAAGTTCAGAGAGTCTGAAGTTCATTTTTCTTCAGCATTAGTGTGACCGCAACTAGAATGTCATGCTCTGTTTTGGTCTCAACAATTACAGAAAAGGCAGGATGGAGCTAGAAAATGAAAAGAAGGGACACAAGCAGATGATGCGAGAGCTGAGGATCTATCTCGTAGGGAGAGCCTCAGAGAATTTGGGGAATTGGATCTGCATCATTTACAGGAGAGGTGGCAAAGAGGGGACACATCCACACTCCATAAACACAAGTGCTATGCTGATATTAAAGTGAAACAACCTAGAGCACCTAAAGGCATCGAGGCAAGGAATTAGAGGATGGCTAAAACTTTAATTTTAGAGCAAAACTTTATGGAGGAGAAAAACTTTATGGAGGTTGAGTCCCATAAGCCTCAGTTGCAGTGAGGGTCTTGGGATACTGGAGCCAGACGTAAGTAAAGGTGAATCTGTTGGGCACTGTTATGCAGTGTGTAGTACTTTCAAGTGAAATTTAGCAGGTGTTTCTTTTTTCCCTACTGGACTATATCCCATCAACCTTATTCAGCCAAATAATCTCCCTCAAATCAGTGGGACAACCTTTGTGAAAAGACAGAACTATTTATTCTACTGGTGGCACAGACCTTTCCTGACATATAATGGCAAAGAAACAGAGGATTTATAGCTGTAATATCATCTGACTTCTGTATCCAAAATTTAAAACATGAAGGATAAAATATGCTTTCTCTGTTGGAGAAAAAAGGCAGAGGAATTACATCCTTGGCATATACGTTAGAAATGGCAGCACTGATGAGATTATATCTGTTATCTTCAAAATTGCTTTAAACCAGAAGCTTGGGTAACAAAGGACAGAAGTTACTTTCATATTAGCATATATGTCATGTTTAATCAATCAAAAGAGAACTGTAATTACTTTACTCTCTTCTTAGCTAACTTTAAAGAAAGGAAGTCATGAACCTATAAAGTAAATGTCATCCTGTTTAGATAGTTATAGTTTTATAGGTAATTTGTTGCAGATTTTATGCAGATAATTTATAATTATTTCCTTTCATGCTCATCTTTTAGCCTGAAGTCCAGTTTTAATGCAAACATAAGGACTGCAGATGCAGGGAAAGTATCAATGAAACTATCTAATCTTTCTCCCCAAATTTGGTGCACACATTTACAAGTTTATCAGCCACTGTGTGGCTACTGAACTTGGCAATAGTTTGAACTGCATATGCAATATCAAAGTGAAAAATCAAGTGGTGGTAATAATTAGTAGGCTTGGTTAGACGACTTATGACTTTCAGGAGGTATTTGCATGAGAAGGAATTCATTTCTTCTCCCAGCCTGAATCTTTGGTATCACTTTGTTTTGGATACTGTGCAATAGGTGGTTTCCAGTACATCGTGGTGTTGCTGTGAAGGAAAAAAATTGCATAGTCAGTTGAGCAGGGAACTTTAAATTGTCAAATGTGTTGAACTGCACATACAGCAGCAAGATGACTGTGTTTGAAAATAGTCTCAGATTGCCACAGCTGCTTGCCTTTAGCATGTTTCCCACCACAAAATGTGTATTTTCTGCTTCATGGATAAAACCTCTATGTTGGAAAAACTCTGAAGTAGTCCCAGGAAGCAAAACAGGAAGAGTGTATTTATGCAAGACAAGATTTGTTACAATTGTTTGCTGGCATTATAAGATAATTTAGTTTTCTCTTGCTCTTTAGAAACCTCTTAAGGAGTTAAGAGGCGGAAAACTAGTATTCGTAAATATTTTTAAATGTTAAGCCAAAATGTGGATTTGATTTGTTACGAGTATTGGCAGTCTGACTGTTCACCGTCCTTTCTCTTCCAACCTGCAATAAATTCTGCAAAAACGTATTATTTCATCACTCACTGAACTGGACTGATTAAAATATGCACCAGGGAAACACTCCCTAGCCATGAGAGATATCGATTAGACTCTAAAGCATCGTATGTCCTTTATGTTGCTAAGGCACCCTTGTGTATAAGCATAGCAATCCCATAGAGGTCTGACCAATGACATTGATGCTTCAGAGCTGGTTTTCTCTTTTAAGTTAAGGGCCAAATATCAACACAAACCTATCAGACTAGTAAGTCAGCTTTCTGTCGACAGTAATATATAAGCAGCGATATATCTAGCGCCCTGTCCACCTGCCTCTGGCTTCCTGGTCTGAAGTACTAAATAGCCATTTACATCTGGGTTGATTAGGGAAAACTTTGACACGAGTCTGGAGTGAGGCTTAAACTTCTCTTTCTGGATCCATAGGGAAAAATGCTTAACCAGCTTTAACGTCTCTGCAACGGCTCCCTTCAGGCTGTTATGAAACATGAATTCATCTGACCTCTTCAAGGACTGTTTATATCTTCCTGTCTGGGAGATCCAGTCATTCCTTCCTTCAGCCTGCTGCAGACAAATGAATATCTCATGGTACTGTCATATAAAAAGCTACTTAAAACATTTCAAAGCCAAAAGGGCTGCTAGTTTATACTCTCTGAAAAATCAACACAGTGTCTAAACAGCTCCATAATACACAAGACTTCTGCTGCTTGAATTTATTTCTTTCCAGCTCTGGGTTTTTTTTTTTCTTTTTGACCAATATGTTATCTCAGTTAACAGTATTTTTCATTTCTATAGTAGTAAGAATTAATTTGTCCAGCCAGAAGATGCTTCAGCTGCATGTCTGATTCATTACGTTATGGGACTGATCTGTCAAAAATGTTAAGCACCCTAAAGTCCAAGAGCAGCACACAATACCTGGGAGTCCAACATGCGTGTGCCATAGGTCTGGTGGCCAAACGCAAGAAAACAGCATTGGCAACACAGAAGAAGACAGTAGCCTTATCAACCGGTTGCCAAACAACAGATTATTGCCTGATGCAGGGCTGGAACGTGAATGAAATTATTGACTTTTGCTGCTATTGTGCCTTGACCTTGACAGTAGGACCCAGGAGAGGTGAATCCCGTGCCTGACCCTGCTACCAGCTTTTTTTTGTTGTTCCACTCGTCTTCTGCATCACCTTGACATCAAGTCCAAGCTGCGAGTACTCAGCAGTTCTGCAAGCTGGGCATAAGCCATTTCGTTTTGTGTTACATTTGTTGGATAGAGGCAATAGAAGCTGATGCCTATCCGCGTATTGATATGCTGGATGGGAGAAGAGAAATGTTGGATCTGTGTTGCCTTAATGTGATGACAGCAAAACAGGAGTAAAGGCAAGGGGTAGGATAAAGATAAAAGGTAGGAACAAAGTGTGCTTCTGTTACAGGAGGGTAAGAGCGCTGACTGTGCAGGGAGGTCCTTCCTTTCCTACCTTTGAGGGTAAATCTACCCTTCTTTACCAGCTCTGGCTGGTCCAGTCTAGGCTGGGTAACTGAAGAATGCTAACAAAAATAATTTCGGAATTGATGGGAGGGTGTAATGAATAATTCCACACATTGGTGAGAAGACAGGATTGTTGAATTAGAAATAGTCCAAATCCCAAATTTGGGAAGGCTGGAAGAGAGTGGAGCTGAGAGAGGGTTACCGTAGTGTGAGGAGATGGGAGCAGTTATGGAGAAGCCACGAGAAGGTGTGAGATAAAAACAGGTTAGAAAAAAGAAAGGATAACGAGGTAAGAAGGAGCAAAGAAAGTGGAGGAAGGAAAAGAGAAGTTATCAGAAGAAAACACAGAGGCATGGAAGAAAGGCAGAAGGGAGAAGGAGAGTGAAAGCTCCGGATGATGAGGAAGGAGGAGGTGCTAGTAAACAATAAATACCTGATGGAGCCATCCCCTGGGGCCTCCTGACTGCTGCCAGACCTCTCAGCCACCCCAACTGCTGGTGGTCTATGTCTACAGAACCGTCTTAATTTTTCTATCCCCATTCTGCCAACAGTGTATCACCGGTGCTAAAGAGCACTCAGCATCTATAAAAAACTATAAAATTCAAGTCAAACCAAAGTTTGAGTGAAAAGAGTTAAAAGGAGCTAATCAAATTAGTAGCAAAAAATACTAAATAATCAAGGATTCTGAAGTCATACAAATACTTGAGAGCCAAGAATGCAAAGAAAGCCCATATTGATTACTTATATGTCCAATATAACCCCACATATACATTTAATTCAGGTAAATGACATCATTTTCACCTTGAATCTTATTTATATGTAGTAACAGTGTCTTGTTAAAATCTAAGTTGTACGACCTTAAAACAAGCCTATTGATTCTAACTTGTGGATTATTAAATATGAATAGTGCAGTTCCTAGCAATAAAAGAAGCATTATCTGAGTACAGGAAGTACTTCAAGTACTTTTTTAGAATGTCTCTTGGTTTTTTTTTTCTTTTTTTTTTTGTTTCAGATTGTGCTATTTTGACTAGGATAGCTTATTGAATTATTCTATGATTTTACCTCTTTCCCCCCTATAAATCTATACATTTTTATATTTTCTATAATTTCTTTGGGGGCTGTTTCCTTTGTAACATATGAGAATATTTTAATTTGGTTTTCTCTCCATTCCAATCATTTGGGGTTAAATTTTCTCTAATAGCCTAATCCCAGTCCAAATAAGTTTAATGAGAAAACTCCAATGTGATAAAATGGAACCACAGTTTCCCTCTTAAGCCTGCACAGCAGACTTTTCTGGCATAATTGTGTCGTTCAAGGGTAGAATGAGGTGTGATCTGTGACTGGCATAAGCAAAAGCTTTCAATGTCGCTGCAGGTAAACTGGCAAAAATACCCTATTGCCATTTCCACCCTACTTTGTTCGGCAAGCCTGAGAAAAGTTATAGCATCGACAGTGGAGTTTTGTTGCTACAAGTTGCTTTTCCAGTATAATGGGAGCATATTTCAATTCCAGCAAGGCCTTCCAAGCATGGGCCTGGACTGAATTACGCTCATGTAAATTGAGACTAATTCCGCCGCAGTCGTGCAGCAAAGGTCGTGTTCACTCTTGGTGTACGCCGGTGAGCTGGAAGGTTGGCCGGAGGAAAGGCTGCTGCAACTCTGTGTGCTCTCTGAGCAAAAATAAGTCCTGCCCTCCGGCCAGGCTGCTGTAGCTCTCACTTGAGAAGATGCGGTGTTCATCAGGCAGCCATATTCCCAAAATGCAGAGCCAAAGCACTCCGTGTGACAACCTCTTACAGGCATGCCCGTCTCACGTGCTTTCTGTTATGCCTCTTTTCTTTGATCTCCTCTGCCTGCAACAGAGAGGGAGATCAAAGAAAAGCTGAGCTCTGCCTCTTATCTCTGTGCTCCTGTGTCTTTTCTTTCCTTTTTTCCTCTTTATTTCTGACAATTGTAGGGGAAGCAAGACACAGAGGGAGTTCCTCTGTACGGTGCCCAGCCTCCTCCAACCCCAGCCCAGAGCGCTGCAAGGAGGCTCTTGCACTACTGCCTGAAGCAGTCGACCGCTGAAAAATGCTAGAGGTGGTAAAAGCTAAGTTTTGTGGTTTAGCTTCACAGGAGCAATATCTCGATTCTTATCAAGGACACAAGGGTGCAAGAAAGCATTTAATAATGCTGTAGGCAGTTTTCTTCTGAAAAGGCAATTGTAGCCTTAAAAAGTCCCAGTGATTTAGTTAATGAGTGTGAAACCAGTACTTTTCTAGAATAATGAAAGAACTTCTGAGCTAATGGTATTGCGCTTATAAAAAAGCAAAAAATATGGTCATGCTGAATAGCAGCCATTCTGTGACAGCTGGAGGAGACCTAACCAAAGCCAAATCAGTTCAGATTTATCAATGTCAACAGTGTTTTGCCCTTAACTCTTATGCTTTACATTTCTTTTCATATGTCTTTTCTCATTAACCACATGGAAGAAACATTATTATAATGTTCCTATCTAGACAGTCTTGATCTTTCCAATTCTCCATTATCCATAACTTCCAAGTGAAAGAAATTAATCTGGAACTTCAAAAATAAAAGCTTGCAGAGTTTGTTTTTTGTTTTGTGGTTCTGTATGCTCACAGGACTTATCCTCACTTCAGTTTTCCCAGGACTGTGGCTGTTTGAACTTAAACCAGTTCCCCTAAAGCCCGCTGATTTGAACAGTGTGTGTCTGGACTTCCTTCCAAGTGTGCCTACACTGGCATTTTAGTTCTGGTCTGGAGCATGCTTTGGAAGCAAATCTGGTTGCCCTCACCTACTGTGTTCCAGTTCATAGGACGGAGCAGTCCCAAGGACGCACACCGGGCTTCTATTGGCAGGAGCAAAGCTGGAGGATGCGACCCAGGAGGCCGAGCACACTCCAGCCACTAATCGCTGTTACAGCCCAGCGCTGCTGGGTGTTCAGTTCACAGAGGTGGTACAAAGCAAAACCTCTCAGACACCTGGTGTGGACTGACGCCCAACTGTTTCTCTCTGCAGATCTGCTCCTATTACACCACAGTGCTTGCAATGACGGCTCAGAGCCCCGGCACACTTTGTTTGAGAGGCTCAGTTCCTTCTCAGTGGCAAAGCACCATTTCTGAGCATGTCAGCTTCTCTCTGAATTTGCTGGACTCCGCATTTGAATATTAATGACTGATCTCACTTTGGTTTTCTCTAATGTTTCTGGGTTCATTAGGTCAAATTCAGGATCAAGAGCTGCATAAAAATACACTTTTTTGAGGAATAAATGAACCAGCACATTAAAAAAAAAAAAAAACAACCAACCCAAACAAAACCCCAGCACATTACTTTACACTAGTGAAGGATTCAAAATAAAACTTCACCACCTTTCCAACCACATGAATAAGCTTTTAAAAGAAGTCTGCTTGTTGGAGAGCTGGGATATACATATTAACAGAGCTTTTCTCTCCAGTGTACTGCCTTCATATTTTCAGTAGCAAATGAACTGAGACTTAAAATGAATGAGCTGTTTAAGAGTAATATGTCTCCCCTTGCACCTGCAGATGTTGATGGCTATCAGTGGAGCTCTGTAGCTGGAGTTTCAGTGGCACTTATTCTTGTACCATGATTATTTTCTTTAGTAATGCATTTAAAAAGCACTAGCAGTCTACCAATGCTGCCACTCAGTATAGCAATTCACGCTAAGCCTGAGACATCCTTGTTTGTCCACTTTACTGTTCTTCAGAGCAAACAAGTGTCATGTGTAATTCTACCAACCTTATTTATCTTGATTTATGTGATTATGCATGTGGTGCTAATTCTTGCCTTGAGCTGCGTTTGTTCAAATTACACACCCTTCCCTTAAAAATGCTATTGTACTTTTGGAGATTGATCTTTTTAATTCCATGTTTACATCCATTTTCATGCTGTTCAGTTGACTTCGTTTTTATATTTCTAGAGCAGGAGCACTTACGTGCCTCACTTATGTAGGCGTGAGGCATATACACAAGCCTTGAATCTATCTTGCTATCACTGTCTGTCTTTTAATACTCTTCCTGAATTTTTTAATCTGAAATATGAATAACAATTTAATGCCTTCTGGACGGGGAGAAGGGCTTCCATAAAAAATATCATATTATATGAGTTGCATGGCAAAAGGATTTGTGATTTGAATTATTACTGAACCTCGCTGAGTATCCTTTCACAATCATTTGCATTTATAGTGCTATAGGAATAGGGTCTTTCTGTAAGAGCTACAGCATCAGAACCCTGTGGTTTTGGCTGTGGGCTTCCACAGCTGAGCTGTTTGTGAAAGTCAAAATGCTGGACTAGTTCAGCCCGAGCACATTAAGGATGGTTCCTCAAAAGCATGCTGACAGCCCCCATCAGTCTATTTTTTTTTCTTTTAAAGATAAACGCATGTTTCTTCTTCATGTCTGCCAGCAGTTTGCTAACCAGTATGTATAAATGTTAGCCCTATCCTTCAGCCAGTTTTGTTTCTCTGTCTAAGCTTATACACAGCTAGGACGGCTGCGTGTGTTACGGTTGAGTTTCAGCCTCTCAGGCAGTAAAGTATTTGTGGTCTAAATGCAAGAACAGCTGGGAGGACGAGTCCTCTGCTTCTCTTCTAACTTCTCCATGGCCCTGTGTGTTCACCCTGCACTTAATTCAGCTCCTGAGGGGTTCAGTGACAAAACTCTTGGAGTTCATGCAGGTAGATATCCACAATTACCCCATTGTTTCCAGTGGATGCAGGTCCTCAGATGATTGCCCTGTGGAGTAATTCCAACTCCGCATCTCCTCATCCTTCCTCTCTCCATCCAATAACCATGCTGACATCTTAGCTATGGGTCTGCACTTACAGCTTAGGTTCAATGAATTATTTTCCATTTCTTAGAAGACTTTTCCAGTATCACTGCATTCTTTGACATATTCCGTAGGAGTGATCTAGGACTTTTGTTCCTGTGCATACAGCCTGTGTTGGATTTTACTGAAACGTGTGTCACTTAAGTAACCCAGATCAGCCCCATATAGCACAAACATTCTTATGTTCTCTGTCATGAACCACAGAGCAGGCCATTTACACCTTTCCTAATGAACACATCAGGAAAGATCTCCCAGTTCCTCACCTGGAAGATGCTGGAGTGCACCTTGATAATATTTGGCAATAGACCATTAGAGGAAAGGAAAATCAGGGCAGGGAACCATGGATTTGTTAACGGTCATCTGAACCACTAATTAGATTTGTTTGGATAAAAAATAAAAACTGAAAAGTTTTGACTCAGTTTGTTTTTCCAGCAGTCATTTCTTCTCACATTTCTTTTCACTTTTTTGATAAAATACTTCCAGTGAAAGCCCAATTTTTAATGCAAATGAGATAAATGGGAAAGTTTTTAGTAATGCAGACAATGAATAGCATTGCTTACGAAAGGGCTAATTGCACATTTACGGTTGCTTTTAGAGGACCTGCCCGTTAACTGATCCTTAGCCTGTTTAATATGGGCACCTGAGCACAGGCTGTGCAAGTGGACTTTTTTTTTAAATTAGAATGTAAGAGAGGACTCTTAGTGAAATAGATATTACTTTCATTTTAACATTTCTTATGCTGTCCCATGGATCCATCGTGCTGGATGTTGCACAATTACAATAAGATGTATTTTCCTTGCAGAAAGTCTTGGAGGTAGCTTCACTCTTGGGGCCGAGGTAGGAGGGAGAAGATTTGATGCGAGTATCTCCTGTGCAGGTGGCAGCCTGAACCCTAGGAAAGGCACCAGCCATTTTGGGAGTCACTTAAACTCTTCTCCCACCCCAGTTTTGGGCGATAGCAAGCCTGAAAGCTGCAAGAGGGAGAATCCATCTTCCATCTCTGCTCTTTCACACATTTTCTCCTTCTTCCCTTCTACCCTGTCTCCAAAAAGCCTGTTTTCTAGGAGAAGTATCTCTCTTGTACTGATGTTCTAGAAGGAAGAGGTATTGTTTTGTTGGGGTTTTTGGCAGAGACATATGATTTCTTCTGTCTCCGTTCTTTTTCCACCAACTTAATTGCAGGGCAAATCTCCCTCAAGGAAACCATCAAAGTGCTCTGTGTTGTAAGCATCATGTTTGCAGCTTTACTCTCATGAGTAGTCCAGCTGAAGTCAATGCAGGCAGAACTTACACGCACGTAAGTGTTCACAGGATCGAGCAGGATAAAGACAAAAAGCAGACAAAGCAAAGGGGAGCGAGTTAGACGTACAAGTGCAGTGGTCAGGGTGATGATAGGCACACATGTTGTTAGTTCCTTTCCCCCTCCCTCCTGCCAACCACTAAAACAAGCAACATATGATAGGAGGAGGAGAGGGGTGAAAATCCAAATCTGTACTGGGAAAAAAAATACCCATGTGTAACAGATTCATATTTCATAGGTCTTGTTTAGGCTTCGTTTACACTCTTGGAGTGAATTTCTCCCTATCACAGAGCCCTGTGGACCACTCCTGCTCCATTTCAGTGCGGTGCAGGGAAGCAGTGATAGTCTGAACTGCAGTGCACTGCAGTCTCCTCATTTAGGGAGGGAGAAATATTTCTTTTGGCAAGCAGAAGTGTGCCTGTGCTCCAAGGTCTTCAGTGTGCTTAGTGAGGATGGATAAGTAACGATGCCTAAATTTGAATTTCATGAGATGGCTCTACTTTCTGGTAGGTGTTTCCCAGATTTGGAGCAAAAGCAAATATGTTTTCAATTTCCAGTGAAAATTAATTCTGAAAAAGATCAGTTTTAGTCAATTTTCATTTCACAATTTTGATTTAACAATTTTATTTTACTTCCTACATCATCTGTAAAGCTTTCCAGAAGCATATTACTGACATGCTACATCTGGTATATCATTGAAATCTTGCATTTTTAATATCTTAGTTATTCCTAAAGGATATTCCCATTCACTACCGATAAAAAACATCTTCATCTCCTTTCCTAGATCAAACTCTCTCATTTTGTAACAAAACAGTATAAGAACTTGTACCTGAGTTCACAAATAAGTGAAGTTTCTCTTTACTCTTACAGAGTATTGATCTAGTATACAATTTTGTAGCGTGAGAGAACATTTAAATTTTAATAGCTTTATTCTGAAACAAGACTTCAAGCACAGATGTAAATAATTCAGCACTCAAAGGCCTCCAATATGTCACAATAGTTTGTTGTGTGCCTAGAATTTGTATAGGTAGACATGAAAGCAGATATTAAGCAGCTGTACCCACGGTGGTGTCACCGTAAGGCTGAACGGTTGTAGGTGAGTCACGGAAATTCCCCGTCTCGTTGTCTGTAAAATGGGGATAAGCTATTCATTTCCCTGGAATGCTGTGATCCTCAAATAACGGATGATGTGAACATCTCTGTTGAAATACTGCATCATTAATTTTCCATTGCTCTTTTGCCAACGTTTGAAGACATTTAGATCTATGATGGTTCAGACTTTAAAGCTACTAACAGTACTGCAATAGCTGTTTTCAATTTTTTAAAAAAATCTGCTTTCCTACCTTCTTTCAAAACATTTGCAACTTAAGCCTCAAATGCATTCTTACAGAAATAATTGATTATGTTTCCTGTGCTTTGCCTCTCAAAATAATGTTGTACAGTATTCAATAATTAATTCAAACATAAGAAGAGTACTCTGTCCCCTTTGTATTTTGGAAGCGGGTTCCTGGATGTTGTTGCACTGTGACATGTTGGCCATGAGTCTCCACCGCTCTGTAACCCACCCAGGCAATAACACCTTTGATCCCCTTGAGGAAAAAAAGGCAGAATTCAGAACTGGAAGCCTTTGAAAATCATTTTGTACAAAAGTAAGGGAGTATATGGTGAACATAGCTGAATTGCTGGGTTTCTGCATTCTTCGCTCCAGATTTCAGGCATTCATAAGTGCCCCTTTCAATCTGGAATGTCATTAAAAGCAATTATTAGAGAGTTGGTGGACTTTTTCTAGACCTTTTACTCCTATCAATAACAAGTAAAATTCAACTGATTAGAGATTGCTTATAAAAATGAAAATAGATGTATACATATTTTTAAATGGGTATGTTAAGGCATCCGTAGTTGATCTACTTTTCCAACAGATATCACTCTAATAAGCTGTAAGGTTTCCTTTGAGCAAAGCTCTTCACACACTCTAGCAGCGGGCAAATATTAATGAAACACATCATCCTAGGAATGTCCATATTATCACTTTTGTTTTAAAAGCTGTCCACAGTAATGGGCTCAACATAACCTTTTGCCCCTCAGATTTCTACAGAGTGATCCACCTGGCAAAGAGTTAAGTGCAGACCATAACTACACAATACAGCCTGTAAGTGTCAGCATCTTTTCCTTGCAAACTGTGTGTGCGTGTGCGTGTGTGTGTGTCTGAGCGCATGTTTTAAAGACCTTGCCTAATCACACCTCACTTATTTTTAAGTAGAACATGTGGTTTAACTTTGCACCCACTTTTCTACTAGAAGACTAAATGTTAACACCCAGGGGCACCTGTCTTAGATTAGTGAATAGTTTACTACAAATGATGGAACCAAACTGATGGGATTATATTTGGTTCAGAAACACAAAATTGAGTCAAATAGGCTTTTGCCCTTTATTTATTTATTTATTTAAAAGTACAGAAGACGACACTAAAAACAAAGGGAAAATGTGTCTATAGTGCTGTAGTTAAAAAACATCTGACAAGTTTTGCTGACATGTTTTCTGTGTGGAAGGACCTGAAAATCTCATGTCCACTTGACAAGAGCATTTTTGTCATTCCACAGTGGCAAAACAAGTGCAAAATGTGAAGTGGTCTGCACATATGGCCTTAAAGGGCACTGAGGTTTGGTGAGGGTCAACTGTTTTTGGATCTGGGTAAATTTCATGGTCCCAGCTGTCCAGATGATTTGCAGAGGACTCCAATATACTGAAGCAACCTGCTGTGAATCTTCATCCAAACAGGTTAATGCATGGCAGGCACCCTGTATGGTCCTCAACAACTTCACAAAAATAAAACAAACTTTCACCAACACTAGCTACCTTAAGCTTTCCTCTTCTGGTCTCCTTATTGACTGGATATAAATTACATGATTCTCCTATGATCGTCTAAAACTCTCTCCTTCCATATACATCTATTCTCAATATATATACACAATTCTCAACAGCGTTAACAAGGAAAGAATTATATTTTTATGGATAGTGTGTTCTTTAGATGCTGAATTAGCAATCCAAGTACTGAAGTACTGCCATGATTGCATTTGATTTCTTTTGCGAACATAATATTAAAGAGGCAACAATAGATTTCTTTCTTACTGCTTTCAGCCACTGCCCAAATACACACATGTATGTCTGTATACTTACACATATATTCATACTAACGCACACATGGACACACACATATGCAAATTATTACTTTATGCTTGGACTGTTAATTCCCTTTTATCTCTATATCTCCCTCATAAATTATTTTTCACTTGTCTGTCATCCACCTCAGCTTATCAATACCCCTCTTTGATTAGTGTTGTGTGCTGCTTTGGAGTAAATATATGGAGCAGGAGAAAAAAAAATTGAATTAATACAGGTCAATTGGTTGCTTTTCTTGATTCCTTCACATTGCCTGTTGCTCTGCCCACTGAACCTTTCTCCTTTCCCAGGGTATTCTTGTGGTGTCAAACACTGCAGCAAGGTTTTGTCATCTCTTTGGAACGTGCACTGCATTGTTGTTGTAATATTGTTGCTGTCATGTTCTCAAACCTCCATTTTAGATGTCTTTCTTTGCTAACATAAATTGGAGTAAATTAAAAGGCAACTTACAAATAACTTATTTTCTGTATTTTATTATTATCACTTAATTACCGATTTGCAGACATGAATGGAGCAGCACCATCAAACTCCTGTCCTTTTTAACCTCCTAGGCACAGGGGACTCACAGTATTTCACTTCATGCTAAAAAATGGTATCATTAGTTTTCATATTCAATTATCCAAGTACAGGCTATTTTTCTGACATAGGAAAGCTCAATGTTTGATTGCAGGCACACAGAAAATTAGATACAAAGTATCAGCACAAAATTCAGCATTTTGAACCACAGTGCTGCACCTTATACAGTTTATAATAATGTAGTAATCCTGGGAGACATTCAAATATTCTGCCCTGTGTCTCTGCAAAGAACATTGTGGAGCTCTTAGTGATGAGCTGGCAGACACCGTCCCACTGGTGACTGGGAAGGGATGGAGGTTTCTGCCAGCTAAATTTGGTTCCCAGAAATTCCTGCCACCCACCTCTCACTGCCACTCCTCCAGCTGTCCTGTTCCTCCACCACATCGCAGCAAATCCCCCACAACGGCACCAGCGGAGAAGTCGCCTTTTATCCTAACTCCTCGTGCTGCTTTGCCATACCTCTCTGTGCACGGCTGCAGTGCCCCTCGGGGAGAAGTTAGTGCAAAACCATTCCTTGCGCACACTCCAGGCTCTCTTGCACTGGTGAAGAATACTGCATTAAGCTGCTTAAGCGACGCACCAGTCATGGTTTGTGTCTCCAGACACGACCCTCCTCAAAAGCATATGACTGAAATGGTGCTTTATTGATTGCAGCTCTTTGATAGAAAAAAAAAGTCACAAATAGACTATGAATGTCAATAAATACAGTATGGGAACTGTGAATTATTATGGACATCAGGTTTCCAGCAGATGTTTTTGTCCCGTAACAGAAGCTGATTTAACAAGTCTGCTTACAGCTGGCCTTGGAGCCCCACAGAGCTGAGTCAGCAAGCCGAGCTTTGTGGGGCTCAATCTTCTCTTACCCTTCACCATCAGCCATACGAGTAAGCTTTCGTGATTTGAGAGAGAGCCTGAATTCGTGCTCAGCACCATAACGGAGAGCGTGCGGTGGTATCGTGCAGGAGATGCTGAGGAGAGTGGTTATGTTGGTAAATTTAAGACGCTGATTTCCTCCTTCTGGGGAAAGGTTCCCATTTCTTTGTGAAAACAACCCGTATGTTGAATATAGCTGGAGCTGCATTTACAATAAGATGCCTGCCCTGCAGCTGTGAAACCTGCAGGTGCATAAATCTCTAGCATTTATGATAAAATCTGTTGTGGACGTTTTCTTATCACAGCAGATCATGGAGAGGAGAAGGAGGAAAGGCTGAGGAAAGGCTGCTGACAGATTCGAGCTGCTTGGGAACACTGGCCACTATTTAAAGAAGGCATCCGAGCCCTGCTCTCCCTGGAGCTGGTAATAATTGTGCCTTTCGCTTCCATGGGAATAGGCTCAGGCCTTTGGCTGGCAAATGTTTGCATATAGCCCAAATCAAGTCATTAGTTGCCATGCGTCCAACCTGTATTTTAAGGCCCTCCAGCTGAAAAGTCCATTTGCATACTTATCCCAGCCAGGAACATGGTAATTAAGTCTGTGGCATTGTACACAACCCCAAGGAAAGTCTGCAATTCAATAGTTCAGAAAGGCTCCTGCTGATTTCAATGGGGTTTGGAGCAGTCACAAACTCGGAGGGTGTTTACTGGATCCCGGACAATCCCAGCATTTGCAAGAATTATTAAATTAACACTTCAAATTATCAACGCCTCTGCGATGTGAAAATACCAGCTCCACATTTTAGACCAGAGAAAAAGCATTACAAAAGGGATGAGGTTTGCTCTTTGATATGGTCTACTCCGTATCACTATACATTGTACAAATACCCCCAGCACTTGTGCTTGTCTCAGCTCCCAGCAACGCAGATCATCCCCATCCACAGAGGGGTGGGAGAGCAATGAGATGGGCTTGGACCTGAATAACGTACAAGGCTGTCATCACAGCAGGTAGGGGAAAATGATTACACTAGAGTTCAACACAAAGGCTTTCAGTTGCAGTTAAAAGACGATCTTGTTAGAAACAAACAGCCAGCTATAGCGGCAGGCTACTTGAAAGGTAGATAAGTCTTCCACATGGGGGAAAAATGTCTATGGTAGGAAAAAGACATTTAGCAGAAGTGAAAATCCTCAACTATGTTTTATGGAGATAGGCCAAGAACAGTTCCTGCATCTGGAGTTGTACTTTGCTAAAAGAGATATAACAATCCTTTGTGTAATTCAGAAAAAAAACCCAGCATGAGCTGAAATTTAAACTGCACCCATGACTGCAATTGGGATTTTTTTTCCCCAAAGGTATGAATCATTTATTTATTTATTTATGTTTGTATTTTCAGGGACAAATACTTATCTGCTATAAATCTCCAAAGTCCCTTTGATTTCAGTGGAGGTGTACATTGTCCAAGGGTCTGGTTGTCCCCTTCCACAGCATACTTGTGAAACTCTCATCTTTCAGCAGCAGCCTAATGCACCACCAGACCTTCAGCTTGGTCTGCTTTAATCCCAGCATCTCCTATGCAGCTGGTAATTGTTTCATTTACATAAAACCATGGTAAAACCAAGAAATATTGCCAAATATGATAGCCAACTTAAAAGTAAATTGAAAATATTAAGACTTTTGAAAGGTGCTTCTGCCTTCAGCCAAGGCTTAGGTGGTTCTACCTTCAGCCAAGGTTCGTGCACGGCCATGCCTACACCTTTGCCCAGCTCCTCTTGCTCACTGGCTCTCAGATCACCTTCACCAGCTCGGATGGGCTGTGCAGAGGAGGGGAGGTTTCACGGCATATTGCATTGCTGAATGAAGAGGGGAGGGAAAAAGAGACCTTGCGGAAAGAGAAGAAAGACTGACCTAGAGGCAGCTAAGGACACCTGGAAGACACAAAGACATTGGGCCTGATTCAAAGCCCATTGAAGTCGATGGAAACATTTCAATGGGCCATGGATCAGACCTTTGCAGTGAAATGAAATGGAGAAATAATGAACGGTTTTGGAAACAAACAAATCGGGAAGTGGTGGAGGTAGATGGCACAGCTGTATAGAAAAAAGTGGTCTGGCAGGAAGAAGAGGGCCTGGGCAGTTGAAAACTCAGATAGCGGTTGGCAGCTAGCAGCTCTGGAGCTTGGCAAATGACCTGAAAATACCGAGAGAGAAATTTGTTTCCTTGTTTTTTGTAGCATGCGGTAGCAAACAAGGCCCAGAAATGCGAAAGAAAAAAGAGCGTCTGCCTGGCTGACTAGAAAGCAGAGTTAATGATTCCAGCCCAGGGGACCCATCCCAGGGGATTTCCCTTCCCCCTGTCCACTTCTTGCTGGTTTTAGCCAGGAGTTCATTTTTGGCCTCTGAATACCTTTCCCTAAAAATAATACATTCCAGGCAGGTCCTCATGTAGCAAATTGTGAATGTGACCTAATAAATTCTCAACTGCTTGGCAAAACATCTAGGGCATTTTTTTTTGCAAAAAATAAAATTATGTAATGATTCGCCATGTAACTTTTAAATCCAGATTGAATTCCAGAGCTAAACCAAACCAGCCTCAGATCCTGCTTCCTCATCCCGGTAGAAAATCCTTTGCCTAAGGTTTCTGGGAAATGGGAACATATAGAAAAAAAAACACAACAAACAGAAGTATGAATTTAATTACCAATACTATGCTCCAACCTCGAAGGGGAATGAGAAAGATAATTGCTTAGGGTCTCTGGGTGGATTCCTGTCCCCATGGCCAAGACAACAACCAGTCTAGCCAGCATCTCAATGACAGGAGAGCAATGTGCAGCGTGTTTTCTAGTGTCAGTGATTCTGCGTAGAGTCATAACAGGTAAGTGAAATGGTAATTAAAAATGGAAGGAAGCACTGGCCGGAGGTGAGAACAGGTGGCACGGGGGGGGGACCTGCATTTTGTTGGGTATACAATGGCAAGACAAAAATATACAGCAGCAAAAAAAGCAAAGTCCTCATGGGGAATTTTTTGCAGAAAGCTCCAGGTAGAGAAATAAGAATCTGAAAGGGAAAGGTGGAGGGTTTTGTTCCCCAAGCTGCAGAAAAAAGCCCGGACAATTGAGGAAATGCAAACAGGTTGTTACGATAAAGCAAAAACATCCCGTGGGGAAACAGATTTGAAGTGGCAAATGTGCTTGCAAGGGATAAGTGTGAGCTTTTGAGAAGCAATCGCCGCAACAAAGAGTGGAGGGTATGGTGCTTTCTGATAGAGGAGGGCTGCCAGGGATTCCCGGTGCCAGGAGCCCGTGTGCACTGCCGCTGCTGACGGCCGTGCAGGGACAATATCGAGCCGCTGTCGGTGACAGCCGCGGGGGCATCCCACTTGCTGTCAGTGCGATGGGTTGTTAAGCTCAGGGACATGAGGGGGAGAAAAAAATCTTGCTCTGGCTCGTAGACCTCTGTAACGGCGGAGGTTAGAGGCAGCGTCTCTCGGAAGCTGAGGGGAAATAGGCTTGAGGGTGACCTTAGCTACAAACAGAAAACTAATTTGGACAGACAAATCTTTTAGAGAGAGCACAGCCTCTTTGCTTGTTTGGTTTTGGTAAATGGACACGCAGCATCTCTGAAATATTTAATTGGTGTTACAGATGGCTATCTTGACAGAAATGCATCCTCCTTTTAGCTTGAAAATCCAAGGTTGATTTGGGCTTGAAATTTACCTAGTGGATTTACCTTTTCTTTATTAAAAAAACAGACAGGAAGCATCTTAACTTATTTAGAAAGCAGAAAGACTTGAAGTGCTAATACATCAAAATATATTTCTCTTTGACTGGGGGAGGAGAGAATCCCTTCTCCTGAGGTTACAATTCCTTGCTGCCAAGCTGCAAGTGATCTTTCCTTCATGCAAATAAAACGATACAGAGATATACCTGAGGACTCTGCTCCTGAGTGTTTTAGGCTATTCCTCCTGTCTTAGATGTGTTTGTTTTGGAGTTTTTGCCCGGTTTCCTAATAAATTTTGAACCTATTTTCTTATGTCATCCAGATTTAATACAAATTTATCAAAGGCAACTGCATGTTTCTCTGTCCCATAAAATGTCTTCTAGCAGGAGAATAATATTTCTTCATAAGATGGTAGCTCAGATCTTTTGAACCTGTTCACTGACTATTTCTGTAACAGCTTATTAATTAGTATTCCTATGTTTGCTTGTTGCTGTTAAATTACTCTGCAAGGCAAGGATTATTAGAAGGTGCATATTATAGATACATAAACTGAAAATAGACTGGTTTAGTATAATTCTATTAAAAATCCAAGCAATCAAGAGGCAGAAATCTGTAGGAACCGTTCCCCTCACAAATCATTTTCAGACTAGTTTTAAAGTGTAAGACACCAGGGGAGAAAAACGTCTCCCTGTATGTTTGCAAAATACCTACTTCAGTGCAAACCGTATTTTGACAGAAGTCTTTGATCTCTATCAGAGTGCAAATGACTAAAAATTAAACATGAGGAAGAGCATAGGGGGAAAGTATTCAGCATAAGCTAGGCAAGGGGGATCTTTTTCTTCTTCATTTGAAATGTCATTTTAAATTCTCCCTCGTAGACTGATATTAGGAGACACCATGTTGGTCCTGATCCTGCTTTGTCCCTTTCCTCCTTGGTCACCTGCAAGAGGAGATAGGCAGTAGACATCAGATTAAATGATGTCAAGTGGGGCTAAATGCTTCGACTCTCGAGCATCCGCCCACCTGTGCACGGCAGCGATGGTGGGCGTCTGCGTGGGACTGTGCTTGACCCCACAGCCCTTGCGTTGCAGGCGCGTGCGCCGGGAATCCGTGTCCAGGGAGGGCTCCAGCAATTCATGAATGTAGAAGTAAAGATTACAGACATTACAGGGAAAAGTAAGAAAGGACCTTTGATATCTAGGAAATAAATTGGGCTTAATCCACAACAGATTTAACACTCGGTGGCCATAAACTGTCCTTTGCTATAGCTGTACAAGCATCTTAGCTTATCATGTGTAAATCCCCTTTTTGACAGCGAGCTAATGAAAGTACTGGTCGAATATTTTAATAACCCATTCCTCCCTGCTCACGAGAAGGCTCTGATGAGAATAAAAACAGTGTTATATAGGTGAAGGGCGGCAGGTGAACGCTTTATTCCCTGCCAACGCCAGCCTCTACCCCGGATTTCAAAAGAACAGTAATGCCCTAATGTCCTGATTTACATTTAAATCTTTCAGAGATTTGTATATGTCTCAACTTGGAACAGTGCACATGATTCAAGCTTAGCCCATTTGTATGTTTTGGCAGACTTGTAGTGTTAAACAGTAATTTTAAGCAGTTCAATTAACACGTTTCTCCATTTTCTGTTCTAAGAAATACAAACAAATGAGCAATCCCATGAAGAACAGAAGTCCGTGTTTACGCTGAGAGCTTTCAGCTTCTAAACCTGCTCTGTGGTCGTCCCATAAAAATGTCACCATTTGACACATAGAAATTTAGTGAGATTCACATATTTAATATTAAGCACACACTTAATTTCTTTACTGGATATAGCTTCTCACCTCCTTGCCAGCTGGAGGTCTTGGAGATCATGCTTTTTGGCTCCTCCATGTGCAAGGCCACGTAGGGAGGGCAGAAAATTAACACAGTCCCATTAGCACGGGCTGTGTACCCTTGCAGAGGAACAGGACACGCTGGCTTGGCAGAGCGCTGCACTGATCCACGGCAGCTAACCCAGCATACCAGCTTGCTTTGGGTGTCTCTGAATGTCCGTGCACGGGGGCGTGGAGACAGCCCCTTAGCTTCACGTGGTATAATTTGCCATATTCCTTCAATGGCAAAGCACTGGCCACAATATTTTTGAAAATGCTGTAGAAAATTAAAATGTCATTTAAAAAGGCATATAAAATAGCTTGTTGGGATACTATCTATCTCTTCATTATTGTAGGTCTATCTTTATAGATTCAGCACTTTCAGTGTTTTTATTTCTAATGGAATATAAAAAATAATAATAGCTTTTAGGTGTTAAATGCTGCTGTTAGTCCCTGGCTCACAATGAGAGCTTTGCAGGAGGATTTGTTCAGTTCTTCTTCAAATTGCTGCAACATTTCACATTGCACAGCAGATTTGAACCAAATCGAAGTAACAGGGGCTAATGGGAGAATTCCGACCTCTTGGTCTCGGTAGGAAATAGCCGTGGCGAGGGGCTGGTTTGTGCCCTACATTCTGTTGTTACTGTTCTCAACTATGCTGCAATGGTTAAACTTTCTGGTGCACGAGAGCGCAGGTAACCGCGCACAAAGCACAGGGTGTAAAACGAACTCTCTTGCTGATAGCCATCTGGAGATCACAGACTTCAGCTCACTCTGACTTATTTTTAGGCACCAAGCTTCATAGTCTTTAAGGGCAAAGAGAGGGGAGTAAAAATAGGCCAATTAGTATAATTTCTAAAAAAAATTCCTTAAAGATCTTGAGCAATTGCAAAGGTGACTTTAAAATTTAAGAGGAATGAAAAACAAATGGGCTGGGTAGGAAATTTGGGGCCTCTAAGAAGATCGCTTAGCCAATAAATTGCCTTTTTTATCTGAGTATCTTTGAAGTATCCTCCCTGGAGGGACTGTCTTAAAGCTAGCTTTAGTTAGTAGCATTGGGTTGTTAATGGCTTCCGAATGTACCTTCCTCATTTTCTAATCTCACCGTAGCCTCTTACCTTCCCTGCTTGATTTGTTATATTTTCACTCGTTCCTTGAAGAGCAAACTTAAAACTGTGAAAAGTTTTTTTGTGTAATCACAGGGTGATATGTGACATTATTTCAGACTTGCCATGGTCTGTTCCCGGTTTGTCACACAGACTCACGTTAGTTCGTCTGCAGCGTTGTGAATTTTGGGAAAAGATTTCAGTCCTGCTTGGAAATCTATGTGTCATCAACTCGTTGGACATCTGGTTTCAATTTACAATGTATCTGCCTGAGGGTACATATCACCCCCAGAGTAAATAATAATAATAATGTTAATAATAATAACAATATCTATAATATAGTAATAATAGATGTAAATGAAGTACATGTTCTTGAGTTTCCAATGCGGGAGAAAACAAATTAGAAAATGAATTGCCTGGAGGTTTACATTTACATTGCATGGATGGTTTACATTTTAAGCAACATGAAAACAGACTGCCTTCAAGGAAGACCGTGAATATTTTGGGAAGATTTATTTAAACCGAAGATTTGGGGAAATGTTAAAACCAGATGAACTCTATACACAATAAAGTGCTAGATCAAGTAATTTTGTTCAGCACCAACTGTGAGTTTAATCATATGAGTAAAATCTATACTTAAAATCCAGGATGGGTAAATGTCTGCAATCCAACAGGGAAGCAAAATGTCTTCTGAAGCTAAGTGCAGATATTTACTAATGAAGGTTAAAAGAAGATGGCTGGATGAAATTGCATATTTGGGGGAATTTTTAGACTGTTTGGTATTCCCACTTGAGTCTGTTTTGTAGAAAGCAAAATCTTGCATGGGAAAATACCAATTTGAATAAAGCTTTTATGGGAAGCGAGAGAAAGACAGAGAAATTAGTGAAGACACCAGTGATCAACTCATTCACGTTTTATACTAATGAATCTTTACTTTTATTCCAAAAAAAGAGAAGCAGGGACAGCTCTACTACAGCCTCCACGAGAGTCTGTTGACTGCAGCTTTCACCCAGCTGTCAGAAGCGCAGGTTCAAGCTGTTTCTGCAAAGCAGACACAATTGCAGCTTGAACCTCCGGGTCTCATCTCCTGGGCCCTGACTACACGGCTATTAAATATTCAGGTGTGTGTTTTCCTTCCTCTTGTTTTTCACAGAGAACTTCAGGAGGTCTCAAGGTCCCCTTCATGCAGACCGTGATGTAGAAACCTCACAGGTAAAATGCCCAATTCACAGCAAGACGGAGAGCAGCAGCAGAAACTGCAATAACAGCCCTTCCAACGCTGCAGGTCGTTGGGAGTCACTGGGAGGAGGACAACACAAAGGCCGGTAAAGAACAAATGCCTTTGGGTGTCCTGGCTTAGGATGGTTGAGCATTGCCTTAGAAGATGGTCAGGAAAAGTAATAGCTGGGTGCATGAGGTGCTGCTTCTCAGAACAACTCCTCTGCTGCGGGACACAAGTTGGTTCGTGAAGTGAGACCCTAAGTAGCACTGTGATCATAGTAGGAATAAGCGTGACTTGTTTTTTATGCAGTTTATACCTAGATGTGTAGGCATGTAAAAGGAAGGGAAAAAAAATTAAAATGTTTATTTCTATAGAAATATACTGAAGGGAAAATTTAGGAAAGGAAATCAATTCAGAATATGTTTAGAGAAATGCTGACAGAACCATGGATAGTGTTCACATTTCACTGCCGAGTAAAATTACAGAGCAGGAAAGCTACCAGAGAAGAAACAATCAAAATCCAAGTTGCAAAAATCTATTCAAGCTAAAGAAAATATAATTTGAAAATTAAACTTATCCCAAGTGAGGCCAAGAAGGAAAGGATTCTGGAAGGTGGGAATATACGGTGCCATCTCTGAGAACTGCAAGACAAATTGGAAAAACAAGTAACCAGATCCTGAAATAAATTGAGTGCTTCAGAATAGAAGATCACTTTCAAAAATGAAAACATGAATAAATATAGAAGAGGGATGAGAACCAGAGTAGCATTTGACGTCATTTTCCATCAGACTGAAAGATTAATATCTACATTGCCATGTTCCTGTACACATCATGAAGTTTAGACGTCACCAGAGACAAAATACCTGAAAACAGAGTACAAGAACAACAATACCAATAGGAAATGTCCTTGATCCAGTCAAATATTTAGTTGGCTTTGGGAAATTAAGATCAATCATTAATTCTCCAAGAAATGATGCAAATGTCTTCTGGAAATGAAACATGAAGCAGATGTGTTCTAAGTGAATGTAGTACTTTGCCAGATAGCTAGTTATAATGGCTAGTTTAAACATACAAAAAAAGCTACTAACCAATAGGAAGTCCTTGATCCAGTCAAATATTTAGTTGGCTTTGGGAAATTAAGATCAATCATTAATTCTCCAAGAAATGATGCAAATGTCTTCTGGAAATGAAACATGAAGCAGATGTGTTCTAAGTGAATGTAGTACTTTGCCAGATAGCTAGTTATAATGGCTAGTTTAAACATACAAAAAAAGCTACTAAGGCAATGTTGGGCATGCTGAACTAGTTTATCTTCAAGAAAAGCATAGGAGGAAATAAATGCAAATATGTGTGTTTTAGTCCCCCTATGAGAATATAGAGGTATCACTTGTAAAAATGAATTGATTTACTGTATTCTAACTAAGGTTTTTGCAAAGACTTAAACAAAAGGAGATGCGGGAAGACTGGTGGATCTCTTTTATATAGACTTTAAAGAGATTCTTGACAAAGTTCATCACAAGATCCAGTTAAAGACACCTATAAGTCTGGATTACAGTTTTGCTTGTAACTGGGAAGTGTAGAGGAGACAGGACCATGGAGGAGGTTTAAAGGTCCCAGCCTCACCATGGCACGGTTCTGGAATGGGACCATAGTTGTGGAGAAGGGCTGGTGTTATTCATGTGATGAAAACTGAAATTAGGCAGCCAGCCCTGGCAGGGAGGTGTATGAGTGCCTCTGGGTAGATCTCACGAAATGAGGAAACCGGACAGTGTTCTGTCAGATGAAATTCCACTCATTTACAAATTCATTTACTCTAGAAGATACAAATTAAACTATGTATCCACTCTTCTGGAATTTGAATTTCTTGTGAATTTCTGAGGGAAATTATTTAGGCATCACTGTGGACAGCTCAGTAAAGACATCTGCTCAAATTCAATATGTAGCAGCAGTCAAAATTGTAAATTAGATGTTAGGCTGCATTAAGAAGTGAATGGCTATAATACAGAAAATATAGTACCATTTTTAAATCTGTGAAACAGACCTGGAGACTGAGAGCTTTCAGTTTGTTCTCTTGATCTCAAAGAAAGAAAAAGAAAGAAAGAAGAACCAGAAGTCTCAGGGAGCAACAAGGGATCATAGGAGTTACAATGAGAAAACATTTAAAATTGGAATCCTTGGGAAAGAGGCTTAAATTTCTAAAGAGGAAAAAACAAGCATGCAGGTAAAGGTAGAAATATGCCGCAATGGAAGCTGAAATGGAAATTAGATATTCTTACATTGCTCTTTTCTACAGAAGCATTTCTATGGTGTTTGAAAGCAAGGCATTTCTAGTTAACAAATGCAGGCTTTAATAATTCTACTTTATATAGGAAATCAGCTAGAGCTGCTGACATGAGGTCTGGTATCTCAAATGGTTTTGGTCATTCAGTGTTTGTAACGGGAGATGATGTTTCAGGAAAACTTCCTTTCTTCTCACTTTTAACACTTTTCATGTTTCTAGGGACATTTGCAAAAGGCTGATTTGTATAAGTTCAAAAACTCTCTTTAATTAAAAAGCCATCTTTGTGAATGCAAATGAATACATCAAAAACTCTCAGAAGTCCACACAACTAATAATTAATCTAGATTTCAAGGACTCTCTAACACTATTACATCATTAATACCTCCCTCATTCAAGAATGGGCATCCTTCTAGCAATTAAAAGAAAAATTTAGAAGATAATTAGACACAATTCTCATCACAATATTTTACACAGGTATATGATTTTGAAATTAGGTCAAGGGAGGGAGGGAAAATGGTGATTCATTACAGAGGCTCCAAGAAGCAGAATTACCTCATCATAACTTCTAAGTAATCTGTTTTTCTAAGTTGACATTGTAACGAACCACCATTGTTAATAAATTAGGAAGCCAGGGAACACCTTACAGTGTATGGATAAACTAGGTGTAGTCTTTATTGAAAAGGTGCCAATAAAATTGTTGAAAAGTTCATACTTTACAAAATATGCAGGCTATACATTGCTTATATACTGTGGTGATGGGCCATATAGAAGAAAGCTGATTGCTCCTTAAATGTCGCATTTGCACAACAGCAATTACAGAATAAACCTTGGATACCAAAGCAATTATGCCAAAACATATTGAAGTCTTTGCACTCCCTGAAATAATAGGGGAAGGGATAGATGTAATTTATTTTAATGGTCCAGCAGAGGTAATAAAAAATTGCTTAATGTCTTTCTTCACAGGTTTAGATCTTTATGATAAGGGTTTTATGAAATGGAATATATAACCCAAAGAAAGTGAAACCAGATTTAATGAAATTGCCCGTCAATAGCACTTTCACAAGTTTGGGTTTTTTCCTTCAGTCTGGGTTTATCTGTTCTTAAAACAATTTGCTGAAGTTCACGCAGCCTTTTAGCGACAGTAATAACAGCTACTGTACCCGGATCATTCTCTGAGCAATCAAAAGTTATTTTCTACAACTGATAGTATGGTCTGGTGGAAGATAATATCCAACAGCTCAGGCAGGTCTCAGGACTATCACTCGTATCACAATTTTGTTACTGATTTTGTTACTGATTTGGTGTTTGACCTTAGACGTGGCATGTGAGCTAGTATTAAATAGGTGTAAGTAGGACCAAGAACAGAGTTTCTCACAGCTTTAATTAATGTCTATGAAGAGCTTGAAAAAAACCCTGATGAAGCCTGCTAGGCTTTCTAGAAGTCCAAAGTATTTTTGTTTAAATAGTCTGAAGCTTTGACAACATTCCAAGCAAAGGTGAATACACATTGATAACAAAATTTCATTTCTATTTGGGGTATGTTTTCATCAGAAAGAGCATTTAACTTTTGATTTTAATAGTCAGAGTTTTTAAATAAAAAGTTTCTAAGACAAATATTTTTATAAGTACACGGTACACATTATAATGTGTGTATAAACATATTTACTGCATTCTGCCATTTTATCTATGAACATTGCATCAAAATTTTGGGGAAAAAAATTCATTTCCTGTTCTGAAGGAAGAGTTTTAAAACTCTTCTGTATATTCCACTGTATGGTCATCCTGCTGAGCATTGAAGAGATTTCAGCAGTAACTTGATAGGGCACTTTTTGTATGAGCAGCTTAAAGATCAGTAAGGCAACCTAGTATGTGACAAGACGAATATTAAATCTGTTAGTGCCGAGTGTCTCATTTCCCAGGGCTGAAGCAAAACTGTTTCTGATACTTTATTGAAAAATCTTTTAAAATCTCTGTTGTGATCTGGTCTAGATTGCGGTGAGGTCAATGGGAGGATTCCCAAGTGACTTACCAGGACTGAGTCTTTGGTAGCAAAAAGCTAAAACCTCCAAAACCACAAGGAGACCTGAAGAATCATTCTCCCTGGCTTCACTTTCAGACCTTCATTTGCTGGCAAGCAGTTGCATTTATCAATCTGGAATTTTACTACAAGCTCTAGGCACATATGTGGGTTGGTTTTAAGAAGCCTTGCAAAACCAAAGACTTACTGCATCACGGGTTTCTGAAGAAATGTGGCCAAACCACACTGACGCTAATAACCAACGAATTTCAGCGCAGCCTGGGTCCTCACACAACAACCTCTGTCTCTGCCCATGCTCCTGGAGGCACCACCATTCCTGTCCCCCGCACCAGAACAAAAGGCTGTGTGTGCAGCCATGCAGGGTATGTGAGGTCCCTGCAAGGGCTTGTGTTCAAGTAGTTACCATGTGCAGAAGACCACACTGTCACACCTGCCACCAGGTCTCCCTAAGCCAGCTAAAGGGATGCCGGAGGTATTCCTGCCCCCCGTGCAGATTGCTTCGAGTGTGCAGACACCAATGATGGCAATATCTCCTTGACTCCCTCCTGTCTCTCAAACCATACCCTACACAGCCTTCCCAGGGAGAATGCTTGTAGAGCACACTTCGCCTTATGTATTTCCAAACACCTGGCAAAGACTGGCTAATTCACCTTCTCAAACACTTGTAAACAAAGTAAGCATCATTCCTTTCTTTTAAGAACTAGTGCTATTCCCCAAAAAAAAGTTTGCAGAGTTGGAATTCTAGTACTATTTTCCCTACTTATTCTCCTTCTGCCCTTTGTCTCTGCTTTCTCTGATGTGTCCTCTAACAGCTCCCTATCAAGTCAGAGGCAAAAAGCTCAACCAACCTCTGTTCCCGAGCTTCTGCTCCTAACAGGGCAGCACACATAGGCAAGCCACCTTACAGACATGCAAAGGTGAAGGTAGATGGACCAAACATACATTATTTCTGATGGGTGCTTATTTTGCCTACTTTTGGTTTAGAGATTCTAAATTGAAGACCGTTAATGTTGAGAATAACTTTAGAGAAAGCACTGGTTGTCACATGGGGCAGGCTGGTGAAACCTCTTGCGCAGGACCCAGCAGGCATCCAAGCTGTTAGGTTGTATGAACAAAGGGATTGAAAAAAATTCAAGTTTCTGGGAGTAATAATTGTCCTATACTTAAAACAGTTAATATAAGTAGCAGCAAAGTTCCTTTATGGAACCAAACAGCTGAAACAACAACAATCTCCATCCCAAACACAGTCATGTTTTACGACCCAAGGGAAAGGCAGGCACTGGAAGGGATTTCACTGACATTGTTCACGAGCACTTTTGCATCTATATGAGATGAAGGAAATACCAGAACAGCTGGAGAAGAGGAAAACAGCAGACTCAGAAGCATGTTAGTGTCCAGAGAACAAGCCAACAGAGAGAGCATTTAGGGCCAGCGCTGGCTCAATGAGGTGATGAAGAAGTTGTTGTTGGCTAGACAAAATGTTATTGAAGCCTGAGGTGTAACAGCTGTCCTTCATTTCAGATAGCCGTAAAGAAGCACTTACAGTCACTTATGAAACTATAGCAGTCTCCAAATCAAACCCAAGAAACATGTCATCACCCAAAAAGCAAAGGCAAGTGCCTGACCATTCAGGAATGTGAATTGTGTAGATACAAAGGTTTGGTAGGGTGAGGAGAGGGAAGCAGAAGACATACAGAGACGGAGCAGAAGTCAAGCACAAAGTCTGGAAAGAGGGAGTGAGATTATTTGCCAGAGTTTGAGGTATGGGCTCGAGGCGTAGGCTAAGGAAATGTCTCATACTGTTTGATTTCTTTGTGTTCAGGAAAATTAGACTTTATCAGCCCTCAAAAGTATGCAAATTTGTATGGAAGATGCTCCCAGTGCATTCAGTTATTCCTTCTCTCTAGAAAAAATTTTTTAGCCAGCTGCTTGAATCCAAAGGAGGAACCGTGTGCATTATTCAGAGAAAGCTGGCTGTACTCTCATCATTTCTCTTGCTCTTGATCCTCATAAGGCACCACTCTATAACTGAACACGGAGAATACAGAAATATGAATCAGCATGATATCCCACTCTGGGATATTATAGAAGAACTGCAGAGACCCGCAGTAAACTTTGAGACCCACAAATAGTTATTTCACATCTTCAAAGTCTTCCCTCTACTTGAGAAACACAAACCTGAGGAACCTGTAGAAAGATTCCAGTGAAGTCAGTTGCTCATTAACAGCAGGAAGCAACATGTTCCAAAAGAAAACAAAAAAGAGTCCATATCTAGGTCCTCCCCAAGAGATTACCTTCCTGCAGTAACAGAGGAATAACCTGTAAAAGACTTTGCGGGAATGAAAATCTCTCCCTGTTGCTCCCATGTGCTCCACTTCAGCATCTCAACCAGTGGCATAAAAGACTTCGTGATCAAAAACTTTAGATATCTTCCTTTATTTTCTCCCAGGAGTCTGAGTAAGTTTGCTGGGAAACTTCGAATGGAGTTCCGTGGGATTTGGATGAGGCACTCACGGGAAGGGCTGAGGGAAGGATCTTGGTGGTTTCAGTGTATAAGCACTAGGATGGTAGTCGGAACAGCCAGGAAATGAAATGGGGTAATGATGCACCTAATAACTTACTGAAAATTCTGCAATAGGGAATAGAGCCAAAATCTCAGTAGAGATGTGAGTCTTTATTTCAGAACAGAGCAAGAAGCCTCTTGGCAAACTTCCCAAATGCAAGGTGTGCAGCTGAAAGCATTATTTCCAAACAATTCCATTCCAGAAGTGCAGATTGAATGGAGATTATGAGAACTACCCCCAGGGCATGACTAACCAGGACTGGTGAGGTAGATCAAGCCGGTGAATTGCTCTGAAGACTGACATTTCAATAGCGTATTGTGTGATAAGGGCCAGATCCTCAGATGGTGTTAGCAAGGGCAGCTCCGAGGACATCAATGGAGTTGTATCATTTTATGCCAGGGGAGAATCTGGCCCATGGTATGTATGCAGAGATGATTCATAGTTTAATACCAGGTAACACAAGGCACTGTCAGAAAGACTTTAAACTAATATACTGTGATAATCTCATCTTGTTGTCTCAAATACAAACCACTTCATCAACCTCAGATTAAGTCAGTATGGGCTACATCTTCCCAGCCCTTTAAGAGGAAAAATGCAGTAATTTACCATCTGGTTATAATGTGAGGGTCACAGGGAAAGAACAAAAGTCTCCCAATATATATAATTTTTTCTATTCTAGAAGTTTTGGGAAATGACTCTACTGTCAAGAACTATTTGTAGGAAAGGTATAATGAGGGGATATGAAGAAATAGTCATTATTCCTCCGTTCGGTAAGCTTACACGGTTCACAAAATAGGGTAAAAGTTTTGCCAGAATATTGCTGTTGTTCGGCCTCTGATACATTGCCATTTCTAGTATCGTTTCATTCACTTTTTCATTTTACATCTTTCGTACACGCTTGGAAGTCAATGCCACAAGTCAGTCTGTAGCTATTTGGGTCAAACCAGAATCCCAGGATATTTGGCCTCTTCCTTTTGTGCAGTCCTACATTGCACATGAATCCCTGTCCTCCCAACTCCAGTAAGTAAAATTTTGGGGTGACTTTCACATCTTAATAGCTTTCTCAGATTATAGTCAGATAGTGGAAGGTAATTTTTCTTTATCACCAGGAGAGTCTTTTTTCGGAAGCCAATGCTAACTCAGTTGGTTGTTGCTGGAGAGATTTCTGTTTTGAAGACATCTAGAACAGACTATTGCAATATAGTATTTCAAACTCTTTCTGATAAGCTCCTAAATGAGCTAGATAATAGCCATAAAATTAATAAAAGATAGCTGGAAAAAGGAGTAAAGTAAGCTATTCTTCAGGTGGTTAACACAAAGTAATGGAGTTGCAGGGAAACATGTAGGTTTTGCTTAGACAGTAGGAAAAACTTTCTTAATATTTATCTAAGTTTAGCATAATCTAAAAATCACTTCTCTGTTACCTTGGAATTATCTATAACCAAGTTTGTAAAAATTCAAAGCAAGTATGTACAACAATGGCTGTTGATAAGACTTTTAGGTAGATGCCATATTCCACTGAAGCTAATGAGTGCCCTTCGCTTGATCTCATTTGGCTTTGGGATGCTCCACTTACCTTTTAATCAAAATCTTGTAGTCATAATTGAGCTGTCTTGGTATTGGAAGCATTAAAGGTGTGTCAAGACACTCTCCTACTAATCCAGGAAGGGACAGTCTTTTCTGAATTCCAGAGACACTTAATGGTTTATGGGACATGACTTTACTCTAGGTGTCATCTTTTAAATAGCAAGTAAAATTAAGGTCTGGCCATTTGTGATTATAAAAGATCATTAATTTCATTACGAATTGAGGTGCTCAATTCCCTTGCATCTAATTGAATTGTGCTTAAGTTACATTTCTTTGTTTTTCTATTATTTCCCACAAAAGAGCGATTTAGTCTGATGTTTAACCTGGAGACTAAACAACGGGGCAAAGTAGCCATAAAATGGACAGAGTCTTAAACCCATGTACACATCTTGCACAGCACTGTTTTTTTAAGTGTTTCTTTGAATTCCTTATTTGTTTCTCCGTGATTATACCAGCTTAATCATGTATCACATGATATAGGATATATTATGTATATGTGCACACATCCCTATCTAGGTAACATATAATTCATCATACATCAAGAATAAGACAAGACGTCCAGAGTGGGTCCAGTCTTTGCTACTCACATTGATAGGTGCATCCATTTTGTTCTTTGAAACATCCAGATAATGAACATCTAAACTGAAACAGATACATCCTAAGTTAAGGGACAAGCTGTCAAAACATTTCTCAGCAAATACCTGTGAACCTCTAAGAAAGAAATAAAATCCTTAATAAATAGTAATTATAAATAACAATTTTTTACATAATATTTCAGCTTCTTCAGTCACAAGAAAAAACATTTTTAGGCACAAGAGAAAACCATTGTGAAGGATTTTTTAAAATAATAGACTACTACTTCTAGGAAGTAGCGCTTACTCAAATTTGTTCCATTTTTGAACTTGTAACCTTTGTAGCGATGAATGCAGTGATATATAACAGACTGATCCGGCAACCCTAACTCATGTGAGTCAAAGGGACTACTTGCATGAGTCAAGACTGCTTGTTCAGGCCCTTGGTGCCTCAATTTAGTAACCTGAGGAGAATGTCCTTTATATTCCATCTAGGGAAATGTAGAGTATGTGCAGGTGTGCTCTTCCAGGATGAAAAAAGCAGTAAATAATTCTGACAAGATAAAGCCAGAGATAAAATTGTGAGTCCTCTTCTGATTTGTGCAGTCATTACATATCTTAATTTTATCATGGAAAGAGCTGAATATGTAAGTATACACTGGTTTTAATTGTAGGTTAACTGATTGTACTGTCTTTGGCTTTGACATTTAAAAAAATGGAAGATAAATGTATACAATTATCTGCAGAATTAGTCAAAAGATTTAGTCTTGAGGTTGAATTCTGGCTTGTTATGTGTTGAGATCGTTTTTTTCTACAGTTACCAAGAACTTTTCTGCATTTAAACTGACTAAATCACTCACAATCAATTTGTCATCCAAATTCTGAACTCCTTCCTCAGTACAGACTCTAAGGAATCAAGATGAATTTTGATGTAATGATAACTGAATAAAGACAGTATACAAAGGATTTGTCATAGGATTTGTTCCCATTTGAAGAAATACCTGTAACAACAGCCTTTAATACCTTTAATATACAGGTACATTGGATTTCATGTGAATCAAGGTGAAATGTGCCAATTTACTTATGTAGAGGAGTAAAACTGCATTTATTATCAGATAGTTGAGTAGGATATACCCAGCCTTACACTGTGATAGTCTTAAGCACATTTGTACCTTTTTCTACTCAAGGAGAAACTTGTTTCCTTCAGTTATTTCCATGCAACAGGCACTCTATTACATCACATTTCAAGAAGACAGTTTGGGATCTGGCAGCTGGCATGGTGCTCATAGTAAATCTGGCACATAATAGCACTGAGTTTGTTACTGTGTGTAAATCTCTCCATTGAAACTGGAAATTGGAGAAGCTTTAGGAAAGACACCACAAGCTGAGTAGGAGGACTCAACCATAGGAAGGTGACATGGGCGATCATGGGTGTTTGCAAACCCATAATCATAAACAAACATCCATTTTACTTCAAATGCCTGCAACCAAGACTGGAGACGGTTATTATAAAACATAGATCGTAGAAAGTGCACAGCAACATGCCTGTTTGCAGTATTTATAAACAGATTTGATTTCACCTTGCTCATTTTCCTAGGCTATATCATGAACCACTTAACTGCCTGTGATTATGAGTTCCTCTCAGTAGCTGTCTGCCTGATTTCAGCAAGTCTAATACTTGGTGCAATTCACTCTGCTAGCACACATGGTCAGGCAACTGTTTCTCTAGTGTATGACTTGGTTGCCATGAGGTTGCAATACCTCTCCTAACCATTTTGTTTTTCTCAAAACAATGAGTAATGTATTTCCAGGTATCTCACTAGTTGCACTCCTGTAAGGTTGCAGGATCAGATTCCTGTTAGACTTCACATGAAACTTCATATTCTTCAAAGGTTCCACTTCCATGCCTGTTTGGATTGTGTCAGTACTCTGGTAGTATTCATAAGCAAATATGATTGTAATTTAGGCCTCCTCTTGTCATTGATGCATGAGAGATTTACAAGCATTAATAGGAGTTAGGATGTAAATCCCTTGCTCGACAATAGCAGAGAATAACCCCCTTCATATAGATTCTGATGACCTATGAACTAAGGGTCAAGTGGGCCGTGCTACAAATTATCTGTTCGCAACAGATGCCAAAGTCTTGGGAGGCGAAAAAAATAACAAAAAACTGAGGACTACGAAATGCTCGGTGCATTTTCACAAAGAAAAAATAACAGCTATTCGCATAACTTCATGCATCAGCCAGTGACATAGCCACAAATTATAAAGAAGCAAAAGAAAGATTCCTTCTTGCCTGGCAGCAAACTTCCTTCTTCCTCCAAAAATATACAAAAGCAGCTCCAAAATAAATAATCATCACAATTAATTACCTACCCAAACTGAGGGCTGCGCAATAAATCTTTAAAGTTTTCAAGTGCGTTTTCAGTATAAGTGAATGTTTGGAGAGTCAAGCAGCAGAAACCACAAAGTATGTCAATTCTACAAATAAATGATGTTTTCATAACTCTGAGATAATCAGATTAGTTCTCCACTCCTTTGCGTCAAGTTTTATACCTGTCTAAATGCATTGATTTCAATAGGGGTTTAATCTACACCACATCAGGTCTATATCAGTCCTACATCAGTTGTAAATTAATCTACACCAGTTGTAAGTTAGAGGAGGATCACACCTGGTGTAATAGTTCACAGGCCTTATCGTCTGTTTTCACATCTGCCTTCGTATTTTATTCTGAAATGTCGTGTTACTACGTTTGGCTGTTGTAGGTTTTTTAATGTCGCCCCACAGGTGTGCATGCAGGGAAGACATACAGGTCTGCATACATGGGACTGCATGGTTCAGTTATTTTCTAACCTCGTTAAAAGCATTTTCATTTTTTGAACTGGACACTGTTTTTGCCCAGAGAGTGACAAAAGTCCCAAATCCTGCAAAGATTTTCACGCTTGTGAAATGTTGCTGATGAGCTGTCTGTGGGCACAACACGACATTAAAGGAAGCCCACCAAAAGTCCTGGTGGAATTTGGGCTGTGTTGGGACAAGGGTGGAAAGGAAGAGAAGAAAAGCATAGGCATCATTTCCAAAACAGAGATTTTACATATGGGCACCCTCACTGGGGTGAGGAATGTCCCCAGAGCCTGCGTTTTACTCAATATAACAGGAGCCATTTCAAATTTTCATTCGGTGCAATGACTTTGTATAAGCTCATTGGACCAGGCCCATCATTACCAGATTCATCGATTCACAGTAATGATGCCTCAAAACAGAGCATAAGGAACACCAGCGTTTGTATCTATTCCGTAATTTGTTGAAAAATTAAACATTAATGACGCTAAGGGCAGCATGATAAGATATTGAAAAGATGCAAAGGGTCGTTGGTTCTCATTTATTTGAAGATGATTCATTTGGCAGAAACTTTCTATGAAATTGCAGGTGGCAAAGGAGGGTCTAGTTCCTGAGCCACCAGCTGAGCAGTGAAACTCAGTAGCATTTGTTATTGGTGTCTAAACACTTTTCTTTGCAAACCCCTGTGCAGGGAGTTTGAACAATATGACCCCACTAGATGTCCCTCCCTCTCAAACTCCAAACCTGCAATTCTATTAACTCAGGTTTGGTTTTGAGACTGTTTTGTCAGCCCCAAAACAAACACCTTTGCTTCACGCTATGTTAAATACTACATTAACTAAAAGATCATAATCATTGCGCCCCTTTTCCCACGGAACCCTTAGACAAGAAGAGGCAATATGTGCCTGCCTGTTCTGTAATTTATGCAGGTAACTGAGGGGATACCTATCTTGCCTAGGGTATTGCTTAGCATCACAGTCCATCAGCATGGATTACAAACACGGCAGAGACACCAGTCTGGGATGGGGCAGAGGTATAAACCCATGGGCAGAATGCACCGTAGGGCTTAATGGGGGGAAAAACAACAAGGATACAGGAACAAACACTGCATGATGGAAAACCCTTCGTGAGGTTTTAAAGAGAAAAAGAGTGCATCTCGTTAAATCTGTTTGCAGACATCTATACAACAACTGAAGATGTCATCTTCCATTTCATTTTAGCCTTTTTGTTCTCGAGGCCACCATCAGCCTTGTTTTCCCTGCAGATGTTCTTGAAAACAAGATGCCAGATCTCAAGGGGCTTTCTGTTTTAAAACAAAATTTACAGATAAATGAAGGACTGTAAAATATTTCAGTGGAAGGGAAATGAATAAATTACATCGGCTCTTACCTGTTACTGGTTTTTGTTTGTATTTGTTCAGAGATTAGTGGCAGAGGAAGCTGGAAATGATTCTGTGCAGCCATTATATTTCATGTGAGATAACACACATTTAAAATTATGCCATCACCTTTCTTGTACTGATGTAGGGTTAATTGAAAGGCCCATTTTTTCTTCTGTTTTTAAAAGGGATTTATAAAGATCTGCACTGGGTTCACAGTGTTACTGGAAACCTGAATGGCAGATTTCACTTTTCAGAGCTCACAAGTCCTGTGGTTGCCCTGGAAAATATGCTGGTAGTCCATGTTGCATCTGAATCAACAGTGGGCTGTTATGTGGCAGTAGAAGGTCTTCAAGCCAGAAGAGTCTTTACAAAGGTGTTTCATATGTTGTGCATATTTACAGATACTGTGGAGAATGCAACAAGCGTAGCTAGTGAACCGCCATCACTTTTGTATTCAATAATATGGATGTTCAAAAACTGCTGGCCATGTTCGCTTAGCCAATTTCGGTACAACCTACAACAATATTGCTTCCATATAGTTTGGCAGAAACAGCCACTTTGTTGTGCAGACATACTGTATTTGACTCTTCCAGGGTTTTATGGAATGAAGAGTGTGAACATGACTTTGGTTCTTCCTTTATTTTCAAGGAAGGAAACAAATCTCAGGTCATTAAAACTGTATAGAACTGTATAGAAGCCCCTCTCCAAAGCAAACCTATTGGTGTTTGAAGTGATCAGTGAAAACACCCCTGTTTTGAACAATTGAAAGAGTTCCAGGAATTACGTGTATGTCTCGTCTGACACAAACACTTGTTTTCTGTGGAATAATATCCACTGACTTTTGTAGAATTTGAACCAAACCTTATATTCAGTACAGTGTAAATAGCAACAGCATCATACATCAGGACCCTATGCATTTCCAGTGACCTATGAAATTTATATTGGCAGTGGAGGCTAAAATAGTGGATAGGAAAGAAGAATCTACCAGTCAGCACCAGTTTATTTGAGTACTGGTTAGAAATGAGCCAGCCTGGAGTTATCATCTAAATACCTACATGTATGCATGAATACAAATATATATGAATGTATATTTATGATTGAATACATAAACACATATATGAATGCATGTATGTAAATACATAAGTATGTATTTATATGAAAACAGATACATGTGTGGAAACAAAATATATTGAAAGGGAAATCAAAGTAACCTGTGTACTATTTGGAATTAACGAGAATCTAGGAAAAAGAAACCTGGTATGTCCAAGGAAGAACTAAAAGAACAGGAGAAATGGTTCTGTGTGTACACGAACAGAAAAAAAAAAACAAGACATAAATTGATAAACAAAAGAAAATAGAGGGTTTGAAGTGGAAACCACGCCAAATTCAATTGATTTGGTTCTTTTATTGAAATCCAGAGCAACTCTCTTAAGTTTGGCTAAGAATAAAATTGAGTGCTTTAATAGTGGTTCAAGACAGGAATGGAAAAAATCTCTTTTAAAAAGAGAAAAAAAGATGGTAGAGGCAAAATTACTAGAACGTCAAGTCACATATTGGAAAGAATCTCTAGGAGGTTTGGTTCTCATTAGCCCTGAAAACCAAAGAGGCAGAGTGGACTTGCTGACTTACAATTAGTCCTTTTCTGGCCAAAGGTCCTCCACTGTGAAGAGCACAGTACGTGCCACGGTCGGGAGCCAACAATATCCTTCTTTGCAAGGACAGATAAGATGCAGAGCACATTTAACTGAGCGAGACTCTCCATCGCTGCCTCTGCAGAGGAGCCAAGTGGTGCTGGAAAGCAGGGCGGAGAAGATAACCCAAGGCTGCAGGCTGACTTGGCTGCATACAGCACTGACAGACAATCAGGTCTTGCCTCAAAGGTATGTTGGTCTACCTTCTTGTGTTCCTTAATGCATTTGTGCGTGACTGAAGAGTTATAGCAGATAATGTGTTAATCATATGCACTCCCATGCCTTACACGTACTGTCAGTATAGGCTGGGACTATTTGCTGTCCCTTGCACACAGGTGAATATCAATTGCGACTTGGCAAGCAAATGCTAACGTCCTAAGGTTTGTCAAACTGAAAATCTGATCCAGTTCTTTCATCTGATGTTAGTGAGAGCCTGATTTAGCGCTCATTTAAAACGCTCAAACCTTGCCTTTTTAAAAAGGCATCATGCACATCAGCTGAAGAACAGCAAACCTTGAATGGATATCCTTTTCCATCAATTACAAATGAATTTAAGAAACTTTTTGAAGGTTGGAAATGTATTTTAAATAATCTCTCGGACATCCCATTGGCCATCATTGTATGCACATAGCTTCCAATAACAGTAACTAGTGCACGTACCTATAAGTGTAAGACGGGCTTAGAACACTTCAAGTGATGATAAATTTTGCTCATATTTGTAACATTTCTCTTCACAACTTTGACATTTCATAAGATAAAGTGGAAGGTGTTTATTGTTTAGTGAGTCTTGTTAAAGTGAAATAAATTAAAATGTGAAGTAAAGGCTTAAGTCCTTTCATGTAGCATAGATTCAGTTCAGACTGTTTTAGATCCTGTCCACTTAAATCTGCTATATATACAGAGAAATACATATGTTTGTAGACAAGCAAAACTTTCTGACAGTGAAAAGCCTGCCAGAAACAAGTCAGTTCAGGCAAAGATACATGTGCATACTTTGCCTAGGAGAAATATTCTTGTCACATAAAAATCCCACCATTAATCAAAAATCACATTATAGCTTCTGGAATGAAGTTTCCTTTACTACTCTTTAATAATAAGTCTAAGATAAGATAAAATTGGTAATTGTACCTTCTCTTCTGATAGAAGATAATACTAAAGTGGTATAGAAATTTGAGTTACAAGAATATATTCACCCTGCTAATAGGCTTCCATTATGTAGTCTTTACTGATTTATTCATTACACATTTTCTCCACATGTAGAAAAATTTAATTGAAAGTTACTTATTACATTGTTACAAAATGTTAACTAGAAAGTTTTCTTTAATCAAACGATCATTAATGCTGGGAGAGCTGGTTTATTTCAATAGTGCATTTATCAGGAGCAAGAATAACACAGGCATTACCAACAATAGTTTTACAGTGCTGTTTATTATGTGAACACTTTCAGGGACTAAAAATATGCCGTTGCAGCTTGCTGGGATAGCATAATACTTTATTTATATTTATGACTTTTCTTAATCAAAGTTTTAATGGCATACGAAATGCAGGCAAGTTGTCTAATACGGTGCCTTATCAAAGGAATGACATTACCAAGGATGGTAAGAGTTTGTAAAGTCAGATCCTGCCATGTGCCACCTACCACAGAAGTAGGTGGAAGACAAGCGTTCACACCGTCTAAGGCAGAAAAGCAACTTGGCATCATGTTCTCCAGAAAAGAAAGGAAGAGAGGGGAAAGTATACTCGAAGCCATAACTGTATCTAAGTCACTTCTGCAGATTTTGCATTCCTTGAAGGTGAGTTTTGATACCCCTCAGGTATTACTGTATCCCCAAGCAATAACATCACCCATACCCTTGGGAGAATGAGGGCTATTCTTCTAACTGGACCGGTATCCCATTTTCTTAGGTCCTATGCAAACAGAAAACAAAAAGAAATCTTTTACCCTGAAGAGGTATAGGACAAGGCACAAGAGATACTCACAGGTAAACACACTAAAACAAAGGAAAATTTCCAGGCAGGCAAAGGCATTAGTGCGCGCAGCAGAGATTCCAATCCTGAAGCGCTTTTTGAATGAGTTTTAGCTTTTAACTGGATATGAAATTTATCAAAAAGCTTGTAGGATAGTTCTGTTGCACACCAGATTCAATTCTCTCCAGCCAGTCCACCACCCGATGGCTCCCACTGCTGCCACTGAACATCTAAAGAAGGTCAGTACAGACGTGCACTTTTGTGTAGTTGCTACGGACTGACAGAAACATTTTTAAGACGTTTGAAAATATTTCCTCTGTTTAACAATAACCATAACTATGCTGTAAACATCTCTCATTTCTGAAGACACACTGCTCAAGAGCTGCAAAAAACTGAGTCATTAGGTACATTCATAAACTCTGTGGCTGGCAGAACCTAAATCTGACTCAGACTCAACTGTCAGTGTTTGTTTCCACGGTAAATTCGGTAAAAATCACAGAACCACGGAGCAGCTGGGAGCAGCTACTGGAAGAAATCTGGAGAAATACCATGGCCAATTAAGGCACATGAATAAATGAGAAAAATGCTTGCTGTAAGTTTGGAGACATTGATCTACAGGTTAATTTAAAAAAAAGGTAGACCTCATGCCCCTTGTAACTTCATATTAACCTTGAGATGAAGACACTGCTGCCCTTTAGTCTCTGTTAACCATTCTGGGACCACAAAAATAGTGATTTGAAATATATGTATGATATAATGATATGGACATGTGCATTGAAATCTCCAAGCAATTTGCCATGGCCTATGAAACAGTCACTCTGGGTCTCCTCCAGTTTGAGCTGTAGCTGAGTGGATGTTCGTTGACAGTGCAAAAGTCCCATGCAAACCTTACAAAATGGTCTTTCACTTACTGTTACACGAGCACGGTGATACCCGGGCGCCTTTCATCACCGCGGCGTGGCACCGTCCCCAGCATCAGCCGCAGCCCTACGGAGCCGTCACCCTCTGACAATTACAGTCTTAGCCTCCCATTTCTCGGTGTGTTTTACAACATTTCCAATGGACTCTGAGATGGGCAGACTAGTCTGATGGCAACACAGAAACGCAGTGCAGAATACCCGAAGCAATGCCGGATTTGGTAGCCGCATTAACCTGTCCCTGTGCCCTCTTCCTAACCCCACGGAAACGTGAGCGACCTTAGGAAGGGTTTATAAAAACTACGCTAACACGAACTGGTTACTTACTTTGTTTTCCTTAATTTGATGGTTTCCATCTTGAGCTGCTGGCAGTAAACAAACCTGAATGGTGGTTATTTCTGAAGCTGCTCATACTCTGTGTGACTTGGCCTCTAGCCTGGAGCTCTGCTTTGCAACCAGCCCAAGGAATTACATAAGAAAACCACACATGCTCGGTGATGTTACTCAATATCTGCGGAGGGTTATAATCGTTTAGAGGAGCCAAATTCAGAATTGATGAGTAAGCATCATTTAGAAGGCAAAGCCTTGCTCTGAGTTACACCCATCTGAAGCCAGCGAGCCGAGTTGCTTGCAAGTCGTGTTTATAATGGTGCCCCTTCAGAGCAGAAGTTAGCCCAGGGAAGCTAAGCTGGAATAATTTAAAACTCTTCCCAACCCCTTAAAGCCAAATTCTTCCTTGCCTTAGACCTCCACTGATGTCAATAGACATGTTGAGACTGTAAATCAGGCCAGAAGTTGGCCCTTGTTTGGTCCAATTACCCCATAATAACCTCCCTGAGGACTACTGTACTGCTGTGTAATTTGCATCCTTTCTCCTCCGAAATGGTATATTTATGTTTATAGATTGAGTTAGCAGTTCTAAGGGAGGGGAAAGGCTGCCTGAATCATTTACAAATGAGAAAATCCATATATTTGAAACTTGGTATGAAATATTTGCTTTTGGGCTGTAACCTTGTATACTAAGCTGCTGCCTAGAGTAAATATTTACAGCCAAGTTGCAACAAGTTCTAAGAATATGTGATTTTCTGAGTGGAAACACTGACACATAAGGGTGCGACTTTCTCCCAGTAGCACACCGAGTTAATTGCAGGTTTTGTAAACATTATCAAGTATAATCTTGAAATTAATTTTTAATGTTCAGTAATGATTTTTAACCACGTATCAAGCAGCTGGTTTTGTGTCTGATTCCCAAGTTCCTAAACAGACAACTGTTTCCCTTTTAGTGACTTTGTCAGGCTTAACTTGGGATTAATTTGACTGCAGGTGTCAGATAAGCACAGTATTTTAGCAGCACTACCGAGAACCATGTGGACAAAATGCAGAAGCATGAAGGCACGTTGGTCAAAACCTTGAAAGATTGATGGAAGTGAGTTATGCTGCTTAAATATCTTTGTCTGTCCAGAAAAGCTAAACTTGCAAGTGAGGTGCAAGGTATGCTGCAGCTATTATTTTGCCATGTTCCCTGTAAACATCGGTAACTGGTCAGATTTTTTTTAATCGCAATTTCTCTGTCGACATAAAATCTAGCAAGCAACCTTCATAAATCACGCAGTGACAGCTAGTGTGGTTGGCCAGTGCTAAACACAACTGGACTCTTCTTTTTAAGCCTTTGCTTCTTAGGTCGCCTGCGTCAGCAGTGCTCAACAAACATCTGCAGTTCATCTTATCGTTTGAAGAAATATATGAGTTTCTCCATTGGTGTGGTTTTTTTAGCTTTAGCTTCTTGATTTGTTTGAACACCATCTGCTACATATAAAATTCAGAGAATTTGTGAAATGTGCATGCAGTGAGAAAATTTTAATTGTATTAACCTTTCTTTTTTGATCAAGATACCTTTTTGTATTCATCATCTCCTGATATGTTAAGTAAAGCAAATAGGCATGTCTAATGTACTACCCAGGTTTTTTCTTTGAGGTCCTCCATCTCGATGATACATCAATAACTCAAGTACAGAAACAGAGCTTATTCCTTGCAGCATTTAGGAGGTATTTTAGTATAGTTTGAGCTACGCATCCAAAAATGGCTTAGCAGTAGTGATCTCTTTTACAGGAGATTTGCTCTCATCTTACCACTCTGCACCTATGTGTGTATTATTTGCATCAAAACAAACAGAAAAAGTCGTTGTTCCTGGAACTGATCGCAGGAAGACAAGTAACTTTGCAACCGGCTCCGGCTCGCTGCCAGAAGCCCGGGCTGAGCCGAACGTGTGTCATGGCATGAGATTGCCACAGGGTGGTAGAAGTAGTGCGGTTCCACATCCCCACCAGCGCAGAGAGAGGGGAGGAAAAACTTTTGAAAGAACGAAGGGGGAATGACTTCCCACTTAGTCTAAACAGAGGTATCAAAAATAAGGTTTAGCTCATGGTAAATCCAGATGGTTAAACATTTGACCCATATCTAATCCCTCTGCCAAGCGTGCACCACCACCATCACTGCTGTCATAACACAGCACAGGCAGTTGAAATCGCTTCAGTTCCAAGCAGCAGCACAGGTTTTGGAGAAAATTAAATTTTAAAGCATGTTGCAGAAATAAAAAAAACGGTCTTGACAACGTTATGACTCCAGCTTTGAGAAGAGCGGTATTAAATACACTAAAAGAATTCCTTGGGACTGCGGCTTGCTGCTGTTCTGTGCATTTTGTTATGATAATATCATACAAAACATGGAGCAGAGCTTTGATCTTAAAAGAGTATTTAGCTGAGACCTATTTATTGTACTTAATCATTTAATAAAAGGGTGGGGGCTTTGTTCACAAGAGGAGAAATGAATCAGAAATAGAAATTCTGCCTCTCTTGTAAGTCCTATGCATAGTACTGACGAGTCCTAATATTGATTATTGGTGGTGAAATATAAAGGGGAAGGATCAAGTGACACATATGCAAACTAAATCCTTGGTTTGTGGCAATTACGTTAATGCCACTGATGTTCAGATTTACCTTCAAGGGAGGCTTACTTGAAACACAGAGGGCTGCTCATTTAGGTTAGAGAGAATATCAGAGACACCTTGATAAAAAAAAAAAAAA